>NW_020884872.1:2484824-2690976 GCF_003945725.1 Corapipo altera | reverse complement strand
TCTTTCTTTCTTTCTTTCTTTCTTTCTTTCTTTCTTTCTTTCTTTCTCTCTTTCTTTCTCTCTTTCTCTCTTTCTTTCTCTCTTTCTCTCTCTCTTCCTTCCTTCCTTCCTTCCTTCCTTCCTTCCTCCCTTTCTTCCTTCCTTCCTTTCTTCCTTTCTTTTTTCCTTTCTTCCTTTCTTCCTTTCTCTCTCTCTTTCTCCTTTCATTTTATTAATTTATAGATACTAGAAGAGCAGCAAAGGATCTGTCTTGAAGTGTCTTACCTGGAGCCAACCAGACACCTGTGGAAGAGCTGGAAACTGGAAAGAGAGGAAGGGATGAATCCTGCATCAGCCCTCTTGGTCCTTGGCACATAATCAGCCACCAGGGCCAGAAATCCCTGAGGGGACTGTGAAACCTCCAGGTTTGCAGATGATGCTGAGTAGTTTGAGGAGTCAAATGCCACAATGCTGGTGAGGAGCTCCAGGAGGAACCTCAAAACATGGTGTGAGATGACAAAAAGGTGGTAGGTGAGCATCAGTGGAGGTTAATTTAAAGAAATACACCCAAGGAAGAATAACCCAACCTGGGTGTATGGAGATACTACACTTGGAAATGGGAGCTACTAGAAAGTGGATCACTGACAGCTCTCTGAAATCATCAGCTCAATGTGCCAAAAAGCCAAAAAAAGCAGAAGGTGCCATGAGGAAGGGTATTGAGAAGGAATCTTTGTCTTGCTGCTGAGCAAAACCTTGGTGTGCCCTCACCTCAGACACTGGGTGAGGTGCTGCTCTCCAGTGCTGGAGGAATAGAGAGTAGAGAGTGGCTGGGGGGCTCCTTCCTTGTAGGTTGGACAAGGTAAGAAGTCCTTAAGTCAGTAGTAAAAGAAACAGGCAGGATTCCCCATGAAGGGGTGGGGGTTTCCATGGGGAATGGACCAACAGAGGGTGGCCAGGTTTACTCAATCCTCCTCCCACTGGTGGAGATAAAGTATGGGATAATTGATCCATCCTCTGCCCCTTTCTCCTGGTCCTCACCTGCACCTGACTTGGCTGAGAGCTGAGACCTGAGGTGAGTGTGAGAACAGGGTGCAGCACACAAATATTTCCCAGAAAAGCCTCCTGGACATGGAGCATTTGTGGGTCACAGATTTCCCAACCCAGAGGTGTTGTTTTCTTTAGGACGGGATTCTACTTTTTTCTTTTTTTTTTTTTTAAAGGAAAAAGAAGACTTTGAAGACAAAGTTTGTTATTAGAGGTGACATGCCAACTGTGGGTAGGTGCCAAGTGCAAGACTTTATTTTGACTGCTGTCTCATGAGGAAAGCTGGCAGCTGGAAGGGCAGGGAGGCATGTCCTGGAGAAGGTGAAGAATTTAGCCAGACTGCTTTCAACAGCCTCTTTGATGCTGGGTGGCTGAGAAAACAGAGCTGTGCTCTCTGTGGGACAAAATATCTTTTAATAATTGTCTTCTGGGTCACATTGGGTTACAGCTTGAACTGCTGCATGGACCCAATTCAGGCAGCAGAACAGCGTTTCACAGAGTCGAACCATAGGATCATTCAGGTTGGAAAAGCCCTCCAAGATCATGGAGTCCACCCTGTGCCCGATCCCCACCTTGTCTCCCAGCCCAGAGCACTGATTGCCACGTCCAGTCCTTCCTTGGACACCTCCAGGGATGTCATTTAGCTTTCAGGCTGAATGAAGAAACAGTTCTGTGTTCAAGGAAAAGAGATTGCAAATGGAACTCATACAGATTGAGAGGACCATCAGTGCTTTGTAGCCACAGCGTGAGAAAGACACCCAGGGAAAAAAAAACCCAAACACATTCTTCGTGACAGCCCACACGTTGTTTTCCTGCAAAATAACTGTCTCCCCTTATCAGGATCACAGGTACTATGTAGCAGGGTTTGACTGAATATTAGGAAGAAATTCTTCCCTGTGAGGGTGGGGAGACCCTGGCACAGGTTGCCCAGAGAAGCTGTGGCTGCCCCTGGATCCCTGGAAGTGTCCAAGGCCAAGTTGGATGAATCTTGGAGCAACCTGGGCTGGTGGAAGGTGTCCCTGTTCATGGCAGGGGTTGGAACGAGATGATCTTTAAGGTCCCTTCCAATCCAAACCATTTTGTGATTCTTTTCCTTCATAAGGACAAGGAAAAGCAAGGCTGAAGACGTGCCTGCAGCTGCTCAGAACCAGGGCCATGCTACAAGACACGTGCCCACCCTTTCATCTCCTTCCACTTAGAAAGGCACATTCCTAAAAAAAAAACCCCAACCCCATGGTTTTTAACATGCTGCCACACCAGAATGACTGTGCTGAAAACAACATCAGGGCAAGGCAAGTTTGGTAGACTGAAAGATCAAGAGGCCTGGAGGAATCATTTAATAATTGCATTTTTAACTTTTTAAATATGCACGAATGTTTCCATATTTCCAGCTTTTGTGGAGGGCGGAGGGAGGAAGAAGAGTATGAGATAAAGACAGCTGGCTTCCTTTGTACAAGACAGGAACAGTTTAAGCTAAAGTATCTTAACACCTCTGTTTTTCCATATATTCACCCATCACTTTACACTCAGATTCACACCCCAGAACTGATATTTTTCCTTCAGAGGCACAACACAAAGGTGTTAACTTGAATTTATATCTAAACACAGAGTGGTTGCACACATTTAGCTTGGCTCAAGCCCACCAGCCTATGCACTATTGCAGTATTTTCTCCAACAACCTTAAATTCTGACTGGTTTGGGGTTTTTTGGGTTATTGTTTTCATCCTGCAGAGGTTTTAGGTGAACAAGGGTTAAACAAACAAAAAATAAAGAAAGGAACTCCCCTGAAACTTTTTAAATGGAAAAGCACACACACCATTTTCTTTTCAAGAGGTTTTAATGAAGACTCATATTTTTAAACCTCTCACACTGTACAACACATTTAAATGTACATCAAGCTCAGATAAAAAATAAAGCTTTCTTACAAAGTACGTTTTTCCAGTGATTTTTTTTCCTTTTTTTTTTTTTTGCAGTAAAAATAGCTGCTACATAAAACCCTCCTGATCTTTGAAAAGGAGTCACAGTTATTTCCAAAAATAGAATTCATATTTTAATCATACAGAATAAACTGCAGGAAGAAGAGACAAGTGAACTGAAAAAATAAGGCTCGTATATAAATTTTTTTTTTTGTTTAAAAGTACATGCATAGAAGTTGAAAAAACATATGCCATTTACAAAGAAAAAAAAAAAGGTAATTTTATCCATATTCATATTTTCACTTTCAGTTATAGAAGAAACCACAAACAGGCCCTTTTATGTCCCAGAATACAACATTAGTTTCCTGTAAAAATGCCAAAGTGCACAAAGAATTGCCAGCTTTGGCAAAACTCTGAGCCAGCCCCCCCCCCCCCCCCCATATTCATGCATACTGAGCACTTCTGTTGTCTCTCAGGCCAATTAAATATTTGCAGAAGTTTGTATATCCTAGACAAACATGAAAAAAACCCCCACATCTGATAAGTTTACATTCATCCTATTTCAAAACCACACATACAATTAGTTTAATTTACACTATACAGTATCTGTTAAATAGGAACATTAGAGTTTCCAAAGGAATCACAGAATATATATATATATAAACTCAATATTGAAATGGTATGATTTTCCTTCCCTTTTTTTTAAAGGGTGGGTTGTTTTTTTGTTGGTTTTGTTGGTTTTTTTTGTTTTGTTTTTTTTTAACAGTTGCTACATCTGGTTTTGGACACGGAGTGCTTATGTACCTGTGCAGCACATTCCTGGAGCAGTAATAACAATAATAATAATAATAATAATAATAATAAAACGTGCTTTAAAACAAAAGTACTATCGGTCTCCTCGCTGCTCGTTTTCAAATAAATTAGCTTTTCGTTTTTAAATAAAGATGCAACGATAATCTTTACGCGATAAAGATGCACGACGTAAGCAGTGACGGCGTCTTAAAAACATCTGAGCAACACTTCTGCTGCACCGCTGGTCTCTCCACACCCCAACCTTTGGTTTTAAAGCCACCCCTTTATTTACAGGGCGGCGTTAAAAGTAGCCGAAAACGCCTTTTGCGCGGCGGGAACGCCGCATCCCAGAGCATCCCAGAGCGTTTTCCGTGTCCTCGCCACAGATCCAGGGGGCTGCGCCGACCGACAACACCCAGAGGCCCAAAACCTCCCTCAGGCTCTCGCACCCGCCAAGGTCCCGATTTCCCCAAGAGCGGCGCCCCGGCCGGAGCACAGGCGGGAGAACAGGCTCCCTTCCCACACGGAGTCCCCACACCAGGTGGTCTTTCCCCCCCTCTCCCCGGGGCGGGGGGCTCAGTCCTCGGTATCGGGCTGGACACCCAGCATGGCGTGGAGCTCCTCGGCCGTGTAGCCCAGCAGGTTGTGGAGGTCACAGACGAAGCGGTACACGTAGCGCTTCCCCGACGTCTTGTGGATGATGTTCTTGTCGTAGTAGTAGCGCAGGCCCCGGCTCAGCTTCTCGTAGTTCATCTTGGGCTTGTTTTTCCTCCTCCCCCACCGCCGGGCCACCTGAAAGGAAAGCCAAAAAAAGGGTTTATTAGAGTCGGGGTTTTCTGATAAACTCAAGTATTAAGGTCGTTTCCTCGGAGCGTTTCGTTTGCTTTGGGTGTCCCGGCCTCAGGTAGGGATTGGTGACCAACCCTACAACACAACATGCTCCAAGACAATTGTCAGCAGCAACTTCAGGAGAAGAATTGGTGTCCAAGCTCATAACAGAACATGCTCTGAGACAATTGTCAGCAGCAACTTCAGGAGAAGAATTGGTGTCCAAGCCCATAACAGAACATGCTCTGAGACAATTGTCAGTAGTAACTTCAGGAGAATTGGTGACCAACCCCCACAACACAACCTGCTGTGAGACAACTGTCAGATGCAACTTCAGGAGAAGAACTGATGTCCAACCCCACAACAGAACGTGCTCTCAGACAACTGTCAGCAGCAACTTCAGGAGAAGAACTGGTAACCAACCCCACAACAGAATGTACTCCGAGACAATTGTCAGCTGCAACTTCAGGAGGAAGCAGCTGATAGCAAATGTCACTGAAAAGTGATACCAGTTTGAGGTGGATGGGCCAGAACGTGCTTGAGGAGGCCAAATTTTAAAGGAATTTCACTGAAATCCCTTAAGGAATTTCTTAAGGGGAGTCACTGAATATCCTGAGCTGGAAGGGTCCCACAAGGATCATCAAAGTCCAACTCCTGGCCCTGCACAGGACAACCCCAAAAATCACTGAATAACCCAAGTTATAAGGGTCCCACGAGGGTCTTCAAAGTCTAAATGCCAACTCTGCATGGGACAACCCCCAGAAACACTCAATATTCTCAAAATGGAAGGGTCCCACAAAGGTCATCCATACACAACTCCTGGCCTTGCACAGGACAACCTCAAAAAAAAATTATCACTGAATATCCTGAGTTGGAAGCATCCCACAAGAATCAAAGTCCAACTTGTGGCCCTGCACAGGACAACCCCAGAAACCCAACCATGTGCCTGAGAGCATTGTCCAAAGACTTCTGGAACTCTGGCACATTGTCTGCTCCCTCAGGAAAACAGCATTTCACCACTGATATGCTACTGAGCAGCACAGGACAGCTCTTTAACTGAGAGGTGAATGATATGAAGTTCCTTGGAGTTAATTATTTATCCCTCCTCCCTCTTTTTAATAAAGAGACTTCAGTGGACTTTATATCCCACCTCTCAATAAAATAACTCCCCTACTGATAACAGTGTCAGAAAATGAAAGTGCATCCTATTTATTTTTAATGACCAAAGTTATAAGTTCCTGAAATACTTCATTTCAGGTGGCAGTTCAGACCCTAAATCTTTCTGTTCACCACAATTAGCCACATACCTCATCTGGATCAGCAAGTTTAAATTCCCATCCATCTCCTGTCCAACTAATGAATGACTGACAGGACTTGTCAGTCAGTAATTCCAGCAGGAATTGCCACAGCTGTATAGGTCCACTGCCTGTTGGCAGAGAGAGGGAGAAACCATAATTAATACTTCTGCAAGCTCTCACCACAACCACATGCATGTGACCAGGCTCGTATCACAGATCTTGTAATTACTCTGATTTATCTCTTTTTAAAATCAGAAAGAAACCTAAGGTTTTACTCTATAGCATAAACCTCCTAAATGTGTTAAAATTAAAGCAAGCCAGCTTTTTCATGGAAACACAGGATTTGACTCAAGTTGGGTCTTTCCCTTTCGTATGGATCCCTCATCCTTCACTCCCACCTCCCAACCAGCTGCATTTCAAGCTCCAGGGCTTGTCCTGCACTCCTTGGCTTGGCAAATGTTTTGGAGGACAAACCAATTTCAGCAAGGACTACGGGAATAAGGCTTTAGCAGGCAAGCCAACACCGGTGGAAATTCCCAAATGTGGGAGATTTTGTCCCAGTTTCCCTCTTTTTCAAACAGATCAACAAGTGTATTTGATTTTCATGTGTCCTGACATACCTGTGGGTTCTTGCTGGGGGTGGATAATCCTATGAGGCTTTGTTTAGTGACATTTAAAACTGAAAATCTTCCTGACTAGTGGTCTCTACCCCCATGGCACACACTTATGGAGAATATTGATGTTGGTCTCTACCCCCATGGCACACACTTATGGAGAATATTGATGTCACCTCAAGAAGAGGAGTGACCATTTTGCTCCACAGCTTACCAGTGAAGCCAGCCAGGATGGCTGCTGGTATAACTGGTTTCCCTTGCTCCACAGGATCGCTCCTTTCTTGAATATAGTCTTTGAAAGACATTGTAGGTTTGCTCAGGCACAAGGACTGGCTACAGTCATCCTCAAAACTCTCATAGGATGGCACACGCTGTAAATCCACCAGGGAAGATTGGCTGTTCCAGGACTGCAACATGGAATCTGAGCTTTCATAGCTTTCTGCACCGCTGTCACTGGACTCATGTTCTCTCAGCTTACCTTTATAAAATAAAAAAAAAAATAAAAAAAATTGTGAATTGTTGGAGGTTTTTTCCCCTCCTTCTCAATCCACCCTGCACATATAAATTATGCAAAGGAGCAAAACACATTCAGAATTGAATGTGTCATGCAAGATAACGACTCACCAGAATTATCCATCAGCAAATTCAGGTTGTTCCTTGAGAAATCCTGGTTTACTGTGCAGTAGTTCACACCAACAGCATCTGCTTGGGCTTTAGGGAACAATGAAAACTCTTGTTCTGGATTGAGGAGATTCGGTGCTGTGGAAGTCTGACAGACGTCAGTCAGGAGGCTGGGTTTGGGATAACTGAGGGCTTTAGGGTATCCAGGCATTTGCATTCCATAGGAGTTCTGATCTACATTAACAGCTGAAAACAAGAAATGAAAGAATTAGATTATTTTTCCCTGCAGACCCTTAAACAAACTAATACACTAAATACACCAAATCAGATTCTGCAAATCTCCCCCTATAACCTGCCAGCCACAAATGTCTATTGTTTGTTCTCCAAGGAAACAAAAGGGCTACAGGAAAAAGGGGGAAGTTTAAGGTGGTTTTGAGTAAGGCCCTCACCATTAAGTGGTGTAATCAGGTTGAGCTGAAGATTGTGGTAGAATAAAATACAGCATCAATCAAACAATCTGAGGGAGCCAGCACTGCATCCCACACACTTCCAAAAGCTCCACTGCACTTCCACAGCCTTTAAAAAGCCTCAACATAAAACTCTTGCTGCTTCCCAGTAAATGGCAGTTTTTGCCTCTGTTTTCTACAGATGGGAGTGGTCATTCTGCTCCACAGATGGAGGGTTTGGCATTCCAAGAGGAAATTTAATTTTCTCCAAGCCTTTGCTCTTCAAAAGATTTCCGATATAAATTAGATGACAATTAAACAATACAAGGAAAGAAGGCTGCAGCAATTGAACTCAAATGTTCTCCTCAAGCACAGGAACTATTCTGGTGCCTTTTGTTTTTACACTGGAATCTGTGACATCCTTGGAAGTAACTGAAAGATGTAAAAAAAAAAAAAAAAAGACAATCTCTAAAAAATACTTACTTAAGGAATTATTGCTGACCCAGTGAGGAACAGAGGTGAGATGAGAGTTCTCCACATACTGATCCTGTGTTTTCTCTTGGCTGTCTGGGGAGAGGAGAAAAAGGAAATTTGGGGTTATAGTTTTAAAGATATGACCTGTGTGCCATGAAAAGCTTCTGAATCTTTTGAGTATTTCGGGATCAACACACACAAAAATTTAACTAACACAATACTGCAGTCTTTCTCTTGACAGAAACCACCCCAAAATACCCAACCAACTTCCAATAGGCTTGAAAACCATCACACCAATTGAATTTCAACATAAAACTGATACACAACAATAATTGCAGTGTGTGTTTCAAGGTCCAACTCTTGGTTAACTGGTTTTTTTTAATGAGGTATTTACAGTGGTCTTATCTTAAGCTCATTTATTTCAACGATTTTTCCCAAATAAAACCTGACCACAATAGGTACTCAGCCTTGCATACCAAGGACATATTAACAGTTCAGACAATAGTAACCAAGTTTTACAATTTATATGTAATAAAAGCTCTTCATAGTGAAACTGGTGTTGAGGTAGAGTCCCATATCTGTTTCTGCCAACAGAGCCCTAAACCAAAAAGCTCTTTTTGGCTCTCTAACTACCTTTTATCATCTGTTCCAGGTGTTCCCACAGAATATCACCCACATAGTCAGGTGCCAGTTCCAGGAAACGCTCCTTGCCCAGGTTGCACAAGTCTTGGCCACTCATAAGAAACTGGTGGAAGTTCACATTTGCCAAGCTAAACTCATTGGTAGCCCATGAAAGCCACTGGCAAACTTGCTGTTCAGTCCACAGCCAGGGATCTGCAAGACAGAAAGGACATTTACAGAATTTAGAGACAAATCCTGACCTTTGCCCAATGATTCATTAGAAAGCGGTGAATTTAAAAAATAAAATTTGTTTACACAAGTTACTTAGTTCCCAACGAATTCAGAATGAATGTGTTCTTGATTTTAAAAACCCCACAGTCCTCTCTTTTCCTTCTGCATTCACTTGGATGTCCTCAGCATAGCTGATTCTCTCTCATGCTGCCAAAACATGAGCTCTCCATGCACCCATTTTTAACACCAGCAAGCCTGGGCTTTCCAAGTCAAGCTGTGCCAGATTCACATAGGATCCATTCTTGTGTTTCCTACTGACATCACCCTTTCTCTTTTCAAAGAGCTGCTATTCAGCCTCCCCCCCTTAGCATTAAAAAAAAGAAAAAAAAAGGGCTCTTATAAATAGCAAAACACTTACTATTTGGGATACCCAGCCGACACTGTTCCTTTGTGAAACCACTGAAAGTATCTTTCAAGGCCTGACTCATCACAGCCTTGCTGCACGGGGTTAACAGAGGCAATTCACAGTTGTTGGACTCTGGGAGAAAGAAAAGGGGTGGAGGGGAGAAAAAGATACATTACATTTTAAGCCAGTGGAAGAAGACATGAGTTTTTGCTATTTGAAGCATAAAAAAAGACACTGGAAAGTTGTTGTTTTAAAGTCAGAGCCAAAGAACACAGATCCACTTCCTAAAATCTCTGTGCTACTCATTTGATAAGACTGAATCACTAATTAGAGCTTTGCAGCTTTCCATGACATAGATGATCCTTATTTACTACCAGTACTTTATAAAGTGCTTTCATTGCAGGGAAGCTTCACTATTATTTTTTGGGTGGTGTTTTTAGGGAAATGAGACTGCTTATTCCTATTTTGCCACTTACAGTTTGACCCCAGACTCCTTTATAACTCCAGTCTTCAATTAGTTTGAGAGCTAAACAACTGACAGGAAGGTTGTGGAGAGCCAGCCTGCGCCATTTAACTCTGTATTTCACACCTTTCCATGCATCTCTCCATCACCCAAGGACATGGCTCAACAGATTTTTCTATCATCTGAACCAAACAAGTGTGACTGGTAACAAGCTGGTACCCAGAGGGCAAATAACGGAACAGAACACAAAGTTGGCACCATTAAATGCCAGCGTAAATCACTAATCCACTTAACTGATCCTTAAATGTACAAGCAGATCTCATTTTAAGGCCAAGTTTGGCTTCCACTCAGTGTTTTATATTGTGCAATTTTCACCAGAAGATGCCTCATTTTATCACAGAATGGTTTGGGTTGGAAAGGACCTTAGAGCTCATCCAGTTCCACCCCCTGTCATGGGCAGGGACACCTTCCACTATTCCAGGTTGCTCAGAGCTCTGTCCAACCTGGCCTTGGACACTTCCAGGGATGAATTTCTGCACCTCTTCGTGCTCTCCCAGACTATCTACAGGCTCCACTTGATCCAGCCTGTGCTTAACTTCTGTCTTTACCACACCCTTCCTAATATCTGCTGGGACTTGCTTTGCTGACCAGAGCAGTGACTGATTAGAATCACATTAGAACAAAGCACCTGTGGTTTTCTGAGGTTTGGGGTTTGTTTTTCCCTTCCCTGAGGGGAGATAAAAGCAGCATCAGGTAAAATATCCACATTTTGGACAAAGCTCCCTGTTTTGTCAGGCATTTTAGGCGAGGGTTTGTAGAGAACTCTTGGTAAATACTGTCCTACACACAAATAAAAGTCATAAAATCTGTAAACATCTCCATCTCATTTTTTTATGGTATGGAATAAAATATAATGGGATTTAACACCAGTGGGTCAAAAAAGGAGCTTGCAGAATACTTGCATCTTAATTATGGTTGAGATGTTGCAAGTTTAAAAACACATAAAACTTTTTTAAGGTTTTTAAACTCTCAGTTCTTCTTTAACACCTACTAAGGCTTCTTCTGTGAAGAGTTAGCCTACAAAGCTACTGAATCCCAGTTCTTACTCCCTTTCAGGACAGAGAACAGCAACTATCCACAAAGAAACTCATGATAGAACACAGGAGTCTGGGCACTTAAATCACTATTTCTAGGGAAATCCACGTTGCACTTGTAAAAGTACAGCCAGGAAGTGTTAGTTAGCCCCCTCAAATTCCTGCCCTGCTGACCAGGCTAAAGGAACAAAACGAAGAGTTACCATAAGAAGTAGAATCAAATCCCGTTGGCACTTCTTGAAGCGTCTGGTCTTCGTTTAGCGAGAAAAAATACCCGGCAAAAAGAGCATTTGAGCTGTCAAAGGTGTCAAACGCCGGCTGACGCTGCAAAGGAACAGAACAAACCAAAGGCAACGTCAGCATTTCGCTCGAGAAGCGAGAACTTCACTGCTAGGAAGTGTCTGGGCTGGGTTTCCTAGATCTGGAGATCGAGAACAACCACGGTCTTGAACTTGTGCTTTTGAAAGAGAACCACAATGAGGGCACAGCTTCTTGTATGTGGATAAAACCCAGCCACCAGCGTGGGGTGGGTGGATGTTCTGCAGGTTACAGTAAAGCCAAATAAGGGTATTCTTAAGTTTTCCTGGAATTGAGGCTTTTAACACTACAGAATGCATATGTGTGTGTGTATATATATACATATATGTATAAATACATATATATATAAATAAATACACACATATATAAAATACATATATATATACACACATATATAAAATACATATATATATATATACACATATATAAATACATATATATACACATATATAAATACATATATATACATATATAAATACATATATATACATATATAAATACATATATATACACATATATAAATATATATATACATATAAATATATATACGCACATATATAAATATATATACACATAAATATATACATATACATATATAAATACATATATATATACACATATATAAATATCTATATATACATATATAAATACATATATATATATGTATTTATTTTCAGTTAAATTTTAAAGAAATCCTCATTTCCTTAACCCTTTAAATTGACTGTCCACCTAATAGCAGAGGCAGGAGCAGTAAATTATAGGAAAACAACTGCCAGGGTAAGACCTACAGTAGGTTTATGCAGCTTTTCTTTGTAGGAAAAAAAAAAAAAAAGGAAATATTAATCTGAACCACATCACTTGAAACTACATAGCCAGCCTAAAAGGACTTGGGGAAAGATGTTACTCCTTTGCTGAGATTTTTATATTTCTGAGTTACTGGTTTTGCAGTATTTTGAAGTCTTTCAAGTGCTCAGTGAAACGCTTCCAGTTTCATTATCCAGAAAGGGATAAACAGGACTGATAAAAGTGTTCCAGATAAAAAGGGGATTCTATTGTTGTATTGACAGCATTCAATAAATATTGTTATGTTTTTGAACACTTTAATCCTTTCAACTTGACACATGTGCCAACTGTGTGTGCTGGAACTACTGGTACCTTATTAGATCCCCCATCCACTTAGTCTTTGGGGGGCAGAAAGAATGTTAAGAAAGGCGGAAATAATTTCAAAAAACAACTTATGCAACTTCCCTGTTAGTCACAAAGAACCCATATCTGCAATATCTTGAGGCACAGATGGATACAAGTTACCACTGAGATTTTTAAAAGCACCTGAGGACAGAACATTGTTCTGGAAAACCACAGCCTGCTCATGGCAGCTACTGCAGCTCAGGGAGCTGGAGACAAACTTGCAGATGCTTCTTTGTTTTAGGCAAACACTTGGTTTGCCAGTTCATGCCAAAGGAGAGGATTTAGCTGAGGACAAGGCAAAGATTTTTGAGGGCAGCGATGCAAAAAGTGATCTGAACTGCGTTCCTGGAACAGCAAACGAGCGTTGATGTTCCTCCACAATCCCAAACTTTTCATGTCACCACAACCAGGATCACACCTTGGCTAAAGGTTCAGAAACCTCCTGGCCAGCAGAGACAAATTGTGTGCCTTTGGTTCAGGTACCCCCCAGGCAGAGGCAGAGCCAACCCCAACTGAATAAAACAAGTCAATAAGAGCTGCCAAATCTGTCGGTAAAAGATTCTTTATACATTACTAGATAAAAGCACTGAGTCATCACCAGCACCTCAAAGAAAGGGCAAGTTCTTTCAACACAATCTGGAAACTCCTGCATTTTGTGTAAATAGCTGACCCTTATCCTGAGTCACTGGAAAAAATGCTGTGGCATGTGAATGAGTAAAATCCATACCGTGCTAGTCTCATATTTCAAAAAGGAGAAGATTAATGTTTAAGCAGGTTCTTGATTTAATAGTAGTAAAAAGGGGAAAATAGTGTAGAATAAAGTCTGCTTGTTCTATCAGTTATGCAACTCTTTTAATTGGCCTTTTAACCTAAGAGTAATTATTACAGAATTAAATAAATGTGAACAGCTACAAAATAGTAAAATACAGGTCTCTACTTTGACTCAATTCTATGATAAGTGAATAATTGCTTAAAATAACCACTGTGTTACCGAGCACACAGTTGTTAAGTTGGGGGATCTCTTGGGTTTTACTGTAGCTGTGAGGAGGAGAAAAAAAGCTAAGAGGGGACACAAAACACCAGAGCAGTTCAGCACACCAGTCTCACTGACTGATTCCTCAAAACATGGACATTCCTCAAACTTAATGAGAGTCAAAAGTGTCTCCCTAACCTTTATTTGGTTCACATTTATCAGTGCTGTGTGAAAAGCTGACACTGGGATTAAAATGCAACTTGCAGGAATAGGGAGGAGGGAAACCCTTAAATGCTGAATCTTTACAGTCTGTTGCTCATCTGACCTCAGTTTGTAAATCCCTCTCAAAACAAGATAACAGACACAATCTAAAGGTAAAATATATTAAACAAGTATCTTTGTTTTCTCACAATGTAATGGATTTCCACTAGTAACAGTTGCAAGTAGTAAGTGAATAACCTACTTTTATTCCATACAATGCTTGGGAATGTACCAAACCCAACCAGTCCTATCAGAACAGCCCTCTGCCAGTCTCAAAGTTAAACACAAAGACCACCCCTGGTGCCCATCCTTTAACCTTTATTTAAGCCCAGGTTCCACCACCAACAACAAATTTGAGCTCAGTCCTTACCTACCTCTCATTTTCAAAATCTTAGGATTTAGGGAAGAGAGAGAGGGAGCCTCCTTGGGGAAGAGGGTTGAGGGGGCAAGATTTACACCTTCCTATTTCAGTTCTGCTTTTCACACCTCTGTGGAACTCAGGGGGAATACTGTGGAAGATGAGAGGGTACAAGGTTTCAGTTAAAACCTGTGTTGCCCTTCAGTTAAAATCTGGCTTATTCAATTCCTGTGCAATAAGAACACAATAAGTTCATCAGCTGGGAGATGCCCCAGGCGGGTTTAGGAGGTGACAACTCAGGAGAACTCACCTTGAGCATTCCTCTGTACATGTTCGACACAGGAGCTACTTGATCCATGTTCCTGATCCCAAAATCACTCATCTGAAAAATGAGAGGGGTCACATGAAAAAACACTGCCATGCAGGAAGCAAGCAGACGTGAACAGATGCATCCGACTGCTCCAGTGCAGACCATGGAACAGCTCACGGAATGAGATACAGGCAAAGCTTTCCTCCTCATTTGCCAACATCCCAACCACACAGGGCACGGTTCCCATCCTGCTTTCAAGCAGCTTTTTAACTGGAAGAGCTTTTACAAAGATTCTGTTAAGTCTGAAAAGCCCACAGAATTCCTTTGCCCACCAAGTATCTATTTCCTTGGACCTTTTCCAGCTTTCACCCATTATCTTAAGCCTTCAGCTTTGTGTTATTTTTGCTTACTGTATTCCCACTCACAAGCCATGATTCACTTCGGATTTTGGCTTTCAAAGGGAAGGAAGAGGAGTGACAGTGATACACCTTCACCTACTGCATTCACCCCTCTCACCCCTTTCTGAATAACCATTGAAGCCAATACTCAGCACCAGGAACCTCCTGCCTTTACCAGGCAGAGCATCTCCAAACCATGTTATCTTGGCACAATTTCTAAACACAGGATTACCATATTTATAAAAGCTCTAGAGGGCCTAAGTTTTAATTGAAATGGGTTTACACAGTAAAATACCCTTTTTAAAGAGCTGATAATGAGTCCACTGTCAGTATGTTGATGCCACTGAAGTCAAAGCTTTATCATATCGCCCTTATTACCAGGAATAGGGTTGTGAGAGGCCTGTGTAACTTGTTCTCCCAAATATCACTTAAGGAAAAGAGTGATAAGACTCATATCCTCTTACTGACCTATGGGAGAGATGAAACTTAAAGAATAAAGCCAGTTTTATGGCCTATTGTTCAGGTTTATTGTGATGCTGCAATTCAGGTGTCGGTGTATGATACCTTATCAGGCTACACTCCCAACAATTTTCCTTCCCCTTTTTCACAGCATCGGGCTAAATTCTCCTGCTCCCCAAAAACTGCCTGAAAACGTGCACTTGTATTTAAATAGGCACATAAGACACTATCAAGATTTCCACAAAACTGTGATCACTTATTACAAGCCAGTTCTCTCATTAGCCATGTTATCACAAGGCAAAAAAGTAAATACAATCTTAAATTCAGAAAGAGGTGGCAAATCAGGAGCTTAACAAAATAAGCCCAGCTTGTTAAAAACGACACTCAAAAGCTGTCCATATAAATAGGGAGGGAAATAAAAACATTCAGCAGCCAATGACAAGGAGCCCTTTCATCCTCTTAAACAGCTGATCACTTGAAAATAAAAAATAGGAAAATAACAAAAATAACACGAGTCCTTAACCTGAAAGGCTTATTTCAACTTCACTGTTATCAGACAGCAGTATCAGGCTTGTAATTGAAATAAAATAAGATAACTGACTTTGAAAAGAACATTCAATAACGTTAGCCAAAAAGTGCAATCTACTGAATGATGTTTTTTACCTCAAACAGCACGTACAAATATTTGATCTAAATTACACATCTCATTGAGCAGCAAAGAATTTTACACAGCATGAGTCTCACTCAGCAAGCATCCTAATCTGTTCATTAAATTTGCCACAGTTTAAACAACTGTTTATCCTTGTGTTCGGCTTCTAAAAAAAATACACCGATTTTTAACACTCTTCTGTTTTTGCTTTTAAATTCTGCTCTGGTGTCCGGGGATAACTGGCTGTAAGCCTGAGAGATTTGAGAGTATTTGGGAAGGTATTTTATGTATATTCAGCAAGTTTAGGTCTGATCCCCGGCTAGGGCTAGAAATAAGATTTCTGGCACTTGTGTGCAATTCTGACCTCTCCAACAAATCCTGTCAGGCATTTTCCCATTGACTAAAAAGACTGGGATACTCTCCTTCCTGGGTTTTATGTTGGGGTTTTTTTGGGGTTTTTTAGAGATGTTTAGGGTCCTAATACAAAAGGTTTATACCAAGTGCATTCCATGGCATTGCTCATTAACCCAAGTCCCTGTTTCTCCATGCTAGGCTGCTGCTCCATGGCCTTGCTGGAAGGAAAGCTTTGGAAAAACTAGACCAGTCGACTAACATATGAAGATCCTCAGCGTGTTTTGCAACACTCCAGTTTTCCTCCTCCAACCAAATATCTGAAGCAAAGGAATTTCTGTATCGTTTGCTCATCGCACACCAGCTTTCTCCCATCTGCAGCACAAATTCCCAGCCCCGAGATATGGAACCCTTGCAGAGTTCTCACCAGGCAAGCAGAGCTGAAAAGGCACCACGGATTTTCACGGCACAGAGGGCTGAAATCTGGCTTTCTGCTGGGCTTAGAAAGCTGCTGTTTAAGTTCAGAAAACACTCCGGTGTGACTGGGCCTCACCTCCAGCTCCTCCACTAATGCTGATGACTGCTGCTTGCCAGCTATAATTGGTTTAACTGGCAGGACACCTTCTTCAACACCCCCGCATAGCTGAGTGGGTGAACCAGAACAGGGTCAACAGGATCAGGCACTTATTAACTAATACTCCTGAATTCTGATCGCCTTCTTTTCAGCAACAGCCAGGTGCTTGCCCACAGCTGGATTCAGCTGGGAAGCATCCACATGGAGAACCGAGGCACGCTGGTACCCTCAATGTATCTAATGTACCTCCACTGTTATTTTTCCTTGAGGTTTTTATACACATATATATATTTTTGGAGGAGGGAAGGGTGCGGATAATGTGTCTGGTTGTCGTTTTTCTTTTAAATGGCATTTTTTTCAGACAAAAAAAGAAAACAAACAAAACCAAAACCACAGCTTCCTAGCAATAGGTTAGGAGCCAACCGGAGCACTGATTCCCCGCGCAGCCCCCGAGCTCCCCAAGCGGGAGATAGCCGGGAGCCGGCATGACTTCTCGCACACATGACACACTTCGCCCACATGAAAGTTCGATGGGGGAGATCACACAGCCCAAGGTTTTTTGTTGTTTTTTTTTTTTTTTCCCCGAGTCCCTTTAAAGTACTAACCAAATCCAGAGCGCGCTGCCCATTAACCCCTTCGTGCCGGCTCCCCTCCGCCCGCAGCTCCACCATCGCCCCCGGGGGAGGCCGCTCAGGGGGCTCGGGGGATGCGGCGGCTGTGATGGGCATCCCCGGGGGGGGAAGTGGAGACCACCGGGCGGCCGCGGAGACCCTTCGGCAGAGGCGCGATCCCTCCGGGCGGGGATGGATCGGGGCGCTCCGGCGTGGAAGGAGTCGGAGTATTCGGACGTGGAAGGAGTCGGGGCGCTCGGATGTGGAAAGGGTCGGGGCGCTCGGACGTGGAAAGGGGTCGCACCGACGAGCCACCCCCCTTCCTCTCTCCCTCCTCTTCCCTTCCCTTCCCTCCCCGCGGCCACCCCCGCCTCACCTGGCCCCCGATATCCCGGCGCTCCTGCGCGTCGCTCCCGGGGAGGCGGCACCGGCACCGCGCACACGGAGAGAGCCCAAAACAACGAGGCGCCGGGGAGCCAAAATATCCTCGATGTGGCCGCGCCGGCCAACAGCAACAACAACAGCGGGGCCGATCCCGGCGGAGAGTCCCGGAGAAGGAGGAGGGGCGGGAGCAGGGAGGGAGGGCAGGCGGGTGCCCGGCGGTGCGTGGGCGCTGCCGGCCGAGCCGCGCTGGTGCCCCCGGCCCGCGGCGCTGCGCTGATGCTGCGCTGGTTCGGCGCTGATGCTCCGCCGGTGCCTCCCCGCTCTGTGCCGTCCTCCCGCCCTCGCAGCGGCTCTTCAGCGGGCGGGAGGGAGGTGGCAGGACCCGCCTCCCCGCAAGCCCGGCCCCTCCGCTTGTTGTCGTGGCCGCCGCCGCCGCGGGTACCGACGCGGCCCCGCCGGCTCCTCGGTGATGCCCAAGCGCGGCGAGGGGAGGAACAAGAGGGGGGAAAGGCAGTTTTGTCTCGTGCGGAGAGGCGGATATTATTTTATCTTTTTTTTTTTTTTTTTTTTTTTTTTTTTTTTACGCGAGATAATTCGTGCCGGACGGTTTTCCGTGCTTTGTTTTTAATTAGTGCCTCTCTCCGCGCGAGATGGATGAGATTAGGAGAGTTAACCCCTGAAAATCCGAATATCTGTATAAATAGTCTACTTGGGCATTAGCAGGAATTACTTCGCAGAAAGGGTAATTAGAAATTCCAGTGTCTAATGTCTAATCACCCTTGGAGCAACGTGGTCTAGTGGAAGGTGTCCCTGCCCACGGCGGGGGAGTTGGAAATGGGTGGTCTTGAAGGTCCCTTTTCAACCTAAACCATCCTATGATTCTATGATTTTATAATTCTGTGATTTTATGAAGGGGCTGCCCAGGGAGGTGGTGGAGTCCCCATCCCTGGAGGTGTCCAAGGAATGACTGGACTTGGTACTCAGAGCTCAATCCTGGTTGACAAGGTGGGGATCGATCAAAGTTTGGGATGGATAACCTCAGAGATCTTTTCCAACCTAAGTGATTCTGTGATTCTGTGATTTCCATAAGTAAACTGTGACACTTGGAACTGTGGAACTTTCAGGGATTATGTCATGTTGCACCTTCCACAATTATTTTGGGGAGTTCTTAATATAAATGAGATGCAATGTGAAAGCTTCAGCCTGTGAATCTCAGATCCTGTGAAACAGAGTTGGCGTTCCTCACACCTTGAGGAAAATTTGGTGGCCCTTGGAAAGCTGCAAGGAGCTCAATGACACAAAAAATATGAAATAACTTTCTGTTACATTTATTTTGTCAAATTGAGTTCCCCCTGAGGGGTTGGAGAGACTTGGTGGAAGGGGCAGGGTGGCTTTTCTTAGGTTGGAGCCACCTAATTTTTCTGATTCTCTTGCCACGTTACCTACAATTGACTTATTATGTATCATAATAAACACTTTGGGAGTTTTCAAACAAGGGGATCCATGTGTGCTGCCCAGATCCCTGGCCTGGCTGTCCACTGGAGCCACAGTTTCTTTTTGCTTCCCCCTCGACTTCTCTGCATTTTCAGTCAACATCAGGGATCCAAACTGCACTTAGAGAGCTGGTTTTTAAGCTTGCTGTTATACCTTGCTTTATTTAAACTACCTCCCATTTCAAATGAACACTTGTGTCATAGGGTTGTAGCTTTTCTTGTAATAGGAGCCCACCAACTGCTACTTCTCAGTTCCTCACCAGATTTCAATGGATCCTTTATCTTTACCTGCAGATATTTTTGTCATTAAAAAGCCACAGTTTCTTGTGCAGTTGTCAGGGCTCCCTCTTATATTTCCCAGTTATTTCTGTCTGCAGCAAAAGCTGGACCATACAACTCGTTACCCCAGAGTAGAGTTCTTTAGCATTTCCTTCAGACTCTTCAGAAAACTTTCTCTGTAGAAAAGTGGGATATATTTCACTTCTCAGGGTCAAATGTTACCAGGAAAATTGTGACAAGTCTACTCTGAGAGACTTAAAAAAGTGTCTTGATTATGCCAATGACATTTCTTACTTCAGGAAAGTCCTGATCTAATAAGGCAACATCTGTTATAATCCTTAGGGAAACCATTAAAAACTGTATGTCAGCTGCATAGCAATTTTAATTATAACACTGACAAAAACAATTATGACACCCTTTATATAGGGGAAACAGCTGTCAAAAAGATAAGATGAAAGGCTGGGAGTTATTTATTTCTTGCTAAATTAACATTCTGGGACCCAGAGCAAAATTATTAACCCAGCCATATTTTGCTCTACTGAAGTGCCTTATTTTTAGGGAAATTCTTCTTATGTAAGAGTATTTCATTTCTTTAAATAATACTTATTGTTGGTATACAAATAGACTGTTGCTCCATTAGAAGTGGTATGTGCTTAGTGAGCACATGATGTATGAGGAGGGGCTGGGTTTCATTAGTTTGGAGGAAAAAAAAGCAGGCTAATGGGGAATCTCATTGCTATTTTCAACTACTTAATGGGAGGTTAGAGCAAAGAAAGAGCCAGACTCTTCCAGAAGTGCACAGTGGCAGCAGGGAAAATGCCAATTTGATATTTGGAAATGAATGTTCCCAGTGTGAGTGAAAGCTCTGTCTGTGGGAGTCTCTGATCGTGACTGGCCAAAGCAGAAGGTCAGAACTGAGACCTGCAACTTTCCTCTCCAGCCTGAGCTACTCTATAATTCTGTGATCCCTCTGCTCATTTGCAAAATGTAGCATTTTTAAGCTAGAGAGTCAAAGGAAAAATTACTTTGCTTTGGTTTTGGTTCTATTTTAGGAATTGTCCATCCTCCTCACAATTTCTTTAGCTCTTCCCCATATTTTTATTTTTCCTGCATGTGTTGTCACACTGTCAACCAGAGACAAAAGGGGGAATTCTGTATCAACTTAAGAAAAATTATGGAATCAGCATCTAGCTTCAAATTTTTGAGATTTTGTTGTTGTTGTTGTTTTTGTTGTGGCAGATCTACTGGTGCTTTATTCTTTTTAGCAGGCAAAACTGGTGGTACTCAAGAGTAAAGTGGCTAGAAAGGGATAAAGACTAAAGAACAACATGTTGCAAAGTCCCCTTTTCTGTGGTAGTTCAGATAAATAAGGCTTTTTTTCAGTCCTTCTTACTTGTAATTTTTTTGTTTGAATGAGGACCCACACTGCAAGTGAGTGCTAAGGAGTTATTTCTGCTTTTTTAACTCTCTTTCTCTGCAGTGGTGTCTCAGAAATAAGCTGGGAAACTACCTTCTTGTAGAGAAATAAGGTAAAGGAACTTGTTAGATTTTTTTTTTTTTTAAGTGCCTAAGAACGTGGCATTTTGGCCTGGAAGCAATGGATGGTTGTCCAAGGAGGGGGTCATTTGGCCCCGTATTTCTGATTTGAGCAGCTGCAAAGCTGAACTGTGGGTTCCTTGGAGGCAAAGAGCAGCAGCTGATGGTCAAGGCATCCCAGGGAACGGTGCCTGCACACGAAATTCTTACAGGGGACAACAAAGAGGGGGAATAAGATCCTAAAAATGTGGAGGTCTAAAGCACGGAGAGGTATGTGGAAGAGCTGCATTGCAGCCGGTGCTCCGGAGCAGCGATGACTTACTCCTCCAGAATTCCTCTTGCGCCACGGGGAGAGGACACAGAGGAGTGAAAATCCCTGTCGCGCTGTCAAAGTATGTGTCGCTCCCTCATCTGCATGTTGGCTCAGCTCCTCTGCCTGAGTATGTTTGGGGTGCACGTGTCCTTCCTCCTCCTCCTCCTCCTTCTCCTCCTCGTCCTCCTCCTCCTGCTGCTGCCAGGAGGAGGTTTTGGCTGGAGCATCCCTTGCTGCGGGACCCCCAGGGGTGTGTGGTGGGCACTCAGGGGTCCGGGACAGCTGATAACCCTGTGCCTCCTCCCTATTCCTACAGCCCCAGCGATGCCTCCCCGTTCATTTGCATTCAGCAGCGTAAACAAACAGAGCCGTCCTGAATTTGAAAGAAAAGGCCGTATATTTGTGCCCCTGAAAGACAATTAACAATGAAGCTCCAGTAGTGACCGGCTGTAAGTTCGCGGCATAAAGGCTCTCAGGAAATAACATCTTAGAGAAATAAAGGCCCGGCTCTCTTCTGACTCGAAATAGCGACTTCAAACAAGACACTATTATGGCCGAAACAAAGGATGAAACTCATTGACTCTGCCTTTCAAACGCAGCTAAACCAAAATATTTATACAGGTTTGGGGAAGGGGGGGGGGGGGGGGGGGGGGGGGAGCGAGGGGTGGGTATCAAACGAATTTTTACTCGGACTTTTATTCTTCACAGTTAAAGCCCCGCTGATTTTCCCCACCAAAAAAAGTTCTCTCCGCAGTGTTTGGTGCGCGAAGTGTGACCAAGATCATTTCTGTGAGGGCATCTCAGTGAGTCACAAAGTGCAGGGAGTTATTTGTGTGTGTGTGTCATTATTCTGAGCACATGCAAACCAACAGGAGTAATTACTGACAGAGGGAAAAAAACCCAACAAAACAAACTACGGCAAAGTTTGAGCAGTAACAGAAATCGCCACGTTTTGCCCATAAAGTGCCACGTTTCACCTTCATAAAACTGAAAGAAAGCAGGTAAACTCCCAGCTCCATAAAGTGTAAAAATCTGAAGTCCTTATGTGCTTCTGGGTTTTTATTAATTAAGTGAAAATGTTACAAGCATGCACAAATAATGTTGCCAGCGGACAGGGGAGATGCCTAACACATGAACTGTAGGATGATGCCTCATATGACTGAAAAACCTAAACCTTTTTACCTTTCCTACTAAAGCACAAGATTAGTTGTTAAACTAGCTAGTGCTTAAGAGATTGCTCATACCATTTTGGGTGTTTTTAATCCATTTCATGCATTCTGAGGCATAAAATAAAAAGCACATGTTAATATTTTAAGGCCAAGTGTATTCAGAAACAACAGAGTTTAATAATTTCTTTGGGATGACTGGGTTCAAAAAAGCATGTTTGAGCTTCCTTCAGCAACAGAGTTTTTTCTTTCATTCCCTGCATTTCATATACTGCTGGTTTCATTTAAGAATCATTTTGTGCACAAGCTTATGATTCTCCTGGTCAGCTCACTAATCACTGTGATGTGGCCTTCAGTGAGGTAAGGGCAGTAATTCATCCTGCTGGGTATGGTGCCACTCTTCTCTTCCCCTGTCACCAAAAAATACATGAGTTTTGCATCTGCAAAAGTTTGAGAGGGGGGTGTATCAAATGACTTCTCCCTCAGACACACATATCTGTAAAAGTTGTCACAGCTATTTAAAAACTTTACCTTAGCCCTTAGGTGTGTTGGTGATGATGTTTACAGCACAAAGTGAGAGAGCCGATGGCTTGGAAGCCTTGCTTGTCTCTGCTGCTCCTGTGCTTCTGTAAGTGGGAACCTACTGTCTGTGTGAGCACTGGGTATATTTTTGGAACAATGATTTAAGGTTATTTTTTTCATACTGACATAAACTCCTGTGTGTCAGTGCCTGAGCCTTGGCATAATAGAGTTTGTTCAGCTTTTTTTTTTTTTTTCTATTGCCTTCTTTACTATTCTCAACCTGCTTCATTCTCATTCACCCTGGAGCAGAGGAGACTGAGGTCGGAGCTCATCGGGCTCTGCAGCTCCTCCCAAGGGGCACGGGAGGGGCAGCTCCGATCCCTGCTCGCTGTGAGCAGGGACAGGACCCAGGGAAGGGCTGGAGCTGGGACAGGGCAGGCTCAGGTTGGATCTCAGGACAAGGTTCTTCCCCCAGAGGGTGGTGGGCACTTCCCAGGCTCCCCAGGGCAGTGGGCACGGCCCCAAGGCTGCCAGAGCTCCAGGAGCATTTGGACAACGTTCTGAGGGACAGGGGGGAGTGTTGGGGTGTCCTGGGCAGGGCCAGGGGTTAGGTTTTGATGATCCTTGTGGGTTCCTCCCAGCTCAGGATAGTCTATAATTCTGTGATTGATCCCTCACTTTCCAGAGCAAATTCCCGGTTCCCTTTTTCACTTGCTTGACTTCTCTCTGTGTAGTGAGCTGTACAATCCAAGGGCTGAGTGCTGGCAGAACTTGTGGCACTGAAAGTGAGCACAGAGTCATATCTAACCACTTGATTCTTTTTGGCAAGTAAACACTATGATTTCATCCATGTGTCCCTCCTCCTGCGTGTTCAGTGCATATCCACATCCTTACAAAAAGAGTGGCGGTGAGTCTTACTGTGGTTAGTGAATAAGAATATCTCTGTTTACACAATATTTTGAAATTCATTCAGAGCTGGCAGGTGCTACGTGTTGGGACCTGAGGGAGCTGGGTTATTTTTAGCCTGGAGAACAGGAGGCTGGGGGTGGGGGGGCCTTATTGATCTCTAAAACTACCTGAAAGGAAGGTGGAGCCAAGGGGAGTTGGGCTCTGCTCCCAGGGAACAAGTGATAATACAAGAGGAAACAACCTCAAGCTGCACCAGGAAAGGTTCAGGATGGACATGAGGAAGAATTTCTTCATTGAAAGGGTGGTCAGGCATTGGAAGGGGCTGCCCAGGGAGATGGTGGAGTCCCCATCCCTGGAGGTCTCCAAGGAATGACTGGCTGTGGCACTCAGTGCTCTGGGCTGGGGGACAAGGTGGGGATGGGGCAAGTGGGGTGGACTTGATGATCTGGGAGGTCTTTTCCAGTCTAAATGATTTTGGGATTCTACTGGAACATGCATTTTTCAGTACTAAGAGTGAGGGAGAAGTTGCTGGCTTCTTTCCTGATCTAAGGAAAAATTCAGGAGACCACTGTAGTCAGGATCATTCCCCTCACTCTGTGTTGAGGATCTCAGCCTGGAGAATCTGAAGCAAAAAATCACCCATTTGAATGACCTTGACTAAAATAATATATATAGGAGACCTATATCCCATTTTATTCACCTACCCTTTGGTTGGAAGCCTGTTCAGGCCTTTCTCTGAAGAAATTCAACCCTAATCCCATAGAAACAGGAAAAGGAAAGGCAATGCCAGCTTTAGCCATGAGTGGGTGCCTACATGGTCGTGCCCACTGGTGCACACATTGGTAGGCTTGGAAAGGTGCCTGTCTTTGATTCACAGGCACCTTCTCTGTGAAGAACTGCTCTGTCTTAGTCAAACTGGCTGTCTTTTTGCTTTTTCTTCCCCAGGGGCATGATGTCAAATTAGTCACTTTTACAAGAGAGGGAAGCTTTATATCAGCCACAACATACGTTGTCTGGAACACCGACAAGATGAATTCACTTTATACAAATATAAGCAGCAGTTGCTGTATCTGCTTTGGTTGTTGGTTGTGGTTTTTTTTTTATGACAATGGAGCAGGTGCACTGCCTTTATCTGTTATCAGGATCTAATATGGTTTAAGCAAACAATGATTTGCTCACGTTGTCTAGGTGTTGCACATACTCTATTAGTCACCCCGTCTAGTGCTTATCAGAATGCAAAAGAACAACACTTGGGATGAGTCATTAAGATTCATTCAAGAATATCTTTGTCATAACAGCAAATGAGGGAGAAATATGGAAGGGCCGGGCAGGGATAGGTTTAATATTTGTGGAGAATGCAGGACATATGCTGTGTACCAGTACTGGAAACAATACTGTTTTATAGAGGGTTATTAGCAAGCAAATAGTGAGCTCTAGTGAGAAAATTCTGTATTTGAAGTTGGAAATAATTAGCTTTGGGGGGGACCTGGGTTATAGGGTGGTGTCCCACACCAGTGTCAAACTGGGGCCAACTCGTAAGTGTTGCTTCACCCCATGTGCAGCTTTGTTGGTGGCAGAAGCCCTGGAGTCCCCTTGCCTTGCTAGCAATGATCCCAGCAAAACAGGCATTCCTGCAGGCCGTGACAGGGCCACTGGTGTGGCTGCCTGTCCCTGTCCTGTGTGACTGTGGCCCCACATGAAGCCCAGATGCTGCAAATGCTCTGCACTTAGTGACAACAGGACTGAAAGTGCCACCCTCTGTGATGCCACTGGCCAGCAAACACTCTGGGCCAGGCTAGCATAAAACAAGGGCAAATCATTTCCTTAGACCACGAGAATCTGTGGAGCTTAAGCATTGGGGTTCCCCCCTGCCCTCAGGAACAACAAAGTCAGTCTTAAAAGCATTTTTTGGATTGTATTCTGGAAAAAAACCTATATATAAAAAAAAGCAAAACCAAGCCATGATTGATCAAACCTTTGTATTCTTTTTACTCTTGGGTTTTTGTCTTTTTTTCCCCCCTTTTTTTTTAAAAATATGATTTTACTTCAAATTGTTTCTTTTACGAACAGTGGGTTTTGGTGGAGCTTCATCTTGTGGGGGAGCACTGTAAGCAGTTCCTCTCCACACAAATCTCCATGCAGCTTTGTCCCCAGCATCATGGACTCCCTTCTGTGGGCCAGATGTGCTTTTCTGCTCACCCAGATGAGTGTTTCCATAGCTGAGGAGTTGATCCTGCTGACAGCATCGAGATTTTTGGAGTCACTGCTCACTCACAGGTGTGAAGTGGATGCTCTCTGGCCTCGGGCAGATAAACAGCCACGGGACTTTGTTGCCCTTGTGCCTTTTCCCAGCATTGGAAATCTTTTAATTAGGTGAGAAATAAACTGTGCACATTATTTCTTTCTTTTCTGTAGTGCAATCTGTTTCCTTTGTCTCTGTGCAAACTGGTTTTCTTAGTGTGGCTGATTCACAGAGAAAGCTGATGCTTGCCCAGAAGCCTGTAAATGAGAATACACATCCTACTACAACCTTTACATAACCATTCATTCGCTTTTTATCAATGTCATCCAGTGATTGCTGCTCACATCACAGCTTTGACTCTGCCCGTGTATGGAAGTTGAACTTTGGAAGCAATACACTCTCAGGTGCTGCTCCAGCGAGCTCTGCTGATTCCCATCGGATTTCTTTAAGCAGATCCTGTATTGCTTTTGGTGTTCCTGAGCAAACCCAGGAGAAACCACTGTTGTGTGGAGCCCTTATCTCAGGGGAACACATGCTTTGGCCGTCATGAAAGAAACCGAACACATTTTAAAAGATAGGGGTTTTGATCTCACCACCTTTAAATCCCTTCTGTGCCGTCACAGAAACCTGGTGTTTCTGGGAACTCATACCCAGTGTGTGCCAGGGTTTAAGGTCACCAATCATCTTTAAATACCAATTTCCTGCACTTGGGACCTCTGTCCCTTCCCAGTGTTTCTGTAGTTTGCAGCCCTGTCTGAGGCTGGTTGAGCTTTCGCTGCAGCTCCCAAACCCCAAACACATTTAGGGCAGTGTTGTGAACCACAGAATCACACGATTATTTAGGCTGGAAAAGACCTCCAAGGTCATCGAGTCCACCTTGTGCGCAATGCCCACCTTGTCCCCCAGCCCAGAGCACTGAGTGCCACAGCCAGGCCTTCCTTGGACACCTCCAGTGCTGGGGACTCCAAACCTCCCTGGGCAGCCCAGGCCAAGGCCTGACCACCCTTGCCAGGAAGAATCATGGAATCACAGAATCAACTGGGTTGGAAAAGACCTCTGGGATCATCAAGTCCAACCCTTCGTCCAACCCCGCCGTGGTTCCCAGACCGTGGCACTGATGCCACATCCAGTCTCACCTTAAAAACCTCCAGGGATGGTGAATCCACCCCTCCCTGGGCAGCCCATTCCAATGGCTGATTACTCTCTCTGTAAAAAATTTCTTCCTAATATTCAACCCCAAACCTCCCTTGGCACAGCTTAAGATCAAGCCTTCTTGTCCTACTGCTGGTTCCTGGGAGGAGAGCCTGACCCCCACAGGGCTACACCCTCCTGTCAGGGAGTTGTAGAGAGTAGAATTTCCTCCTGATGTCCAACCTGAGCTCCCCTGACACAGCTTGAGGCTGTTTCCTCTCATCCTGTCACATTTTACCCAGAAGAAGAGCCAGACCCTCAACTGGCTACAACCTCCTGTCAGGGAGTTGTAGAAGTCCCCTCCAAGCCTCTTTTTCTCCAGGCTGAGCCCCCCCAGCTCCCTCAGCCCATCCTGCTGCTCCAGCCCCTTCCCAGCTCTGTTCCCTTCCCTGCACACGCTCCAACCCCTCCATGTCTCTCTTCCATGAGGGCCTAGAACTGGACACAGCCCTGGAGGTCCCTCAGCAGTGCCAGAACAGGGGGACAGATGACACTTCCCAAAAGGGAATTGCTGCCCTCTCCTCCACCAGGACCAGCGTCTACGTAGTAGCAATCTCTTACTGTTTAAAAAAAAAAAAGGAAAGAGAAGGTTGAGGATTGCACAGAAAAAGTCCCATAAATCCTTAATTAATGCCCTGGCTTCCCACATCATGTATTTTGACATTAAAAGCTTCCCTTGCTTTCCTTAGGTCTCTGCATCCTGTGTCGTTACACGCTCCAGTGGAGAGTTCAAGTTACTGAGAAAGAGGTAAAGAGGTTTTAAAGGAGCACACTTCATTCCTTTGGCTGTTTTCAAGGATATTGAAAACACCCAAAGGAATTTAGTTTTTCCAGGATATTTCTTTCTCCCGCCCCTGCATGTGCACCCTCCTCTTCCCTTGAAAGGAATACATCCCTAAAGAAAAAGTTTGTTTACCAAGTAATTGTTCCACGGGCTTGTGATTTCTCTGCAAGGATGTGTTTTAGCTTGGATTTAGCTTAAGGAAATGGGAGTCACGGAGTCACCCAGCCTTTTTTTTTCCTTCTGACTTCCTGTTGGCCCCAAACAGCTTTTGAACCATTTGGTCGGTTTTAACCAAAGCTGGGAAGGATCTCATGATCTGAGGGAAATGAACTTCTTGACTGTCTTAGAAATTACAGGCAGCAGAGTAGATAAAAGACACCAGAGCTTGTGTCCCCACAGAGATAAAGGCAAGAAATATGGGCTCGACTGTATTTTTTTTCCGGAGAATCACACAAGAAATAAATGCTGTTAACAGGGACCTTTGATCAGAGCTCACATCTTACTCAGGCTTGAGATAAGAATTTTTATGTTATTAGAGATGAGATAAGCCACTCTAAGGTGCGAGTCATGGGACACCAGCATCGTTTATTCTGCTGCTCACAGAACCACTTGCTGCTGGGGAATATTTACTTGCACTCAGTGGTTTTTCACCACTTCTTAGGCTCTGTCTTAGGCAGCTTTTGTGGGGGTATTTGGTGAGGTGTGAGAGGAGACCCGTGCTGCTGTTTCAGTGTTGCCTGAAGAGCAGTATTGTCAGGATCAGCCTTAAAATTGGTGCCAAGCCCATGAGTGGTGAGGCTGGGTGACTCCCAGGCTTCACCAGGAGATGCCAAATGGACCCATTCCCACCCAAACGAGATCCATAGTGACTGAAAGCCATGACTGTCTGAAGGCTGTTCCGCTTTTATTAATTAGTGAGTTGGCAAATGGCCACTGTTATTAATACTTAGGTTTGCCAAATCTTACCAGGAATGAGAGAGCAAGCATGGAAAATGGGCACCTATCCATCCCTAGAGAGCGAATCAGATATTCTATTTTATTTCAGGACAATCATTAATGACTCTTTTCACTTTTTTTTTTTTTTAATATACCCAGTCTGTAAGGAACAGTGGGAACTCAGGCTAGAAGTGACAACTTCCCAGTGAGAAGAGGACCTTCCATGCTCTTCTTTCTGTGATAGTCTTCCAGATTTCAGTGCTACCTACCTAAATCCTACCAGTTTCCCATATTTCCAGCGTTTCAGGATGGATGGTAAATCATATATGTAGTGGTGGGATAGGAGGTTTACATTCATTTTTCTGTTATTTGGGATACTAATCATGCAGGTGAAGATCTTAAGTGTGTGCTTAGCAATGTTGAACTTGGGATCTGCCCATCTTTTGTCTCTGGGTTTCAAAACAAAAAAAAAAGATAAATCTTTCCTGGTTATCTTTTTTCAATCTTTTGTAAACAGTAAATCCAAGAACAAACTTTGTAAAGCTCTTAACCCTAATCTTCCCAACAAGCTGCAAAGGTCAAATTACCAATTACTCTCTTTGTTTGTTTTCGTCCTTTGGGTCTCAATTATCATGCTTGCTTTTGCTCCAGGGGACTCTGTGAGGCTCTTGGGTCAGGTTTTCCACAAGGAGAGCAATCCATTCCTTTTCCAAAGGACCTGCCACCTGGTTTAAAGACTGCAAGAAGAGCTTGTGCTTTTTAACACGCAAACCACAGGTTTTGAGCCGAGGTTTGCAGAAGTCGTGAATTAATTTGCGCAGAACCCCAACCTGCTCTCTAACTCCATTATTTAAAGGTGTTTTCCATGCTCTGCAGAAGAAGCCCAGTGGATAACCGGCTGCTTTGCATTTTTTTTGGGTGGAAGAGGCTGCAAAGTCACTCTGGAGCTCAGGGGGGGCTGCGGGAGCTGGTGAGAAGGCACAAAAGCAGGAATGTGGGAAGGACGAGGTCTCGTGAGTCACGTCCCCGGTGAGGGCTGGAAACCCGTGGCCAATGTGATGTAAAGCCTCGAGGAAAAAGGTGTTGAGGTGACAAACCACCAGAGTAGCTTCAGCAGCGGTGTTTTCAGCACAGCTGGTGTGGGGAAGGGATGAAGAGGGAAGAAACAGAGGGGAGGTTGGAAGAGCTCGGAGGGAAGGGAAATATCCTTTCAGAGAATTACGTCTCCTATTTTTTTCTCTGGGGCATACTGGTTTAAAACCTACCAATAGTTTCACAAAGCCTGTTTTCCTGCATCTCTCCCTGCTGGATTCCTGATTAATTCAGGCTTCCCAAGGTTTCTCTCTCAGTGAGGATTCTGACAAAGATCCCTCTCCTCTACTCAGTTGCTCATTTTCAGTAGAGGTAAGAGCATAGTATATTTGAGACCTCCTGTCTACTGTCAAATTGAACTGCAGTTGGCCAGGGGGTCAAAATTATTAAAGAAAACAGTCAACCACCTCACAAATGCCACAATCATGTATAAAAATGTGATAAAAATAGCAAAATATCTGAATTAGCTCAGCAGCTTATAAATACCAGTCCAACACCCCTTAAAGAATTACATACTTTATATTTCACTTAAAAATATAACATATTTAACTTTATTTTTTTTTTTTAGCTAAAAACATACCAGAAATTATTTTAGTGAACCAAAAATTAAGAGAAGAACTCTGAGAATTAATGTATCATATTGTTGGCCAATGTTCTGGTTCCCTTATTTGGACAACACACTGCTTCCACCCCAGGAATGACTTTTCCCAGGGATGATTGTACTTCAGCAGAGCAGGTGGTTGAACAGACAGTTTGAATATTTGATAACACACACTGAGGTGTTTGGATGAACTGGTCATTTACAAACAAAATCAATAGGCATGCATCTCTAGGGAATAGTAAACAAAGTTGGAGTCATTCCTAATTATTGGGATACAGCTCTGTCATCAGCTCCTTCTCTAGATACTATTATTTATAGAAATAATTATTATGCAGTGTTTAAGTTTGGGATGCGCACGGTTCTTTAATTGGGGGCTGAACTTGTGTTTGGCGATCTGGATTCCTCTCCTTACTCATCTGTCTATCATTTATAAAGATTATATATCTGAAACGTGACCTGTACATAATTATAATTAATTAAGTCGCCAGCAGTATGCTGAAAAACTCGCATTTAAATCAGGGGTTGAACAATTAAAGCAATTAGCAGAACTGACTATTTGCAACATGGCTGCTTGAAAATGTGGAATAATTGCTAATCTTCTAGGCAGAGATGGACAGAACATCAGCCTGGCATTCAATTTTGTAAATATGAATTAGGTGAGGTGGTGCAAGTATGAAACCCTTATTTTTTATTTTTCTTTTTGGTTGAAATTTTCAGGGGTCACGTGAGCTGTGTTGAACGACAGCCCAACGGATTATTTCAGGGCATGGTAAGTTCAGGGTGTCCACACGGATCCCGGAGCTATTAAACCATTCCCCTCTTTTTGTCTTTCATCATTTTTATTTACAATCCTTAATTTGTGTGGTCGGGACGGTGCCACTCAGGGAGTAACAGTCCTCCTTCCTCACCCCGCTGCTTGTCCGTGGGGGTTTGTACAAGCTGCAGCACATCACCCTGCCCGCTTTGTGCCTCCCTCAGCCAGTTCCCTGTTGATTATTTATTTCAGGAAGGCGTGAGGGAATCCAACACCCACGCTCGGCAAACTCACCTCCCTGTCACCGCGCGGCCGCCGCCGGAGCCGGCACGCCACGTGTGGGAGAAATCAAGAGGAGGAGATCCAGCATGGAGAAACCAGACCCAGCCTCCCCAGCTTTGGATGGGGCCCACAAGGGCTTGCTCAGCCCCGGCCCAGCCTGGTGGAAATCTGCTCCCAGGCAGATGGCCTAGATAGGGCCGTGTACCTGGAAGAGCTGGGTGCTCCCAGCTCCACCTGGGGAAAGGCGGGTGGGTGACTCAGAGCAGCGTCTTGGATGGGAAGGTGTCCAAGCAAGGCAGCCTGGAGGGGCAGAACCTGCCCCCAGCCTCCCAGGGCAATGCTGGATGCCTTACTCAACGCTGTCAGTCATCAGGTGCTGATGGATGATCCTATCGGCGTCTTTCCCAACTCGGCAGCCGAAAAAAATGTGTCATGATACCAACGAGTATCAATGGGGCGCCCTCAGAGAGAGGGCCGGGGAATTCCAAGGGCTGGAGTGGCACTACCCCCTCCTCTCACAGTCGCAACCTGAGGATGGAGGGGATCAGGAGTGAGCTGCAGGTCCTCATGGAGCATGGGCAGCTGTGGGACATGTGCCCCAGCTCATGCTGCCTTCTGGTGCTTCCAGCTTCTTGTCTCTCTGTAGCTGAGCCAATAATTGGCTGTAATTTGGATTGATGAATTTGTGTCTGTACTGCCAGGCACAGAGGGTGGGATGTGTGACGCCCACACTGTGTGGCAGGTGAGCTCGCTGTAAAATAATATTGATTTTACACACAATTTTGTTGTCTTTTTAAAGACCTGTGGTGTCTGTGGTGCTGGGGACCATCATACAAGACAAACCAGTTCAACTATTCAATTGAAAGCTCAGTTAAATAATTTATTACAAGAGCCTGGCTTTTGTGCTATATTGCCAAACTTTGCTCTCAGGAACACACAGAAGTTTTCCAGAACTTGGATAATTGCTTTTTATGTTTTTCCTATGTGAACTCAGATAATTACTTTCTATGTTTTTCCTATGTGTCACATGTAATTTTTTAAGAGATCTTAAAACACTCTTTTGCTACAGTATTTTGGGAGGTTTTTCCCCCTCAAATCTCATCTGAACGAAGCGCTCCGAGACTGTGGAAGTGTGGACTGTGTTCCACTCCAAGTGTGGAATTTTTCCACGCTTAATCTTGAGCATATGAAGGAGGCAGAGTTGGTGGGACCTTGCTGGGACACTGAACTCATCTCCCTGCCCCAGGGCTTTGCCAAAGCAGGCTTTGTGCCATTCAGTGTCCTGTATTATGTGACAGGGACAGACAGCTCTTAACAAGCTTGGAGTTATTTTTAGAACTTGATAAAATGACACTTCATAAAACACCAATTGAGCAGCTCGAAAGAGGAAATAAGAGTGGAGAGACTTTGGGAAAACATTACTGTATTTTTAATTATCAGGCCTTTTGATGTTGTCAGCCCATACCTTAAGCAACGGGAATAATTATTTAACTTCCTTCCTATTTAATGTGGTCATTTTATGGCTCAGAGGCACAACTTTGCTCCTAAGTTCCCATTTACAGCTGTGGCCAGTCTGTGGGGAAGGTGTTTTGTGCCACACAGCTGCCCTGGCAGCGTGTGGAAGCATCCTTCCTGGGATGGGCAGCAGGATACTTCCCTGCCCACTGCCTGCCCTGGGAAGATTTTTTTTCCATCTCTTCCTCCTGCTGGCCCTGCTCCCTGTGGAGTGACCACCCAGTTTCCCTCCTGAGTGCTCACAGGAGGGCGATGGCAGGTTCCCATCAATCCAGACCAAGCAAGGCTTTGCCCAGCTCCCCACAGAATCATAGAATCAGCTGGGTTGGAAGGGACCTTCGAGATCATCAAGTCCAACCCTTGATCCAACCCCGCCGTGGTTCCCAGCCCATGGCACTGATGCCACATCCAGTCTCTTTTTAAAAATCTCCAGGGATGAAGAATCCACCACTTCCCTGGGCAGCTCATTCCAATGTCTGACCACCCTCTCTGTAAAGAAATTCTTTCTAATATCTAACCTAAACCTCCCCTGGCACAACTTGAGACCCAGCCCTCTTGTCTTGTTGAGAGTTGCCTGGGAAAAGAGACCAACCCCCAGCTGGCTACACCCTCCTGTCAAGGAGTTGTAGAGAGTGAGGAGGTCTCCCCTGAGCCTCCTTCTGTCCAGGCTGAACAGCCCCAGCTCCCTCAGCCTCTCCTCACAGCACTTGTGCTCCAGTCCCTTCCCCAGCCTCGTTGCTCTCCTCTGGACCTGTTCCAGGACCTCAATGTCCTTCCTGAACTGAGGGGCCCAGAACTGGGCACAGCACTCCAGGGGTGGCCTCACCAGCGCTGAAGTGGAGATGTGGGAAGGAAGGGAGAAGGGAGAGCCTCCCATCTCCTTCTTCTACAACTCCCTGACAGGAGGGGTGAGCCGGGGGGTGTCGGGCTCTGCTCCCAGGGAACAAGGGACAGGACAAGAGAAAACGACCTCAAGCTGTGCCAGGGAAGGCTCAGATTGGACAGGAGGAGGAATTTTTTGCTGGAAAGGGTGTTCAGGCCTTGGCAGGGGCTACCAAGGGAGGTTTGGAGTCCCCATCCCTGGAGGTGTCCCAGGAAGGCCTGGCCGTGGCACTCAGTGCTCTGGGCTGGGGGACAAGGTGGGGATGGGGCACAGGGTGGACTCGATGATCTTGGGAGGTCTTTTCCAGCCTAAATGATTCTGTCATTCCTTGATTCCTCTTTTACAGGTCCATACAACCTCTTTGAGCTTTGGCACAGCGTTTCTTGCACAGCACTGCTTGTTTCTGCCTCTCTGCTGCTCTCCTGGGATTTCTATAAAGAAACTGGTACTCATTAGTAATAATTACCTCAACAAAGATCCATTCCATGATTGGAGCTCAGCTTTCTCCATCATCAGAGGCAGGACCTGGGAACAAGGACAGTGTAGGGCAGCAGTGCCCACACTCACTGGTTTGTCAGAGCACTGTGACCCTGCCTGGGCTGTCAGGCACACTGTTTTTCACAGGAAATGTGTGTTCACTTCATGGAATCCACTGAAATTTCAGCTTGCTGGGGCTGAAATATTCCCATATATGGTATTGACACACAAAAAAGCCGTGTGCTGAGCTGGGGAGGGAGGCTGAGCCCTCTCATCCTCTGGGGGCTCCGAAGGGAGCAGGAGATTCTCCTTGGGAAGGGGCAGAGGATTGCAGGTGCACCCCAGAGGTTGGTAGCTGAGCTGGGAGAGGGCCACCTGCCTCAAAGTGAAAGAAAAGTCAAATTGTGTGGAAATAAGTCATTTCAGTGCAAATGGGAATAAGACTTCGGGGGGTGCTAAAATCTAGAGCAAGGCACAGGTCTAAAATTCAAGGAAGATTTCATCATGTTCTACATTGTATACTCATTTTTCTCACTCAGTTTGGCCAGTACACCCCAGTCGAAGGTCTGGCCCTGTGGATGAAGCCTAAATGTATTGTTCTGTTTTTTTCACCTCCAGTTTAATAGTCCTGATGGCCCAGGGCAGGACACACTCAACTCTTTAGATAAAGGTATTTTAGGTCAGTGTTAGCTCAGGTTTTTTTTTCACAACGCTCCCATTCACAAAGAAAGGAAAGAGTTAATATTCTTTCGGCTGAAACTCTTGTTTCTTCATGAGTTAGACTTGCTGAGAAGACCAGCAAAACATGATGATGTCCACAGTATGCTCCCTGTTCAGCGAGACATCTTGTAGGTCCTCACAGGGAGAAACCAGGATACTCAGCAGATTCCCCGAGTGCCGTGGATGGGGTCCTTAGGATGTGGATTTCTCCATCACAGTGTGGAAAGCAGCTTGGATGAATCCAGCAGTTTGGTTTCCCTTGCCACTGACCCCAGAAGGGAGGTTCTGACTCCATGTGGTGATGTGGAATGCTCAGCCAAGGAGATTCACGCTCACGCCCAGAGCTCCAGAGAACCTCAGCAGAAAGGATAACACTGAAAGGAGGATATTCCTGTGTAAGCAGCCTGCTCAGAGAGGGAATTCAACTCCTGGAAGAAAGCTGGGGGATTAGTGGCCTGAAGAAGACCTCTGAGAAGCTGCTTGGATACAGCTTCCCTCATCCTGAGAAAACAGAGATATTCTGGGATTACAGAACCAATGACCATGTGTGTTTAGACCCCCTGTACAGCAGAAGAATTTCCAGTGGTCAGTTTTATAGACCTGTAAAAACTGGTCTATAAGTGGTTCTTTTATACTTCTTCTTCAAGAAGTACAAAGGGATGCAGTGGGGGCAGAAAATGCACTCTTTGTCTTAATTTGAAGGAATCATCCCTGAACTAGGACAGGCCCATCACCCACCCCAGAGACTTTCACATTTCTTGTGGCTTTCCCTTTTCCCGGTGAACGTCTGCCACAGGAAAACAGTAACCCTTGGAGAATTCCCCCTCGTGCCAACAAACTCCAGGCTGAGCACTCACATCCCTGTATTTGTAAACATTCTCAGCATATCTCTTCTTTGGGATACATCCAAAGCTGTGCTGCTCTCAAATGCTGTTTCATTTCTGCTGCCTGATGCGGTTCCATCACACTTTTTTGCGGTGTTTCACTCGTTTCGATTGTCGCCAAAGAACTTCCAGTGAGACTTCTTTTTTTGTTTGTTTGTTTGTTTGTTTGTTTGTTATGAGAGCTGGTGAATATCATGTGGGGAGGGGGAAAATAAAAGTTGAAGAGGAAATTTTCCAATCAAAGTCACAGTTCTTTGTTGTTTGTGATCTGGAAGAAGACAACGCAGATGGATGAGTCAGTGCAAGTGGTGTCTGATGCTCTCAAAAGAAAGGCTCCTTATATAAACACCTGAGTGATCTGATGGAACTTTCTACGTGTTCTTAGGATAAATGAATTTTTAAATACTAATTAAAAGCCTGAGAAACCTTTGGACACCCTCTTTAAGTGCTACAGCACAAGTGAAAAACATCTTTCAGATCTTGCCTATGAATCGAGGCAGAGATTTTAGTGTGTTTGGTTGGTTGGGTTTTTTTTTCTCTTTTTCCAAATTGGAAGGAATTTTAAAGCTGTGTGTAAGCACTCATTCATGCTTAGCAATGTGTAACTGGATTTAGAACAGTAATCCTGGCACTGGTTTTTCTTTCCCTCTAAAATGCATATTTTCCATGAAGTAGTGCAGCTAATGAGTGTTGCTAGTTGTAAGGAGGCCTTTTTTTATTTTTTTTTGTTCCAGGTTGCCAGTGAATCACTTCAGGCTGTGACCTTATCTGATCTTGCACACTCAACAGGGCTGGGACTAATCAATAGTTGGTGAGGTTTCATCACAGGGGCCGTGGGCGCTGCGGAAGCAGTTTGGTGATTAAGTCGTTGACACTCTTTCTCTCGACCATTAACGAAACTCTGTCCCATTGAAGCCCTGGTAGGACTCTACCTTTTGGGTGGGATGGAAAACAGACCTTCCCTGCTCAACCCTCATCACTGTTTCATGGTGTTTTTTATGTGTGAGGAGACTGGGACTGTTCATCCAGGCGGTCCTGGCCGAATTCCAGTTTTAATAATTGTTTTCTGCTTAGTTGCCTTCAGTTTCAATGTAAACTGTTATTCTTCTTTGTTCCCTAACCCAAGGTGTTAAAACTGCTTGGGATGATTGCTGGGAATGCTGCCCTGGAGGAGGGTGGGTGCAATTCTCCTGCCTCTCGACTTTATCGAGTATTTTGTCAGCCTCTCAAAGGGCTCCCTCTGTGAACCACTGATAACATCCTATGGAAACATCTGGACAGGGTGAGCTTTTCAGCTTCCTGCGATGGAAAGGCTTTGGCTATTGAGGTGCACAGATGCAGCCTGAGCTGCATTTGATGTTTAGATCATAGACAAAACTCGCCCTTTTTTTTTTATTTTTTTTTTTTTTGTCCTGTGACAACCTCTGGGAATTATTAGTGTTGGCGTTAAAGTGCTCTGTCAAACACACAGGGGATGTCTGAGTGCCCTTCTTGTTTGTTTGTTTTCGAAATGTGTAAGGACAGCCTGGAAAGCTCCTGGTGTTTGTTGTTGGTGGCATTCCCTGAATGCTTCCAAATCGCTGCTCCTGCTGGAGAAACAAAGGAGATTTAGCGGTCGACCTCCTGCCCCACCTCCCTGCTTCTGTTTCAGTGCTGCCCCTCCAGGAACAGAGAGGGCATCCAGGACGTTTCTCTGAGCTAACAGGGAATCGGGAGTGGGAAAGGGGAAAAGACCTGATACTCCTGGTGTTTCTGGGAATCACAGACTTATTCCCCATTAGGAACATGTGTTACTGAAGTCAGCACTAGATTTTGGAAACACCAGTGTTCCCCCTCCCCTCAGGTAGAACAGCCAGGTTACAAAACTCATTCAGGTGATTTCTGTGCATCCCAGGAGAGGCCGGTCCCAGTTCCCACTCCTCCTTTCCCGGCTCAGCTGCTGGTTTTGCCTGGGTTGCTTCTCGGGAGCAACAAAATTCAAAGGAGTAGGAAAGGAGGCACTGGCTTTCTCGAGCTGGAGCTGGAGCTGCTCAGACAAAGCCAGATGAAACCAGAGCAAAATAAATTTATCAGAATGAGATTGCTTCAGGCTGATGCAAGAGGTTTTAATTTCTGTGGGGAAAACAAGAATCCCAAACCCCTGGCTGAAGCCTGGGCTGTGGATTCACGCCTTCTCCTGGCTGCAGTTCTGCCAAATGGAGCTTATCAATGCTTTCCCCATGCAAAATTATCCCTAGTTGCATCCCCTGGTGGACCTGTTCCTTGGGCAGGGGTGGGGATGGGAGGACTAAAACCTGTTTTAGTCAAAATGAACACCTTGCACAACACACTGTGCTTTGCTAACTGAATCCATGAAGTCCTCAAGGAAGGTCTACCTGGCTCTCCAGGAGCTTCAACGTGTTTCATCCTGAGTTCTGTGACCTGGCACTTCCATGCCTTAACTTTCCTTGCAGATAAACTCTGGAAGGCAGATGGAAGCTGTGTCAGGGGGGGTTTGGGTTGGATCTCAGGAAAAGGTTCTTCTCCCAGGGGGTGGTTTTGCACTGGAACAGGCTCCCCAGGGCAGTGGTCATGGTTTGACAGAGCTCAAGGAGCATTTTGGACAATGCCCTCAGGGACATGGTGGAATTTTGGGGTGTCCTTGTGCAGGGCCAGGAGCTGGGCTTGGATGATCTCTGTGGGTCCCTTCCAACTCAGGATATTCCATGATTCTATGATCCATGCTGTGTCCAGCCCCTTGCTGGCTGTGCTGGGTGGATTTACACCCCCAGCATCCCTGTGCCTCAGCCTCCCAACACCTCCCCACAGGGTCATCCTGTTGGGCCTGTTGGGGCACACATTGTTCTTGTGGGGTATTGTCACCTGGAGAGTCTCAATGGAAATTTTTGTTCCCTGTGTCCTGTGTAAACATATGAGGACAAATAGACCTTGCTCAGAAGAGCTGTAAATAATGAATCCAGGAAAGGTCATGACTTGTGCTGTGCCTGGATGGGAAACTGAGGCAAAGAGCAACTTGTGCATCTGCCTGATGGAGATGAGGAATGAGCCTGGATCTCCTTCCAGTGACCCTACAGAAGCCTTCCATCAAAGCTACCCAGGGTCTGAAAAGGATCATCCCCCTGAACTGGTTCCCTTTGCTCAGGACCAGTTATTTCCTGGTCCAAAATCTCCTGTAGTTTGAAGTCATGGTTTTATTTTTAGATCAACACTGCCTGAGCCATAATTACACTCGCACCAATCAGGTCTGTGGTAATGCTCACGGGCCTCTGACTAGTCCTGCAGTGTAAGAATTAATTTGTGGGGTTGGAAAAGGTGGAATGGCAGGCGTTTCACAGGAGCATGTCACTGAGGTTTCACCTGCCCCACAAAGCCACCAAAAGGTGATGTCCCAAGAGAAGAGAGAACAGTTGGCACTTCAGAAATGGTGGTTTGAGTCCCTTCTGTACCCTCTTGTATCCAGCACTGGCCATATCTCAGCCCTAAGTCATGACAGGGAGCACATTTTTAATGCTGCTTTGTTAGAGAGTCAGAAGCATTTGTGGGATTGGTGTGGGAGTACAAAATCGTTTTCTGATGAGGAGCTGAGTCGAAGTCTGTTGGCGTCTCGTGTAGTGGCTGTTTATGTGTAAACTTGAAACCAAACCAAGCAAAGGGAGAGAAACCATCCAAGGCCTCAAATGTCATCTGGCAGCGAGGAGCTCTGCAAATACCAGATTAGGAGAGCCCAGAACCAGCTGGCTGCTGCTCCTGCTGAACTGAGTGCTCACCAGACATTTCAAGCTGGCCATTAAGCCTTTCTAAGCTCACTTGCTTAAGCTCCTATGGTCACTGCTACTCATTTTGGGGATCAATGGCAAGCATGAAGGGTGCTTCTGTTCAGCTGTGGGAAGGAAGGCCGGGAAAACAACACCAAGTCAGTAGTTTTAGCATCCTTTCTCCTGTGGGCCACAGCACAGACCCGATTTCAGTTCCATCTGGAGTCAGCTGTGAGGGTTTTGGTGGTTTTCAGCAGGACTAGGGTGAAACCAAAGTGTAATGACAAGTCACAAAGTCTGTTTGAAAGCCTGGTGCTTTCTCCCTGAGAAAACAGCTGTGGTGGTTTCAGAGGTTCTTGCCTCTTCTGGGCATTTTGCTCCTACTCCTCTGACAGAGGTTCCAGAAGGAAACGTAGGATCACGCTCTGCTTCCCAGCTTTCACATAACCCTTTTTTTTCCTGGCAAATGAGCCTATTTGGAGTTGCAGGCTGTGAACCAGAGCAGCCAAGCTCCTGACACACACACACAAAAACATGTGGCTCCTGGCACTTCCAATGCAGGGTGCCCATCTCCAGCAGGAGGGTGAGCCAGCCTGGTGGGGTGATAAGGAACCCCCAGCAGCAGGGTTTGTCAGAGTTACCACTGCCAGAGCCTGTCATTACCCATTGTTCCCTCTATTGTAAGCAGTTGTGCCCCTTGCATGTCCCCACACTCAATTCCACTTAAAAATCAGACCTGAAACACAATGGACGGAGTCTGTTGCTCAGGAAGTGTTTCTTTTTATACATTAAAACACAGGAGGAGGCTTTGTTGCTTGTTGCAGCAGCAATATCCTGACACACTCAGTGTGCTGATGGGCAAAGGAAGTTTAGTTCTGAATATAGCAAATCTCACCCCAGAAACTTAACCCTTGGAGGCCTGGCAGTAACCACCACATGTGAAATAATCTCCACTGCCACGGTGGGAGGAGGAGGAGGAGTTTTAAAAGCCACCCCTGAAAGATCATCATTAAACCAAATCTTGAGCAACTCTGGGCTCGGAGGGATCAGTGTTTTCACATCTGTGGTTTCAGTGACCTTGATGGAGTTGTTTCCCAGTAGAAGTAAAATCAGAAGTGGAACTTGCAACAACAAGCAAATGTGTCTCTGCACTGTACTTCAGGCAGATCAGTGATGTCATGGCTCCTGAGTAAGTGTAGCTCTGCCTCCTTTAGTGTCTTTTTTTTTTCCCTTGACGCTAAAGCACCTTGGGGTTTGTTCAGATAAAGAACTCACAGCTCTTGGCATCCTGCCCCGTGACATTTACCTGGAGCTCCTCCATCAGTTTTACTGCTGTGTGTAATTGATCTCACCCAGTCTCAAATATATTCATTATATCATTCATTCTGGTTCTTGTGAACACTGGTACATGCCCATCTCACGGGGTTTATGCAATATATACCTCCATATATTTTCTTTAGTTGTATGGACCATCACTAGGCGTTATGTTTTTATTTTTTTTTTTCATCCTCACAAAGTGTGAGGATCAGAACAACCCAGGGCAAAGAAGGAAAAAAAAATATGGGGAAAAATATTAAGGAAGAACTGCAGGCTGTGCTGTCTTTGTGAACTTAGCAGACTGAGTAGGTTTTTATGTATTTCTTTTCTTCTAGTGATGCTGTTACCAGATGGCTGATTTACAAGTCAAAAACTTAAAGCATCCAGTAGTTCAGCCTTCAAGAAGCCTTCGTGGATCATGCTAATGTGGCCCATGGAAATTCACTCCAGATGAGAGACTGTGGGATGGAGAGACTGGGAGATCTGTCTTGGTGCTCGTTTATTAATTCTACTGTGGGTCCCATCCCAGTGGCAGGGACTCCTGTACAGAATGGAAAACTTGAATTCACAGGAGGTGGGTGGAATGTGTAGCAGGTTACCTATGGCAAAATACAATCCACAGTGCTCATGGTTTGGGGTGGGCATCTTTATAGGAAGAGGGGATTTTCCTCCACTTGTCTCCAGGAATTTGAGACATGGTTCCCTTTTTCTTGTAGTCAAGCATGTTCAGTAAATAGCATAAACATCATGACTAAAGTAATATCTCATCAAACACTGTGAAAGGGATGAAGACATTTAGATGACACATAAATATACTGAGTTTTCAGCCACAGTATACAGTGAACTACTTTCAATGGAAAATCAAGGCTTTCAAAGCAATTCATTTAGCATTTCCATTTTAACACTTCCTCAGTCAACTGCAGCAGAGAACATAAAGCTCACTGTGGTTCTTCAAACTGAGACACAAAATAGTCAAGAACTTCTGCTATGAAGCAACAAAATCCCTCCAGGACAGAAACGAAACCTTTTTGTCCTGAGGCTGGAAGCTAAAGGGCTTTTCCAGTTTGTTGTCAAAGGAAGGGTTTGTCTCCATGGCTGATTTAAATGCTGTGTAATCATACAAAGTTTCATTTGGTTTGATGTTTCCCCCTCCCAGGTTATTTTAGTGTGGATAAAAGCAACCCCTCAGTGAAATGAAATGTGGCCAGTTGGGTACACGCTGGTTCTGGGATCAAACATTTGTTGTAATGAGGGGTTTTTCCTGGGGCTCTCTGCAGGAATTTGAGTCCAATTCTTAGAGGAGTGTTATCTCAGTGCACAGAGTATCTTGGGGGGAGTCATTAATCACAGAGTGATAGAGTGGTTTGGGTTGGAAGGGACCTTAAAACTTATCCAGTCCCACCCCCTGCCATGGGCAGGGACACCTTCCACTAGCCCAGGTTGCTCCAAGCCCCGTCCAACCTGGTCTTGGACGCTCCCAGGGATGAGGCAGCCACAGCACTTTAGCTGAGATTGGTTTAAAAGGTATTAAATTCACGTGAAGGTCTTCATCTCTAAGTGGGCCTCAACCAAAAAGCACCACTCAGGCTCTGCATTCTGCAGGAACAACAGTCCCCTGCGTGTTTCTTTCTGAATTACTTAGTTTTGTTTCATTTATTAATAGCTTCGCTGGAATTCCCTTTATAATCAGATTTTAGGGGAATAATAGCACCGAGATAAAGCCAAAATAAGCAGCCTCCCATCCTGTCCTTTACAAATAAACATTAGAAACGAAGTCCCCCAATAACAGTTTGTTCTTTGGTGAGGGGCTAATGGGACACAGAACTTGGCATGCTGGAGCAGCAACTGGAATGAAGATATTATCATAAAAATCACTAAGTCTTGACTTCATTAAAACCCATTTAATGGGATCAACATTTTTTTCCTGGCCAAAATTTCTGAAGTTATGTAATAAACTCTTGTGCGCCTTATCCTCCAGGGTTATTTCCACACTCTATTAACAGGCTATAGCAGGTTTTTAAAATATGCAGCCTGGTATGGTGTGTACCTGGGAACAAGGAACAGAAAGTTCTTTTAGAGATTGTATGTGCATATGTCTGTAGGCTGCATGAGCTTGCCTAAACAATTCACACCATTATCAAGAGGATCTTGGCAAAAACAAGAGAAAAAGAGATTCTGGGAGTTACATAACAAGCACAAATCTCTTTCCTTTTTTAAGCAATGGCTGCTTCCACTTAACAACTGATACTTGGAGCATTCCACAAAAACTGCTAACCAAATCAATTCCCGTGGCCTCTTCAGGAATGGAATTGATGACGTGTAGGATGGTGAAACGTTGGCTTCAGTTGTCTAATGAGGATGATTCCGGATATTTGCATTCCTGGAGATCTCAAAACTTAATATTTTTAAATATCTGCTTGTAAAAGGTAGATACAGAAAGCACTAAGTTAAGAAGAAAAGTGAAAGGATAAACAGTATTCTTTTTTTCCCCAGGCTGAGACAGGTCTGTACTGTTACTTTAGGGAGCAATCCACCTGGAAATCCCCCCAAATAGCTACTCATCATGCACAGATCCTGTATTTCTGGATGTAAGTGGATATTTCAGAATATTGGAGCTGTTCAGATGACCGGACCTGTTCACAGGGTGGGTGGAGGTGGGAATGCCAGTGTTCCAGCCTGGCCATCTTCTCCAGAAAAGCTGTACTCACTTTTGGAAGCTTTTATCACTTATGTCTTTTATCCTCAGATGCAGCAAAACCAAGATCTTGGTAAAAGTTACAGAAATGGAAAGACATTTCCTAAATGCTCACAACATTTTCCCTGAGGGGACTGATGGGTGTTTATGACTCAAATTCCTGAAGGTTTTGACCTGAGTATTCAGTGCCTTGTAGAAGAGCAGCCCCACTGCAAGAGGCCCAAAAAGCAGCGAGTTGTCTGTCCCATCCCCAGGCAGGGGACACCCAGAGCAGGGGGCAAGAAGGGGACAAGCACATCCTCATGTTCCTCCAGTGCATCCTCCCCACTCCTGGCAGTCACTGCACGGGGACTTCCTGGCCCAGAGGCTGTTCCTGTGTTTAACAGCTCACGGTGGACTTGTCTTCCATGAATTGGACTAAACTCTCCAGTTGTATTTTTGGCCGCCGTAACATCCGACGGTAATAAATCCCAGAGCGTAACTGTGCGCTTTGTGAAAAAGTGTGTGTGTGTGTTTGTGCGTGTTTTATACCTATTTCCTCTTTTCCCCACGTCTTGCAGTGTGAGAAACAGAGTGGGAACATCTCGTGTTTGCCTCCTCCCCATCACTCGGGCGGCCACGCTCTCCCCCTCCAACTCCCCGTGTCATCCATTGTGCAAGCCAAGGGCTTCCCATCTCCTGATGGCTATTTTTTACCCAATTTGCATAAAATCTGAACTTCTCTAGTTGTCCTCTTACAAAATCAAGGATGTGGGTGCATTTATACGAACATGTCCTGTTTTGTGTTACCTCCCTGGTGTTGTGCTTTGGTTCGGTCAGTGACATTTTTTTCCACGGATAATGTAAATTTTCTGTGCTGCTTTAAGCACCATCTCAGAATAACAGCTCTGAAAAATGCAAGGCAGGCTTGAAGGGAGTCTATGTGTTATGTGCTGACTTAGCTCCTCTGGTAGCCAAGACAAGAAAGCTCTGGAAGCAAAGTGCTTTGTCCAGGGGGGAAGAAGTCTCTTCTATCCCTTTCCCACAGTTAAGAAACAGCTTTTGTCAAGTTATGAGGAAAAGTCACTTACATAATCTCTGGTCAGAAAGCTGGGTCGGCATGTTTTTGGATGACTGGAAGTTGAACAAAGAGAAAAAAAAATACTGAAATTTCCCAGCTGACCCCAAAATAAAAACCTCCCATTAGGTTGGCACTTACTGCATGGCTACTGTGTAATTTGGTTTTGTACTGACTCCTTAAATTGAGATTATCTTTGTGTAACTGTCATTCATTCGTATATGGATTTTTTTGTGGAATATGCATCCATGTCACAGCTCTCATGTCTGGAAATATGTATCAGAGAATCACAGAATGATCTGGATTGGAAGGGACCTCAAAGATCATCCTGTTCCAACCCCCAACCATGGGCAGGGACACCTTCCACTAGCCCAGGTTGCTCCAAGCCCCGTCCAGCCTGGCCTTGGACACTTCCAGGGATCCAGGGGCAGCCACAGCTTCTCTGGGCAACTTGTGCCAGGGCCTCACCACCTTCACAATAAGGAATTTCTTCTATATATTTAACCTGAATTTCCCCTCCTTCCCTTTGAACGCATTTCCCCTCATCCTGTCACTCCAGTTCCTGATGAACAGTCCCTCTCCAGCCTCCTTACAGGCCCCTTTCAGACACTGGAAGGTGCTCTGAGGTCTCCACACACCCTTCTCTTCTCCAGGCTGAACAGCCCAAACTTCCTCAGCCTGTCTCCATATGGGAGGTGCTCCAGCCCCCTCATCAACTTTGTGGCCTCCCCTGGACTTGCTCCAACAGTTCCATGTCCTTCTTATTTTGGGGGCACCAGAACTGTATTCCACACAGTATTCCAGGGGGTGGGGTCTCAAAAGAGAAATGTCTCATGTCCCCAGATGCCTTTCCCAGCTCTCCGCAGGTACCTGTTCTGTCTCCTTCTCTCTGACACTGCTCTGCCTGTATTTTAGAGGAGCAAAGGGTGCATCCACCCTGCTCTTTGGAGAGTGGCTTTCTCTTCTTAGGATGTTGGGGCAGCTCAGTAGGACAGAATTCCATGGGTTTCTAGCTGGGCAGGTCTCCCTGTGGGTCCCTGGTCCTTTGTTGTCTTGGCAATAGGACTGGAAACCCCATGGAGATACCAGCCACATACAGTTCCTTCTCCTGCCTTGGTACGCATGAAAATAGAAAGAAGTGATACTCCAGGGATGGAGAACTCCATCCAGCCCAGACCTGCAGACATCAGCAGCTTCAAAAATGGGAGAGGAAGTCTGACAGGCAGAATTCTTCTGCAGGTGTTTGCAGTGGCTGCTTGGGGAGGATTTCCAGGTGGACAAAAAACCGCGTTGGCTTTGCTGGGTATGAACCAGTGGGTTTTACTGGTTTTACTTTTTTTTAAATTTTATTTCTACTTTGTGCCTGAAAGTCTTGAAGAACTTTCCAGAAAAGACGTTGTAAACCACAGTCTCGATCCGTGCAGTTGCCTGTGTGCCAGCACTTTGGTGAGCTTCTGACATGTCTCGGAGCAATCCGCGGGTCACCGAGTGTGTCTGTGTGGGATGGGCAGGATGAGTCGTAAAGATTGCACAACTTTTCCCCTGGAATCTCTTCAGAAGTGAGATTCCTGGGATCCAGGAACTGCCTGCCTACTCATGGGCTGCCCTTAACAGCACCTCAGCAAGCCACCCTGAAAGTCCACCACAGTCTAGCTCTGCGCGTTTTTTGTGCAGACACATTTAAAGCTTTTGGTTGGTGTGAGCGAAGACTTAGGTCACAAATGCAAGCAAAACCTTTATGGCAGAAGGCTGAGAGAGCAATTTCTCTGACTGCTTCAGGGGCTCATGTGGGACTATTCCAAGCCTATAAATTTACCTGTTACTTTGGAATATTTCCTTCAATAAAGCCTTCAGGTGCGAGTTTTACACTTTGCTGTGGGACATCTCGGCATACCAATGACATGGTTGTGTGTGCAGTATATAACCTACTCTCTTTCAGCTTGAAGCCATTCCCCCTTGTCCTGTCACCCCATCCCTTGGAAATAGTTTCTCTCCATCTTTCTTGTCAGCTCCTTCAGGTACTGGGAGGCTACAATTAGTCTCCCCAAAGACTTCTCTCCTCCAGGCTGAACAATCCCAATTCTCTCAGCCTTTCCTCACAGCAGAACTGCTCCATCCCTCTAAATATCTTGGTGTCTTCCTCTGGACTCCCTCCAGCAGGTCCATGTCCTTCCTGTGCTGGGGACCCAACAACAAAGATTGATTTCTGCTTCTGGTCTGGAAGCCTTTGAGAGCACCAGAGGAGAGATTTTCTGAGCGAAAAATTCAGCTTGCATCTGAATTCTGCTGGGACAGAAGGGAGAGAAACTGTCCTCGGTGTGTGCAGTAGAACATGTAATTGGTTCCCAAATCCTCTGTTTCATGAGTGTGGGTTGCTTGTGCAAACCCCCTGGAGTGCCCCTGCCTGGAACACTGATGGTTCCTCACTCCCCAACCTCCACCCTCCCCACACCTCAGGGACCCACAGTGGAACTCAGTGCCCTGCTCCCCTCGCTGCCACTTCCACCGAGGGATCTCCCAACGGATTCCTGTGCCAGGCAGTATTCCCAGGGCTGCTAGCAGAGCTCCCAGTGCAGAATACACCTGGCAGGGTGCCAGGCAGGGTCTGTGTCATCCAGGACTCCCATGAGTCTCACTCATGAGGAGAAAGCCCTGTTGTTTGGGAGCTGCTTGACCATGTGGGAGCTTATCCAAGTGATTTTATACCTTCTGGAGAGAAAGTGGCCCATTGTCTGATGCATTTTGGTGATTTTTGTCCCTCCTGCCCTCGGCTGTGTTCAGGAGCATCCCCTAATCCTCCATGTTAAACTCCACGTGAATCTTTGCCATCATTCTTCTTTCCTCCTATCCTCCCTCTTTCCCTCCCCCATCCCCAAACTCCCTTATTTGCAATTACAGTCTGTTTTAGTGAGGAGCAATGGCTTTTTAATTTTCCACCCCAAATGGAAGTGTGCAATTATTATGCAAAGCAGTTTTCTTTTAATTCCCCAAAATTTCCGGTGTACGCTGTAATCAGTCATTTTCTACTGTATTTTTTACTGTCTGAAATTGTAAGCCTAGACCATTAGGAAACCATAATAAATAATTCAGTGATTTCCTTTCAGCTTCATATTCTACTTCGCTGAATATGGTTGGAGGTGTAAATATCTCTCTGGAGGGGGATAATTTTAAGTTTAGTTTTCTAATTTGATTAAGGAAGCGGCGCCTGCCTGTTTCCTCCACAGGCAGGAGTCTGAGGGCACCAGGGAGATGTTTAGATATCTGTGTAGGTGTGTTTAATATGTTCCTCCTAATTGTATTTCCTTTTCACTAAATAAGAAAAGTTGTAATGCAACGGGATTAATATTCCCATGTTCCCCCACCTCCTTTTTTCCTGGTTTTAATTGTCTCGCTCCTCACAGTCAGAATCATTCAGGCTGGAAAAGGCCTCGAAAATCCTTGAGTCCCACCTTTGACTGATCACAACCTTGTCACAAGAAGTACCATGTCAAGTTGTTTCTTGAACACCCCCAGAGATGGGGACTCCACCACCTCCTCGAGAAGCCCCTTCCAACGTTTTCTTTTCCATGAAGAAATTCCCCCCAATGTCCAACCTGAACATCTCCTGGTGCAAAATGTGTACAGCCTGTTCTTTCTGTCTCACGAGTGAAGGAGGGACCATCTTGCATGAACAAGTCTTTAAAGAGCAAGACTTTAAAGACTCCTGTTTCCATCTGGAGCTGTGGCAAGCGAGGCATTGTGACAAAAGAACACATTTCCCTCAGCAGCTCTCGGGAAATATTTCAACATATTTTGCAGAGGTGAATGTGATAATTTATTAGAGCAAAATGGCCATGTGTTATGTTAAAAAGGAGACAAAACAGTGCATAGCTGCACAGAAGCACAGGTGGTCTTAAAATTGGGATTTTTTTTTTTTTTTGGCTTATATAAGTTAAGGGTTCTTTCATTTGTTCTCAAAACCTGTGAGATGGATTTGCTTTATCTTTTCCAGCTATTCCTTAAAACAAGGACAGCTCTCATTGTGGCCTTCCAGTAGCTGAAGGAGCTGACAAGAAAGATGGAGAGGGACTGTTTCCAAGGATCTAGAGTGACAGGACAAGGGGGGGATGGCTTCAAACTGAAAGACGGTGGGTTTAGATCAGATATTAGGAAGACATTCTTGGCTTTGAGGGTGGTGAGGCCCTGGCCCAGGTTGCCCAGAGAAGCTGTGGCTACCCCTGGATCCCTGGAAGTGTCCAAGGCCAGGTTGGATGGGGCTTGGAGCAACCTGGTCTAGTGGAATGTGCCCATGGCAAGGAGTTTGGAACTGGATCATCTTTGAGGTCCCTTCCAACTCAAACCATTCCCTGATTCTATGAAAATGTAAAGAAAGCCTAAATTCCATCATTTTGGAAAATGCTCCAGTACTACCACAGGTAGAATAATTTTTTTCTTACTCATCACCAGACTATCAAAGGACCTGAGTGCTTGGAGGGGTTTATGAACCTGGGACTTCACTTTAGAGACTGATGTTCTTTTTTGGACTCCCCACAGGCTGTAGTGTGTTGTTTCCTTAGCATTATTTAAAAATAAATCCTTCTGAGCAACTTTGGTGAGGAACCTGGACCTGCTTGAGGTGTGCCCTGAGCATCCCTGGCAGTAGGGTCACTCCAGGGAATTTAGCTCAGTGTGTGGACACCACTGGAGTTTAGGAGGAAGTTGAAGGCACCAGAGTGGGGCAGAACTTGGAGCAGAGGGCACCTAGAAATGTCAAACTAATCTGAAGGACTGGGGGAGGGAGGGCGTAGATTATTGGGCCATAAGTTATAGGTGGGCTCACACTTTTTGTGATACCAGCCCTCTGTCAAGGAATGGGTCACTGCACAGCTTTTGGCAGGTTCCTGAGAACACCCTGTGTGCTGAGAGAGGGAAGGAACTTCCTTCAAAGGCTCACTTATTATCTTCCCCTTCATGAACCTTTGCCTTTCTTGGTTCTGCACAGGACCAAAACCAGACATGCGAAAGCACCACGAAAAAACACAACTGGAACATTCTTGGCATGACTTGGCATGTGGGAGCAGAGAGATGGGGAACTTGATAGGCCTCCAGACAAGTTCTGCAGACTCAAGAAGGGCAAGCAGTTGGATAAACATCTGAACTTTCGTGTGTTTATCTGAACTGAACTCGAACTCTGAGCCACTTCAGAGCTTGCCTGGTAGTGGCTAATAATTACTAGAAAGCTTGTTAAAATTGGAGAGTAATCTCAATAATGAATAAATTCCCCCCCAAAAAGACATAAACAAACCCTCTTATTTAAATTGTGTTGACCAGGGAGTTTGGAGCAGACATTTCTCTCAGCAGACAGTCTAGAAAAACCTTTGAAGGGAAAGAAACATTTCGAATTTTCCTGTTGGGAAACTGTGCAGTTAGGAAAAAAAAAAGATATTTGATAAACAGAGAGGTGACAGATTTGATTCCAGTTCTTTGTAAGTCATCAGCATTACTCTGGAGCTACCTGTTGTGATGTGAAACCAGTCTGAGATCAGATTGTGCCGGACACTTCTTAAGGTGGAGTTGTACTATCAAAAGAAGGGCAGTCAATGGAGGCTCGTTACTGTGAAAAATGTGTTTAGGATCCTGTCTAGGAACGATACGGTCAGGCTTTCTGAGAGAAAAGCATTATTTAATTAAATAAATAAAACCTTTTAGGTTCTGTGGGCTCAGTTGTCATTTACTACCTCTCCAGTGACGTTAAACTTTAACGCGATAACGGCGTGGTGAGCAGAGGGAACGGTTTCCACCCACATGGATAAATATTGATCCGGGTGATAAAGGAGAACAAACATTCTGATGAAGTGGTAAGAAAGAAACCGAAGCTGATATGGGGAAGGTTATTTTTACTGCGCCGTAAATGAAAGTTAGTCTTTCAACTGAGAACAGGGAAGGGCAAGGGGGATGGCTTATCGAAATGCTGTTTACAGGACCATAAATTCCCTGCCTTCAGGCTGTAATGTTCCCCCTTTGGCTGTGCACACAAACAAAGGGATGACCGGGGTGAAGTTCTGGTCGTGGTGGGACAAGTGGTAGCTTTGCTGTTGGCTGGAATAGGGGCAGGTCTTTGTGGTATTTACAGGTATAGGAACACTTGGTAGGGGCTCTGATGATCTGTGCAGATCTCATGTGAGCCAATGGCTTCTTTAAGTCCTTCCCTGGCCAACACCTGTGTGAAACCAAGCATGAACTTAGCTTCTGCTCCACTGAACCTGGCTCTGAGGCTGATGAGTGGTCTGACATTTTAGAAAAGCTTAAATTTCCACAGTACAACAGACTTTTTTTTTTTTTTTAAATTTATTTTAGCCAAACTTGCCTGTTTGGACAACTATTCCTTCACTTAGAAGGAGGAGGTTTCTGCTGGATCTCGTTTGCTTTGGTTGGCTTCCCATGAGACAACTTGGCCAGGGCTGGGCAGCAATGCTGGGGGCAGAGAGGGTGACATGACCCCACATGATGGTGACATGTCCCCTTGTCAATCAGCATGACCAGACAGCACTAACCTCTGGGAGGTGAGGGCAGATTAAAGCCTTGCTTTACAGGAGTGTGGAGTGACAGGACAAGGGGGAATGGCTACAAACTGACAGAGAGGACGTTTAGGTTAGATATTAGAAAAAAATCCCTCCCTGTGAGAGTGGTCAGGCCCTGGCACAGGTTGCCCAGAGAAGCTGTGGCTGCCCCTGGATCCCTGGAAGTGTCCAAGGCCAGGTTGGACAGGGCTTGGAGCAACCTGGGCTGGTGGAAGATGTCCCTGCCCATGGCAGGGTGTTGGAACTGAATGATCTTTAAGGTCCCTTCCAACCCAAACCATTCCATGATTCTATGATTTAGAGCCCCAAAAGTCCTTCCAGATGGACCTGTGGATTGGGCTACTGAGCCAGAACACACCAAGTGTGATTTGTACTCTCAAGAGGACTTAACGTACCAACCACACCTTCTGTACTGGGGCACAAGGATGCTTGGACACACACACAGATGGGATGGACAGGAGTGGGAAGAGATTATCAGGTGGCCCTGATATCTGTGTCAGAGTTAGTCATCTAGGCTCCACCTGCAGCCAGGGGGTTGTTCAGGCACCTGTAGGACATGATTCACCTCCTTCTTCTGCACGTATGGGTCAGGTCAGATGTAGTGCCCCCCCTTTGGCTGTTCTTCCCTGGCTGTGAAAGTGTCTCTCTGTGCAGCTATCTTACCTGGTGGCAGGTAGAGGCAGGTCAGGTGAAATCCCTGCCTTTGCTTTGGAATCCAGCCATTTAGGGAAAGTGCAACATGTTTACAGGGCCAAATGAACGAAGCTCTGATGGGGTATTTTCAAAGTGTAAATTCTCTGATCTTCTCATCTCTTCCTAATGCAGCTTTCTAACCACAACCATGACTTTTCCTAATCATTCTCTCTCATCAAATCTGGCTTTGTCCTGCTCAGTACAGTGTGTGTGACAGTTACAAGCCACTAGATGTGATGTCCACACCTTTTTTTTGTATGGGTTCCATAAGAAGTGGTTACATGGTCCCATTTTTATAATATTTCAGACCTCATATGCTTCATATATTTTCCTTAATGTACAGTGGCCATTGCTGCTTCCTCTGTTTCCTGACTTACCATCCCTCTCAGCTTAGGAAGGACCTAGGGAGGATAATACTTCTGGAAAAGCTTTGAGCTGTTCTCAGCAGCTCCATAGGATTGTCTTCCTCCCTCTTTATATGAGTTTATGGGGGAGGCAAGAAAACTCCAGCTCCTCTGACCTTTGCCTGTTAACTTGTGCCTCCTCTACACGATGCAGAGAGGTTTTCCAACTGAGTTCAGCTACCAAGAGCTTTCTGACAGTCAATAAATCCCACCACAGCCTCTTATCTTGATTGGAGCTTCTGCTGGCTCCTGGTAGATACTTACTGCAAATATTCAATGTTACTATTGCATTAAAAGAGGTTTTAATCACTGCCACAGGTAACTCCAGGGCAAGAGTTGGGGCACTTGTACGCCTTGGAAATAGATTTGTGTGAGGGTGATAATACATGTGCATTCCAGAAGAATATTTTCTCCCTGAAGGTGATGAATTGAAGAGGGAAAAGGTGGTTTGGAATCATTAGGTCTCTGTATATCAAATAAGCTAAGCAGTATTTGGCTTTGATGGGATTACTTGGAAGAGTTTTTCTGTGGTGGAAGGTGTGGCTCCTGCCTCAGGAAGTTTTGAAGTGAAGATTTTTTTTTTCCGTAACTGTTCAAAAGTCAGACAAAAAGTACAAAATAAAATAATCTCTTCTCGTTCCAGTTCTGACTCTACTTGGATGAGTCTCACTCTTTCTTAATCTTTCAGGTTTTTACCCCTGGAGGGAGGCTCCCTTTGAAGAACAGGAAGAATTGTCATCATTTCATTCAACTTTTCAAAAGGAAACACCTTTGAAATTTCCTCTGTCTAGATTTGCTCCAGTAAATCCTTTTTCCTGGCTTTCCTGGGATGTCTTCAGTTGTCAGTGTGACGTGGCAACCTTCCCTCACAGCTCCAAGAGCTGTGTGAGTCCTAAGTACCCTCTCCCATGGTGGGACAAGTTTCATCTCATTCCAACCCCTTGCCATGAGCAGGAACACCTTTCACTAGACCAGGTTGTTTCCCATCCAATTTGACCTTGGATACTTCCAGGGATGGGGCAGCCACAGCTTCTCCGGGCAAACCATGCCAGTGCTGCTTCCAGGTTTGCCTCTTCCAGAGGGACATCCTGGCCATGAGGGCACTTTGGGAATGTCTCACCTCTGTCCCTGTTGTCAGCAGGAGCATCAGAGTGAAGATGCTGGTAGGAACAAGATTATAAAATCCAGGTTTGCTGACCAGCCTTCCTGTGGGATTAGCGACCTGTGTCTGGAATGAAAAGGGAGTGATTAAAGAGCTGTGATTAAAGGGCTGCAATGGAGGCAGAACTCCTGGGCCCCATACTGTGGGGGCTCAGCTTGGTTTGGTTCTACAGTGTGAGAGGCAGAGACCCTCGAGCAGCTGCCAGATTTATCTACCAGGGGATCAAGCTCACCCATTCCCACTGGGATTGCACCCTCTGTATCTGCCTGGCAGTCCTTCAGCGTTCATTTGGCATGAGGCTGCTTATCCAGCAAGAACTTTACTATCTTCCCTGCCTTCCAGGACCCCATACAGCTTTCCCACACACAAACTTTTTAATTAAAGCTCTGTCATTTTTTCCTCCCAGTCATCTTGAAGAAGCAGCATTGTCTTGGCCTCCTTTACAGCTTCAGCACTGAGCCAGAAAGCAGCTCCTTGGAGCAGCCTCTGCTCTCTCACCACAGCCACCTACTTGCTCCCTTTGGGTTTCTTAGAGGGCTTTATCTTGCCATTTTTTGCTTCTAATTTATGGATACCGAGATCCTGCCTGGGTTTGGCAGGTTTTCCTGCAACAAGGGCAACCATCTCACAAAAGGCCGTGTCACAACCTGGCTTGTTCTTGTCAGCAGCTTTTATCTTCCCTCTGCAGTCACTGCTCTACCACCACTTTGGATTTTTGCTTCAGTTATTCTCCCTGGTTTTAGCTGAGGTTGCTTTCTCCCTTAGTAGAAAGATGATTTAGTTCTGCTGGAGCCTGGCAATGATAGTACGTAATAGCAGCATGTATTTTTAATCTAGATTCAGTTTCTGTGTTTTACAGCACCAGGGAGAGTTTGGTTTTGTGTCTGAGGTGCCACTAAAAGATGTCTATGATTTCCTGAGTGCTGATGATTGCAGTGAATTATCCCAGCTCTGTTTTAGAGCTGTGGCTCAGGGAGTTTTAGTATTTTAGTATTTGTGCACAAAGCTGGCAAAAAAAAAAGTTTTCTTTCCCAGTTCAGAAAAAAATAATTCTAAAGTTAGATTTGCATCTAGAGTGGGTAGGATCTCCAAAATCTCTGATAGATCAGTAAAATATGTGACATGTACAGTTGCAGTACTCTTGCCCCTGGTGCAGTTGGACAAGGATGTCACTTTGGGAAAGCTGCTCAGCCTTACCAGGGCTTCAGGGAGTCATCAGCCACCAGAGAATCCTTGTTCCCAGTAGCCATGGAACCCCATAATTTTAAAGGTTTCCAGTCACAGGGATGACAGGCCAGGAATCATGATGCTGATGAAAAACCTTTAAAACAGATTGAATGAACACAGTGTTTCACGTTGAGCAAACCAGCGTTTTTCTGAGGGTTTCTCTACATTGTAGTCCTTCTCTGGAACATTAAGGGTAAATTTGGCCCTGCTTGGTGATACAACTCAGTGCTGAGACTGCACTCCAGACAGATGTGGTGAAATAAAGCCTGAAGAAATTTATGTCTTGAGTTCCTGGTGTCATGAGCTTCTGAAAGCTCCAGATTGCCTGATTTTGAGGCAGTTCAGTGCTGGGTGTGTTCCCCTGCACTGGAATGAAGTACCAGGGATTTGGGGGCTGTCTTCAGGCATTTTCTGAGGGCTTACAGACGCTGTTTCACAAGTGGGCCCGTGGAGTTGGTCCCTTACAAGTTTTCTTGGTGCTTAGTTGAATCTCACGTGTTTGCTTTGCTCCGGGCAGGGTGACCCTGCTTGTCCCCCTGAGCTCTCCCAACATCTTCCCAGTGCTCTCCGTGGAGCGAGCATTGCTCCCTGCCTGGCACAGTGCCTGCTGGAGAAGGACTGCTCTGTACAAGCTTCTCAGGGTCATGTATCATCCATCAGATAATCAGAGTTTTCTTTATCTACCCTGGCTGAAAGCTTAAGTCAGAGGAAACAGCACTGATGCACTTGGAGAGGAAATTCTGTTGAGTTTGTTATTCCATTTTACATCACAGACTATCCTATAAGCTATAAGCTGTGGTAAGAGGCAGAAGGTAATGACCAAACCTGGGGAGAAAAATTACTTTTTTGTCTTACTGATAAACCAAAATTAGCAAGTGAAGTGGGTCAAAAGGAGTGACCTGATGCTCTTCTGGGCAGGACTTACCAAACAGCCTCTCAGTGTGAACACAATGATCTCCCCTGGGGTTAGATCCTGCTCCTGCTCACAGCAGTAGTGATTCTGCCCCTGGCAGCAGTGAGAACATGGAGCCCTCAGAAAACCTTAAACAGGAGAGCAGGCTGGACTGCCAGAGCAAACCAGGGGTTAGTTCTGCTACTGAGTGATTCTCACCAGCAAATGGGACTCACTATTCCTGGGAGTGTCCAAAAAACATGTGGATTTGGCACCTGAGGACAGGGTTTAATGGGGAACATGGTGGTGCTGCTGGGTTGATGGTTGGACTGGATGATCTAAAAGGTCCTTTCCAAACTTAACAATTCTATGACTCTGTGACTCCGCGATCCTACAAAACGGAGCCAGAGCCCTGTGTGATTCTGCCTTATGGGCTTCCTTCTCCTTCAGACCACTGCTGGGAAGGAGAAAAGATCTGGCAGAGAAGTTGGGGAGCCGGAGAAAATCAGTTAAAGGTTGGACTCGATGATCTTGGAGGTCTTTTCCAACCTGAATGGTCCCGTGACTCCATGAAATGAGTCTGACACAAAAAAAGGCTGCTTAGAGTGTATATGAAATCAGGGGGTTTCTGGTGGTTCATTTCTGCACAAGGAGTTCTGCAGATGTCCAAATTTGTCCATTCATCACCACTCTGCCCACAGTGTGGTGGTTGAGGGTCTCCTGTGAGACTGAGGGTCTCCTGTGAGGTTGCTCCTGGGTTACTGTTGAGTGCTCTGACCTCAGCTGGCAGAGCTGAACAACATCAGAGGGAAGTGTGACCTATTCCCCTCCTGCTCTGGTAGCCTGGTAAATTCTCATTGGATTTATTTTCCATAAATTGAGCAAGGATAAGCTATTGAACAAGAGGAACCAAGTGGGAATGACTAATTTGTCAAAGTGTGCAGAAGTGAGCTCATGTCCCCATAAGGATATAGATTTTGTGAGTGTGTTTTTTGGGTTCTTTTTGTTTTGTTTTGTTGGTTTTTTTTTTTTTTTTCTGGGAAAGCAGAAGTCAAAATATATTTTTTTTCTTTCTGAGAAAAGCAAGAAGCAAACTATGATTATATTTCCTCATTTTTTGTTTCCTCAAGGAAACATTTAGTCAGTCTGATTATTCACTCTGAGACACATCCTTAGCTTTCTTTGCATTCTAGGAAGAAAAATTTAACAAATAAATAAATGAAGTGTGTGTGAGTGTGTGTGTGTGTATACAGACACACATACACACACACATATATATATTTAAATTTGTGGTTTGATAACCACTCTTCCCTCACCTTGATTCAGGGCATTTTTATTTCAGTGAGGGAACTAAACACAACAATAATTTAACCTCTTGTAAACCTAAGGCAAGGTAACTCCCCATTAGGGGAGTCTCCATTAGGCCAGGATTAAAAAAAAGAAAGGTGACCTTCTGGAGTTCAGTTGTCTAGTTTTTCTTATTTGCACTGCAGTGAATAATGGTGATTTTGCTAAGGAAAAAAAATCCAACTTTATACAATTGAGACAAATTATATATTTGTATATAAAAATACAGATATTTATATATTAGCCTGATATTAGCCCTGACATGTCTCATGTCTTGGCATTTGCAGTGTCATGTGTTGAAACATCCTGTGTAACCTCAAACATGCAGTTGCTGCCATCAAACTTCAAAAGTGTTTGGCAACACCATTTTTGACTTTTCTACATGAAGAAGACCATGGAAATTTTTACTGTATAGGGTATTTTTTTACATTTAAAATAAAAAAAAAAGAAAGAAAGGAAAATCCTCTGTTTATTTTTAATCTGTACTGGTTTTCAAATGAGATTTATTTCTTTTTACTGCAGTTTTAGATTTTACTACTTCCCATTTCCATTTACTAATCCCCATTAGCTATCGCTAAAAACAATGTTTTGCTTGAAAATTACAATTTTTTCAAGGTATTTGAAGAAGGAGAGAAGCCATTTGCAGCTGCTGTGGGTGGACAAAGACTTGATCCACAAACACTTTAGCACACAAGTAATTTGATGTATCTAAGTTGCCACATTAATGCTCTTGTAAAGTGTTTGCAGGACCATTGTTCTAATTGGAGTTCTCTCATGTTTCCCCATCTGTAAACCAGCAGTGGTGCAGGATTCATTTGGAAAATGCTTTAAAATCACTTAATTTAAAGCAGTATCTATGAATGGGCCATTCATTGATGTCAGGGGAGAGAAGGAATACCGGTCAACAAAAATGGGTGTTTTCCACATTCTTTCAAAGAAAGAATGATAAGGTAGAACACTTCAGAGTTTAACCTGGGAAATCAAGAAATAGTTCTTAAAAAGGAATAATCCCACAAAAGTGACTCAGGAAAGAAGGTAAAGAATCACAGAATCACAGAATCAACCAGGTTGGAAAAGACCTCCAAGATCAAGTCCAACCTTTGACCCAACACCACCGTGTCACCCAGAGCATGGCACTGATGCCACATCCAGTCTCATCTTCAATACCTCCAGGGTTGGTGACTCCACCCCCTCCCTCTGCAGCCCATTCCAATGTCTGATCACTCTCTCTGTAAAGAATTTCTTCCTAGTATCCAACCTAAACCTCCCCTGGCACATCTTAAAACTGTACCCTCTCCTCCTACTGCTGGTTGCCTCCAGAGAAACAGCAGGAAATGCAATTTAAGTAGGAGAAAAACATTCAGTAACTCTGCTGTTACTCAGGGAACTTGGTTGGTGTGATGTCCAGAGGGCTGCATGGTTCCTTTTTGCCCCTCCAACAGGCAGAGCATCCATTGTGCCTTCAGGCACATTTTCTGGTTGATTCTCCTTCTGTAAACCAGGAATGGTCCTGCCCATGCACATAGATTCACACCCCTTGGAAAAGTCCGGGATATTTTGATGTGAGCTTTAACAGGAAATCTTGGCTGCACAGAAGCCAGTGGCAAAAGTGCCACTGTGCCATCAGAGGAGCCAGGTTTTCCTCCTGGATTCTGCACCTCCACGACCTTCCTGCTTTGGTTCAGTTTGGAGTTCAGTGTCCCAGACTTTCACTGGGATATATTTTGATATCCATGTGCTGCTGCTGCTGGTGCGGTGAGAGAGGTCATCTGGCAGCACACTGGGATTCCTCCCTGCTATTTGAGGTTTTGGGTTTTGTTTTGAAAGCTTTGTTTAAAAAAAAAAAAAAAAATGTCATGAGGCACTTTTACTCCATTTCTTTTCAGTATTCTCTTCATTAAACTCATGGTTTGGGCTCAGTAACACAGAAAATTCCTGCGTGTTCAGCGATCTGAGAGGGTATCTCACAAATTAAAAGATGCCACGCTTGTAAAATGATACTGCAGTTGTTACCCTGGTTGACTGTATTCTATTCTATTTATTTATTTATTTATTTATTTATTTATTTATTTATTTATTTATTTTCTAGTTAAAATACCCTCACGATAGCAAGTGCTTATAGTGCCACCGTCTGGTCGAGACAGCTGCTGCCTGCAGGTTTTATCTTTAAATGAACATTTTGCTGTTACTATAAGAAAATCCAAGCCGGTCTTGTGAGATTCTTAACACCCCTTCCTCTTGTTTGTAGTTGTTGAGAAGAAGTAATTTGAAGGCAGCAGCTAAAATGACTGGCACTGCAGAGGGATTTATATCTCCATTACGTGGTATGAATAACTTATCTCCTTTGGAAACTGTGAATATTAATCTATGTTAATATTTTAAAGCCATAATTTAAACTCGACCTCTCAGTTTTTAACATTGGTCTGTGTTTTTTATGATTATTTAATATCCTGGGGACGTGGTTTAGGGGTGATTCTGGTGGTGCTGGGTGAGGGTGGGACAGGATGATCGTGAAGGTCTCTTCCAACCTTGATGATTCTGTGACTCTGTGATATAAAATTCTCCTGTATACATTTAACCATCCCAAAAAGGGTCTGTTTTTCTCTGTGCTTCACTGATTCAGTCAAATAGGGCAATGAAATTTCTCACTACAGTTGATTTTTTCCTTTTTGATTTTTGCTTTTCCACAGTCTGATCCCGCAGTTGTAAAAGCCCCATTAGCAAAGATTATGGGATCAAGGTGGCAAAATAAGCGAATGGTGTTTGTGACCATTTCAGAGTCAGTCAGGTGGGTCTGACAGGGCAGGGAAGCCCTGAAACAAACCCCTCTTGGCAGGTGAGTGTCCAAACAGGCTTGACTGGTTTGCAATTCCACTTATTTCTTCAGCATGTTTGCCATCCCATGGGTGCCACAACCAGTGCCCAGCAGTTAATAATGACCAGGTCTGTGTCTGCAGTGCTGCCCTGTGTTTCAATCCACCTGCTGCCAGCATGGACTGTCCAGTGTGCTGCTGCCTCTGGTCCCAGTCTCAGCACTGGATTTGAGGATTTTTTTCACTACCTGTTCCCTGGCTGACAACTGGTACCACCTCTGTCTGCATTAGATGCCTGAAGTTGCCCAGAACCCCTCCAGCAGCTTGGGGTGGTTGGTCCACAGTGCTCAGGGGAGTCACTGGGGTACAAGAGTCATATAAACCCACCTTTGCCCTCTGTCCAAGTGGCAAATCACTGCCTTCTGCTGTCCTGGGCTCTGCCTTTACCATGAGAGAGCCTCGAGGAGGGAGCACATCCAAGAACAGGTCTGTGCTTGCTCAGCAGAGCAGGAAAGGGTGGTTGGGCACCAGAACAGGGTCCCCAGGGAAGTGGTCACAGCACCAAGATGGTCAAAATTCAAGGAGTGTTTGGACAATGCTCTCAGGGCCATGGTGGGATTCTTGGGGTGTCCAGTGCAGGGCCAGGCGTTGGACTGGATGATCCTTGTGGTTTCCTTCCAATTCAGCATATTCTGTGTTTCTACCAGAGAAACCCCATGTGGTGGATTTGTTTGACCCCCTTTCCCCTGTGGACAATTCCCTTGTAGGGTCCTGCTGGAGAACTTCAGATCTCCTATGGGACAGGTTGGCAATGTTGTCCTACCTCTCCCAAAACTGGGAAGACCATTTATGTGCTGCCTGAACCTTCTGCCCCCTGCAGAGAGCACAGTCACTGGAGGACACAAACCTGGGCATGTGACCTGAGGTCTTTCATAGGTTCCTTCTCAACAGCCACGTTGTGCAGGTGCCATAAGCAATTACCAGTTTTATAGGATACTTGAGTGAAACATTTTCAGAGGGGGAGATGTGGGTAATCTCTGGGCTCCAAGGAGTTGTTTCATTCTTAATTGTGCATTTTAGGGCCTGTGGGGCTCTGATATTTCAAGTTGTGTGCAAACAGCGAGTACACTGCTATCATTGTGCTCCCCTGCTTGGGGCTTGTGGCTGAATTACCTCATGATAGGCTTTTTAAGTCTTTTGGCCTCCTTCTTGGCCTCATATTTCAACACAGCACGTGAAAGAGATGAAGAATGAGCTAAAACTCCCTTCCAACTGCTGCAGAGTTATGGGCTATTTTATTTTTCATTCCATGTGTTTTCCAGCAACCTCTGGCTTCGCTAAAGCGATGCGGGATAGGTGAGGACGGCACGGAGGGAGGGAGTTTCCCCTCTGATGTCAGCACTTTGACTCTTTTTCCTTCACCCAAAAAAGGTGGAGTTTTGCTTCTGTTTGCTGCAAACAAAGTGAAGGCCCCTTCCCTAGTGGCCCTCTCTCTCTCTGCTCGGCAAAATCCATCTGTAAAGCGTGGCCCACACGTTCCCCTGAAAAGCAAACGCCTCGTGACATTCCCCTGGCTGCACAAAGGGCTTTGTGCCCAGAAATGTCACTCGGTTCTTCATCCCAGCAATGTTTTCCCAAGGCCTGCCCCAGTTCCCAGCTGTGTGTCCCGGGAGCTGCCAAGGGCTGGGGTTGGAGGGGCACCACTCACAGCACTCAAAAATCTGTCAGAGCTGGTGCCACTGGGGCTGTGGTTGATCAGCCACGGCCTTTTCAGCTTTTAGGGAGATTTTGGGCTGCCTGGGATTCCCTGGCCATGATTCTTCAGTAATTAGCAGGGCATTGAAGCTCCAGTGCACAGCTGAGACCTCTCCCCCTCCAGATACAGGTCTGCCTCACGCAGAGTCTAAAAGCTGTGCCAGAGGAGGGTGAATGGTCACTAGTCGGGTTCCCCAAGGGTCAGTATTGGGGCCAGCTCTGTTCCACATCTTTATTGATGATCTGGACAAGGGGATCGAGGGCACCCTCAGTAATTTCATGGAAGACACTAAGTTGTGTGGGAGTGTTGATCTGCTGGAGGGCAGGAAGGCTCTGCAGAGGGCTCTGGACAGGTTGGATCCATGGGCTGAAGGCAACGGTGTGAGGTTCAATAAGGAGAAGTGCTGGGTCCTACACTTGGCTCTGGTTGGACATCAGGAAGAATTTCTTCCCTGGAAAGGGTGGTCAGGCCTTGGCAGGGGCTGCCCAGGGAGGTTTGGAGTCCCCAGCCCTGAAGGTGTCCAAGGAAGGCCTGGTTGTGGCACTCAGTGCTCTGGGCTGGGGGACAAGGTGGGCATTTGGCACAGGGTGGACCTGATGTTCTTGGAGGTCTTTTCCAACCTAAATAATCCTGTGATTCTGTGATTCTGAGTGGAGTGGATGTGCCCCAGCAGAACGTGGGTGTCTCACTGCACTCTCACAGGTAAGTGCCACCAATAAAGTCCCCCCTGAGCCTCCTTTTCTCCAGGCTGAGCACCCCCAGCTCCCTCAGCCACTCCTGCTGCTCCAGCCCTTTCTCCAGCTCTGTTCCCTTCCCTGGACACACTCCAACCCTTCAATGTCTTTCTGGCAGTGAAGGGCCCAGAACTGGACACAGAATTCAAGTTGTGTCCTCACCAGTGTCAAGTACAGGTGGGACGATCACTGCCCTGGTCCTGTTGACCACACTATTCCTGATCCAAACCAGTTGACATTGGATTCTTGCCCAGTTGGGATCACCTGGGTTCCTGCTCAACCACTGTGAAACATCAGCCCAGGTCCTTTCCCAAAAGGCAGCTTTCCAGCCACTCTTCCCCCAGTGGGAATGAGCAAGTGAGATCTGAGACAACCACAGTTAAGTTCTAGGAGGGCTGGGATCTTCACAGAGCCCGTGAAGAGCTAATTTAATATGAGGAAAAGGAATATTTCCACAAGAAGCTCTTGCAGCAGAAGACACTTCTACTGGGTGGTCAGTGCAAACTCTGCAGCCTGTTCTCTGCAGCACAAGTCAGCCCAAATATATAAGAGAAGGTGGTGGCATTGAGCTGGAAAACTTTCTTCAGTGCTGCCATCTGGAAATGGTTGAAAGCAAAGCACATAAAGATGAGGAAAGGATGAGTGACTTTGCTTCTGTTGGGTGATTAAAGGGGAAAAAAGCCTCACCACCGTAAATAGGAATGAGATAAATCATGTCACAAAGAAGATTGTTGTTGCGATTATAAAAGTCTTCCCCTTTCATAAAAAGAAACTAATATGGCCAGGATGAAGTATGATTAGAGCTTAACTCCACAAAGAAAATAAAAGAAAATAAAAATACAAAAACTACACCAGTCATAGAGGAAGAGTGGAGGAAGAGATAAAGGAGAGCACAGGAACGAGATGTGGGTAATTTGTAACTTTGCATCACATTCGAAAAGATTTAGAGGGCCTGTATCCTCCCAGAGGGGCTTTGGTATATCATTAAAACCTTCAACATTGTCTCGACAACTCTTCTATTGCTTGTATATGGCCGTCTGATAAGGCAATATTGCTGACTTTAGTATTGTTGCCTTTTTAATTCCTTAAGAAAAATGCAATTGATCTCAAGAAGGACAAGGGAAAAAAAAAATCCCGAATCCCTCGAGATGCTTTTTTTTTTTTTTTTTTAAAGATTGGAGCCAGGAAGCCTTACAAAGCCCTAGAGGAGCCTACAGCAATCCACGGCCCTCCTGCTCTTTCCCAACTTTGCTGCTGGAAAACATGCCATCAGATTTGTTGTGAAGCTTTGCTGCACAACCTGGCTGTATGGGGACTGTGGGTCCGTTTTGTGCCCGGGGACGGAGCTGAGTGAGACTGAGAAACCCTCCCTCGTGACTCCAGGTCTGGCATCTGCTGACTGCAGTGGGGCTGCTGCCGTTACAGGCTGGTTTTCAGCATGAGTAAGGTGTCTGAGCTGGCCCATAAATCCTGGGTAATTTGTAAAGTGCCCATCTTATCTAAAGAGCAGTGGCATTTTGGGAACCATTCCGGGCAGTGGCAGAGGGGAGGCTCCTCAATTTGCTTTTCCAGAGTGGCTCTGATCTCACGCACTGCAGTGTCTTCCTTCACAACGTCATGTTGACATCATCTCAGGAGGAATTTCTTTATGGAAAGGGTTATTTAACATTGGGAGGAGCTCCCCAGGGAGGTGGTGGAGTCCCCATCCCTAGAGATGTACAAGGCACTCAGTGCTCTGGTCTAGTTGAAAATGTGGTGATCACTCACAGGTTGGACTCGATGATCTCGGAGCTCTTTTCCCACCTAAATGATTCTCTGATTTCTGCTCCTGGTTGTGCCCATGATGTCCATGGTTGTAGAAACTCAAAGGAAAATGCTTCACTCATCACTTCCCATTTTTTCATTCACATAAGAAGATTCAATGCCAGAAAACTTCCTGTGCTCCCCCTGCCTGGTGAGCACATGTGGTGAGTTACCTGAGCAATTAAATGAAGGCACTTGTGTGAGTGGGTGCACATGGAACAGCCTTTGAAGATGTTCTGTGATCAAAGCAGAGAAAGGAAATAAAAACGAGTATATTTGCTAAATATTGAATAAATTAGATGTGAGGGTACTGCAACAGAAAGGTAGAACATGTGTTTGTGAAAAAAAGGCTGTATCCACTTCATACCCATGATAAAATATTTTCTGTTGTCCTGTTAACATTCCTTCCTGTCATTCCTGGTAGGGAAGCTAGAGGATAAAGGAGACTGATGCAAAAGGGGGTTTGTGGGCATCTCTTTATGATTAATTTTGCAATTACTGGGCCAAAGACAAATTTCTTTTATCTCCACAGGAAGAAACAGAACTAAGAGGGCTGGCAGGGCATAGAACTGTACAGTGATGTAGGCACCAGCTTCCAGGGATGGAGCTGCCACAATCTCTCTGGGAAACCTGTTCCAGGATCTCACCACCCTCACAGGGAAGAATTTCTTCCTAATATCCAACCTAAACCTACTCTCCGAACCCATTCCCCCTGCTCCTGAGGAAAAGTCCCTCTCTGGATTCCTTGTGGGCCCTTCACATACTGGAAGACCTTGTGGGCCCCTTTCTCCTGCTAAAAGGGAGAAGTAAAAATCAAGATAGGTTAAGTTTGAAATTGTTGGTGGTTTAACCTTTTTCACCACAGAGTCACCACCAATTTGTAACCCCTTATTATTTACTTAATACAGCTTTCTGTGGATTGGAAATTAAGCTTTAATCTCTGCACATCAACTATGGCATCAGCAGAGGGTTAGTTCTGACTGTTGAGTTGAAGTTTATTGTAGGATGAAATACACTGCGGAATAAAATGCCCTCGGGTCACAATTTCCATCTATTGTGAAGGAATTCCCTTACAGATGTGGGAAAGCACTTTTTCCAGGTTATATAATTGGGATTACAGCAGCACAAAACCCAGTGAACTGCAGATCATGTATTCAGGGTCTAAAAGAGAAAAAAAAAAAAAAACGACTCAGGTCTCTTGACTCACTCCAGTATTCTGCTTAGCAGTGGTAAGTCTTGTTTTAACTCCTCCTGGGCAGGCAGGAAGAACAATATTATTTGACATTTCTTAAAATATCCAGTGCCAGGTTTAGTGAAGAATGTGATATGAAGTTTTGCTCTTGCTCAAATATGTGATTCGACAAAGTCACAGTGAATCTGAGTGTGTGTGAGAGAAACTCAGTAGTTAATCCTGCAAAGTCATCTCTCTGGTTTCTTTTAATTAAATCAAAATTCACTTTCAGATGCTGCTGTGTAAAATCTGAAATAGCCTGTCTGTCTCTGAGGCCACCACAAATAAATTAAAAGAGGCTAAAGTTTCAAGTGCGTTTTATAAGGATGATAATAATAACTCCCTGATTTCTGCAACTGCTATGCCTAAAAGATGTAAAGCTGTGTTTCTACTCTTCAGAAATAAAGTGATCATCGTATCATTCAGATTTTCAGACCTGTAAAATGCAGTGAAAGGAAAAAAAAACTTTGCTTCTCTTTTTTTCACAAACTACTTTCTGAATAGGAGGGGCTTCCCACCTTTTAATGTGACCCTGTCTGGTTTCACTTCATCTGATTTCTCGGTAAAGGACAGAGAGAAGTCATTCAGAATTCCTCTGAACACCAATTTCTGTTGCTTCTTCTGACTAATCAGGGAGTTTTCAGGTTTGCTAATCATTCCTCTTTGCCCCATTGATCTCGACCAAGTTTCCCTTAAAGGTGTACCCTTAATTCACAAGAACATCACCTTCTTCTGCTTTTCATGTGCCACACACATGACATAAAATATTTTGCATGGAGTCTTCCTCCACAGAGGGAGGTGTAATACTGTGGGATCATCAGTGGGATTGCCAGACCTCCAGATTAAAAGAGGCATTTGGCAGCAAAGCACTCCCAAGGCAGAGCTTGCACTTTATTAAAGGCTGATTGACGTTCTTACCTCAAAATACCATGTGGGATTGCTTGAACATGGAAGGAAGCTGAGAGAAACACTCGGTGTTCAGCCAGTCTTTGCTTCCACCTTTACTACCACAGCAGCACCTACTCAAGCCACCTCAATTAATTTTGAAGTTATTAAGCCAGAATCTTCCTAAATACAAAGTGATGTTTTAAATGACACCACCTAAAGCTTATTATCCAAAATAACTGTGATTTACTACCCACCTTTTTCTTTCAAACTAACCAAACTTTAATTGCTGGGGTTAAACTTCACAAGTATGAAAAATCCACAAGCTGCTGTTCTCAGAAGGTGCTTAATATGCCTCCAAATCTGGTCATTTTGCTCTCTCAAAAACACTGTGCTTTGTTGTGTATTAGTTTCCTTATACAGCAAAACTACATAGGAAATATGAACAATGTGATCTTTTTCTCCCTAATGTCGTTCCCACAGATGGTAGAAATAATCATATATTTTATTCCCAAATATTACATATTACCTGCAAACCATGTGATGTCTGAATATGTACTCTTAACCCTCCTCAAGTGACTTCAAAGAATTAAAGCAATGCTTCTTTATAGACTACATTTAGCAGAGATTTATTAACCTGTTTTAATTGTAGGTCCTGTTTTTCCTAGAAGAAATGATAATTGCACTGGATCACAGAGGGACAATTTGCTCTGGAAAACAATATGGTGTTTCTTTGTATTTCAGTTCACTCAAATATCTGCAATTTCCCACTCAGGAAGCATTTAATCATAAATACATCCCCCTCTTCAAAGCACAAAACCTGTTTGCAATCTCAAACAATAACTACATTAAAAGTGAATTACAAGACAGACCATCTTCTAATTTAAATTAACATCACACCTACCATCCCATTTTAAAAATTGCTCTAAATAGGTGAACAAACCTGTTCTTCAAAGCCACTGAGATGGTGAGGGGTTTGGAGCATCTGACATGCAAAGAGAGGCTGAGAGAGCTGGGGTTGGTCAGCCTGGAGAAGGGAAAGCCCAGGGGGATCTTATCCACATGTATAAAATTCCTGGTGAAGGATGACTGCAAAGGATAGAGTCCAACTCTTTACAGTGGTGCCCAATGAAAGGACAAGAGGCAATGGGCACAATCTGAAATAAAGGGAATTCCACTTAAACAAAATAAACCCCTTTTTTTACCATTGGGGTGAAAAAACACTGGGTACAAGTTGCCCCGAGACACTGTGGACTCTCCCTCCTTGGAGATGCTTAAAATCAATCTGGATCTGCTCCTGTTGACCCAGGAAATCCCCCTTCCTTCAATAGATCCACTTAACAGAGGGGAAGATCTTTTGGGATTTGACTTCTGTTTCCTTATCCTGTCCCTGGAAGCAGATTCCTGGTGCACAGCTGGGAACATGTGCCCTGTGCTGGGACACACTTCACATGCTTTGGTCAGACATCAAGCAGATTCTCAGCAGCAAAACCCCCCTAGTCCTTGCCTGTCACGGTGAACACACCTGCAGGGAACCCCAGGCTGACAGGGATCATCCCTCTCAGTGCACACACAGATTTAGACTGGTTTTTAATGCTCTTTGGTTCATGTGATACTTCAGATGCCACAGTTTTACAGTCAGGGGTTTGGTGACCTTGCCTCCTCCCCTTTCCTTGCAGTCTGGTCTCCAAACACTTGAGTTCCCAGTCTTTTCTTGTGTTCTAGATGACAGGACATTTCTGTGTGCTTGACATCCTCTGGTCTGGAATTTCCACTCTCAGAGCAGCTACATGAAGCAGTTCATTCCCTTTTCCTTATCACCTCCATCTATTAATAATCTTAGGCTTCAAGAAAGGGAACATTCAGTATTTTCCCTAATGCAACACTCTCACTCAATCCAGATTAGATTCCACTCCTCCACTGTTTATTTTAAGGTGCAGTAGAGAAAAAAAAAAAGAAGCAGAAAATAAGAGACTCTTTGTTTAAGCATGTGGCATATTTTGTGCAGAAATTTTAATTCATGCAGAAGAATTCTTAAAGACTTCTTTGTTATTAAGGTAGAGCCTGAACAGTCACCATGTCCTCACCAGTCTTGTTCTCTGAGCTTGTCTCCTCTGGGGATACAAGATCTAGAAATCTTTCTTCCCATCCCTCTTGCCAGCAGCAGCCTTTGTCCACCTCTCAGTGTCTTGCTTCTTTCATGCTACATTTTGACTTCGGTAAAATACCTGCTCAAAATCTTTGAGGTCTCCAATCTGCCTTTAAACTTCTTTTTCCTCTCTATTTACCTGGTTTGGTGCCCAAAGGGATTGCCTGAATGAATACACAAGGCTTTGTCTGATGTTGCAGACTGAGAAGAGCCATCTAGAAGCTCAGCCCAAAGCTCTTTAAGATCTTCATTCTCATGGGTCATCAACCTCACACCCTGTTTAAATTCACTTGTGGCCAACTTATGTTGATTTTCTCTTTTATCAAGTCTATCCTTTCCTTTAGGAGCTCAAATACCTCCCTAATTTACACGTGGAAGGCACTTAGGCCTTTTTCCCCTCAGATCTAACTTTGGTGGACTAAACAAATCAAACTCTTCCAACTTCTTTGGGTGAAAAGACTCTTTTTTTTTTTTTTTTTTTTTTCCCCCATCCTAGTGGTCATTCTCCACATCTACTCTGGTTTGGAAGTTACTCGTATAGACGCAATACTGAGATCTTAATACAAAAATTAATATTTCACTCTATTCTGGCAGGATTTTCTGTTTGAACTTGTCTGTTTCTGAGCTGTATCACAACATTGTTTTTTAGGAACTTAATTTTCTTCCCCCTCGTTTTCAGCTGGGAGCTGCTCAACATGCATGCTAGTTTTGTGGATATTTCTTGGACATTTGAGAGGACTGGGAAAATGTGGGACTTCTGGTTTCCTACATTGTGCTCTTTTTTTGGAGCCAAGCTGAGTTTGGAGAGACCCTTACATTTAACATACGAAAAGCCAAGTAGGATCAAGTTTGAAGCCAACTTGTGAATCCTTTGCTCTTCATAATCCCTTGCAGACATGGATTCAGTTGGATATTTCAAAATATCTCAGCAATTATGGGCATAATTTTTTATGAAGTATCTTAGCATTTAAACACATTCATTCAGTGACACAACTCAGAATGGTTATTTTAAAAGCACTTTTACATATTCTTGGCCACTTTATTTGTCATGACTGTTTTTGGAATGCTTATCCTTAACAGTCCAGAGTTTTGGCTTTTAACTAATGATTGAATAGTCATGGTTCTGCCCCCCCCAAAAGATCTGCTCTGATCCTAATGCAGCCCAAAAAAGGTCCTGTTATTGCTGAAGGCTGACATAAGTCAGGTGGAGTCTAGATTGGGTGTGAGACAGGGCTGGAGAGAGTAGGAACAGGAGAAAAGCTCACCTATCCCCACTGGGGACCGAGAAGAAAATTCATCAGGAAGAAATGTAAGCAAAATAAATCAGCACCAGTACGAAAAATGTGCACAATAAAATGCTTAATCTCTTCATAAATGTGATAGAGGAGCACTTCAGACACAGAATCAGCACTGATGTCCTGCTCACTGCAGTGAGGGCTCGATCAGTAATAGAAGAATAATCCAGCAGATAAGGGATTTCTCAGCAGCTTAATGGTGCAGGAGGCACTAAAGAAAAAAAATGAACTGAAACAAGAAGCAGCACGAGATAGATGTCTGACCCTAGAAGGGCTGGAAGCCTCCTGCTGCTGCTGCCAAGATTCCTGGCTGGCCAAGAGGAGACGTGAAGGAGATGTCACACTGCACTAGCGACCGCGCGGTGACTGTGGCAGGCAGCACACGAAGGGCAGGAGCTGCACCACAGCTCAGCCAGTTTTTGTGGATTCCTCCTCGATCTGCTGGCTGTGCCTACTCTGCAGCAGCTCTGGAAGAGTCGTTCAGGGATTCCCGAGGCGTGTGTGGAATGGCAGTTCTGGGAAGTGGGGCTGTGGGCAGTGATGAGTTGCACAGCACTGCTACAGCGAACCAGAAACAGGGCAGGAGTCCTTTCCGTAGGGCACGGAGGGGGAAGAGGGACTTTCTGCAGTTTTACTCTAAGTTTCATTCTCTCTCTGCCCTGGCAACTTGTGATCTGATACTTCTGCAGAACAGGAACTGGAGATTTGCCCTCCTTGGTTCCTTCTGCGTGCTGGACATTTTCTGCAACAAAATACTCTCTCAGCAGCTGCTCTGGCCTGCAGGACTGAGGATGTGGCTTTGTTTCCTAAGGGCTATAACTGAAGAAAAATACTGATCCCTTCATGTTGTCTTTATGTTTTTATGTGTGAGGTTGTTACAGGCTGAATTTCATTTTTATTTCACTATCTATCAAATAATTTTATGGGAACAGTCTGCAGCGGGATAGTGTTTTGCCATTCAAACTTTAGGAATATAGTAAAGGCCCCATACAACTTCCCAGCAGAGTCATCAGCAGCAGCTAGAGAAGATAATCTTGCATATGCTGTCTGTGTAGGATTTATTTCATTTGTGGACATTAAAACATTTACTCACAGTTCAGCCTCATGAATTTGAACACCGCAACTTAAAGAAATGAGAAAACATCCTCTGTTTATGCAAATCATGATAAGACTGTTTTTAATTGAGTTTTTTCTAAAATATCGTTACAGTAGTACTTAAAATATGAAAAAACCATTAAGAAATGAAAAGAATATTTGCTGGTTTTGACAAGCACGTTCCACCTGAGGAGCTGCCAATCTGATAAGCATGTTCTGCATGTAAAGAAACTGAAGCACAGGGGAGTAAAAGATGCTCAGAGACTTCACAGCATCTTTGTAAAATGTGTTAATTGGTCAGATAGTTAAAAGAAAAAAAGAAAAATAATCAGCAAATAAAAAAATTATAAAGAATAAGGAGGGAATATACTTAATCCCCAACAATACTTATCTGAGAAGGAGAAATATAAAAGAAGGGTTTGGGTTGGAAGGGACCTTAAAGATCATCTCATTCTAATCCCTGCCATGGGCAGGGACACCTTCCACTAGCCCAGGTTGCTCAGAGCCCCTTCCAGCCTGGCCTTGAACAGTTCCAGGGATGGGACAGCCACAGCTTCCCTGGGAAAATTTCACAGTTTTAAAACATTACACAACTTCAAAATATTACACAATTTCATGGAGGAGTTTCTCCAGTCTATCTCACATTTTGTGAACATGCACAATCTGTATGACCTGTGACCAAGTAAGCCACAGGATGTGGATGTGTCTGGGTGGGACAAGGTGGAGGTTTCAGCAGCTCTCACCATCCTCAAGCCCGTAAACACCTCTGGTGTAAATGGACTCGGTTTGGTCAAAACACGACCTGGAAACTTCTCCCAGCACCCTCTTGCATTCCATGGATTGTCCTTGTGGCTGAATAGCAGAGCAGTCTGGGAGCAGATATTCTGGTCTTTGGTACATGAGGAGGGAAAGTGTCACATCAATAACTTAGCAAAGCTCCTGGAACTGGGCTAAAGCTGAATCTGGCCCTTGACTGGTCAGGGAGCTAAAAAATAGCATGAACTCTTCAAGGAATGACAACTTTTAAAGGCTGAGTTCCACTCGCCTTTAAAACATCTACTCTAACTCTTGGAGATGTATGGGAAGGATCTTTCCAACCCAACAACATTATCCTGTTAAAAAAACCAACCAACAAAAGAACAATTAGCTTTACTGTGGATAACTTGCCATTCTGTTCTGTATGACTCTCACTCAGCAAAGGCCTCTGGTACTGACTTAAATCCATCCCTGTTGACTTAAAGCACATGCTTTAGGGCTGGGGAAAGTATCTGAGTTATTGGTGTGGCCATGAGATCCAAAATGGGAAAGTATCTGAGTTATTGGTGTGACCATGAGATCCAAAATGGGAAAAGTATCTGAGTTATTGGTGTGTCCATGAGATCCAGGATAGGAAAGTACCTGAGTTATTGGTGTGGCCATGAGATCCAGGATGGGAAACGTGTCTAAATTATTGGTGTGGTCATGAAATACAGGATAGAAAAAGTATCTGAGTTATTGGTGTGTCCATGAGATCCAAGATGGGAAAAGTATCTGAGTTATTGGTACAGCCATGAGATCCAGGATGTAAAAGTGTCTGAGTTATTGGTGTGGCCATGAGATCCAAGATGGGAAAAGTATCTGGGTTATTGGTGTGGCTATGAGATCCAGGATGGGAGAACAGGAAAAGTATCTGAATTATTGGTGTGGTCACAAGATCCAGGACGGGAGACGTGTCACGTTGCCGATCTGTGTGACTTGGCAGCCTCCTGCTCGACAGGAGCTGTGAGGCCTGCTGGGGTTTTCCACCACCCTTCAGATCCTTGGCTGTCACATTAATCCCCCTTTAAGCCCAGCCTCCCTTCTGCAGCGATTGACTCCTACATCTTTTTTTTTCCTCTCTCGGAGCAGCCAAGCAGCATCCTGAGCAGCTGAAAGCTATTCAGCTCTGGGCCCAGGCACACAGTGTGAGGGAAGCTCGTGGCCTTTCTTGGTGGTGATGGCCAAAAATGTGTGTAATGTGCTTAGTCTTCACCAGCCCACACAGAGAGAGACCCTGCTCCTCTCTTGAACTTGGGTGTAACACGTTCCCTCCGCCATCGGGCAGGCCAAACTCTAGACTAATATTTTCTGTACAGTTAATTATGACAGGACAAGTGCTGTACCCCTGTGGAAATTTGCCCACTTGAAAAATTGCCTAAAAATATATCCTACAGTAAATGTTTCTCTGGGTGATTAAGTGTGCATGTGGACTGTGCTGCAGAGAGGGTTTCCCAAAAGCAAATGTCTCGCCTAAGTCTCTTGGCAAGGCCTCCTTGTTTTTTTAACAGTTTATCAGCTTGTGTGCTATTTACTAATGGCAGGGATTGCTCTGTCATTCCTTTTTAAACTGAAAGGTCTAAAAGCCTGTAAAGATGAGGGACCATAAAGGTAAAAAGAGGAGGATGAGATGAGGCGAAGAGTTTTGTTCTGGAGAACAAAAATACTCCAGGGGTTAAGGGGCATTTTTTAAAACTGGGGCCAACTCCTTCTCTTGCCTCAGCCTTCATGCACTCTGTGAGTAGCTCATTGCTGGACTGTGGTCACCTCTGTGCCAGGGGACCTGATGCACAGATCACAAGCAATGAGTGAATTTTGGAGCAAAGGCAATGTGAGATCATCTCAGGCTGTCACCACCGAGCAGAAGGTCAAACTATTGCACATGTGATGCCATGAATCATATGATGGCCTGTGTTGGAAGGGACCTTAAATATCATCCAGTTCCAACTCCCTTCTACGGGCAGGGACACCTTCCACTAGACCAGGTTGCTCCAAGCCCCATCCAACCTGGCCTTGGACACTTCCAGGGATCCAGGAGCAGCCACAGCTTCTCTGGGCAACCTGGGCCAGGGCCCCGCCACTCTCACAGCCAAGAATTGCTTCCTAATATCCAATCCAACTCTGCCCTCTGTCAGTTTGAAGCCATTTCTCCTTGTCCTGTCACTCCATACTCTTGTAAATGGTCTCTCTCCATATTTACTTTAGGCTCCCTTCAGGTCCTGGAAGGCCACAATCAGGTCACCCCAAAGCTTCTCTTCTCCAGGCTGAACAATCCCAGCTCTCCCAACCTTTCCTTCCAGTAGAGCTGCTCCATCCCTCTGATCCTCTTGGTGCCTCCTCTGGACTCTCTCCAGCAGCTCCATGTCCTTCCTGTGCTGGGGATCCCAGGGCTGGAGGCAGCTCTGCAGGTGGGATCCCATAAGAGGGGAGTAGAGAGGAACAACTCCCTCCTCACCTGCTACCCACACTGTTTTCGGTGCAGCCCAGGACAGGGGGGTTTCTGGGTGCCAGAGCACACTGACAGCTGGCCTGCTTTTAACTCAAGAAGAATCTTGCTCCCCAAGACAGTGTTGGGACCCCATTCCAAAGCAGGTCTGGGAACAGGATCTGTCTTTTTGACAGCCTCGAGCTGTTGTGTTAGTCCAATTGTTATGTTAACCTGCCCCTGCAGATATAGAAGGGGTCACACTCCCAGCTGGGGAGTGAGTGGGGTTCCACTGAACACATTTTCAGCTTCTAGAAAATGCTGCCTTGGGCTCTGGTGCACTTGATGTCTTGCAGATTTCTCTGAGAGAATATTGTGTAGCTGGCAAAAGAAAACACAGAGAAAGGAAGGAAGAAGCACTGATTGCTTTTCAGCCCTTTACTATTTGCCTCTTCTCAAACAGGCAGAGACACCTCGCCATGGCAAAGATGTGACACAAGGACAGAACATCTCTTGGATCCACAGAGAAAAATCTCAGCCTAGACCTTTGCTTTTCCTCTTCAGGCAGACTGGTGCAGTTTGAAGGGCACAAGACAAGCTGTGTGAACCCAGAGCACCCCCCTGCCAAAGCAGGTTCCCGTAAAAACCCTCTTGGTGCGATCCATCCCTGTGCTCCGAGCTGGATTCCTCTGAAGACCAGAAAGGACTATTGCACTGGCATCCTCCGAGACAAATTAACACAATTCCCCCCCTGTGCTCCCACAGTCACGATTCTGTGATCTGCCAGGGTTGCAGTGCAGTTAATCTCGGGAGCAGAGTTTTCCAAAGGTGCTAACTGGTGTTTCACGGTGCCCCTGGGGTGCTTCGCTTTCATATGGGGCCTTGTTCGGAGAAATGCTGCGTGAGCATTTGCAGCAGCTACAAGGGCTGTTTGATCAGCCAGAACAGCTCCTCTGGGCAGTATTTGGGAAAAATAATATTTAAAAATTGCACTTTATAAAAATTCCGAGGACATATACCCCGAGTTGTCGGGTGTCAGCATAATGCCCGTTTGAGAAATGTTCTTCTCCTCACTCTAAGTTGTGACAAAACAACATAGAAATCAGGAGGAAACCAAACAGCATAACTTTATACAGTGACACTTTATAACAGGGTTTCCACAGTTTTCTCTGTATCACAGAACTAAAATTTTGAGGTGTGTGTGGGTGTTTCTTTTATTTTGTTGAACCGAGGGACACCTCCCACCAGAATTAAATGTATTAGGCTTTCATAAGTAGCTACTGCCAGGGGGAAATTGTGTACTCCTTCAGGGTATATCCATTTGGAGCTTTAGGAGAGGTTTCACGAGAAAGACCCTGTTTGTGTTCAACCTGCAAGCCTGCCTCACACCTCAGGGCTGTCACCTCTCCCATCGGATGCACAAATGGAATCCTACAGGAGTCTGTGTAGTTTAGATCACGTTCCATGGAGATTCAGAGGTCCACAGGACAGGGAGAAAAGAGAAGGAGAAGAGGAGACTGTGTTGATGGCTCCTGACTGTATCCAGCAAGGCTCCTATAGATCTGGGGTTCTTTTCTCAAGTTTTAAAAGTCTACATTTGGTGTCCTGGCTGTGCCTCAGTTTGTGTGATCTTTCCTCCTGACCTACAGCCCTTCTTTAGTTTCAGTTGAATAATCTATTCCTCATTTTCTGTCTGTTTACCTTTGATGTATCCTGTTAGGACTCCATCCGGGAGGTGTGGAGCCCTCCTGTGATATCCCAAATGGAAAAAGGTAGCAAAAACCTTTCAGTTTGTTATCAAAAGCTTTTCCTCATTCTGGAGCTGGAAGAACAGTGGGACAAAGATTTGAGCAACCAGACACTGCAAGCAGTGCTCTGCTGGGTTGATGGGAAAACAAATGAGAAACAAAAAAATCCATTCTGGATAAAATATACGTTCGAGTATCTGAGGTGTCTCCATCCTCTGATCCCTAATAAAAGAAGAAATAAGCCCTAACTAGCAAAAGCCACAAGACTCAAGATTCTCCTGGAAAGAGAAATATGGGACCACTTCTATCTGATATTTGATACTCGGGGCTGAAAGTTGTTCAGGTGCCACGGTGAAATTTCTGAGGTACCTCTTCAGACACACGTGAGTAAGTTGCTCTAAATGTTTTCATTATCAGGACATACATATATCTCAGAAGTGATTCTATTATCTAACAGAATCTGTATAAATATATTTATTATTACAGTGATATTTGCCTAAAATCCCTCAAGATGCACAGGAGGTCTTTTCCAACCCAATCTATTCTATGATTCTATGATTCTATCTCTTAAAATGTCTGGGTTTAGACATTTTCATTGTAGGGTTAACAGGAGGGACACTGTGGTACATCAAGATCTGTGCTGGTGGATCTCAAGGAATATAGAAACTTTTGTTTCTAAATTATATCTGATCCAAATCAACAATAGATTTGCTTGTTAACAACTTTTTTGAAACCTAAACAAGATGAGCAGGGCAAGTATTTCAGCCACCATCAAAATGAGCCTTTATTGGTAGTGATAACCTCCAAGAGAAGACATTTATAAAATTTCCTGCCCCTTCCCCCAAATCTGTAATGAAATTCCTCCAAGCCCAACTCATGTATTGAAACTCTCCATGCTCCCTTGGTGCAGTCCATGAGTTCATTCTCCAGAGATGTTTTCCTTGCACATCTTAGGAGAAGTTGATCCCCTTTCACAAACGGACACTAAAAATCTGCATGTGGGGAGAGCAGCAGTCCAAAGGACATCCCATTTTTTTGTGGCAAGGATATCTGTCCATGGTAAACAGCAATGCTTTGCCTATGATAACGTCACCTTGCAGTTTTCACTTGGGATGCAGAAAAGCTCCAACGAGGTCTTTTGGCACCTAATCCCCATTGAAACAATTTCAATCCAGGTATGTAAATATTTTGAACGGTCAGGGCCCAAATTTATATTTGTTTGCAACTCCGATGTCTTCTCCATTTATACAAAACCTCTCAGCATAAAATTCAGTCTTTGCAAGTCAGTGGTGGCTAAAAATGAATGGAACTAACGTAGTGAGGGCAAGAGGCACCTGAGTGAACAGAACAGTCATATGAAACCCACCTAATCATCAGCCTCACCTCTTGTCACCAGACAGAAACAGCTGCAAGCAAAGAGATTTTTCACATTTGTCCATGAGATTTCCAAATGTATTAACGATTTCTAGATGGTAAGAAAGGCAGCAAACACAGGAATCTGCAAAAATATTTGTGTGTAGGACTTCCCTCTCTCGAATTCTTGTCCCAGCTGACTCTGCCAGGAAGGGGCCTAAAATGCCCAGATCTGGAGGGCTGGTTTTAGCCCCTTCTGCCAACCACACACCCATGGTTTTGACAACACTTGGAAAAGACGCTGTTTAAAACTGTCTGCAGCAAGAAATTAAATAAATAACTCTGATAATGGGACTAACCTCCAAGACAGTGTATTTTTTGGTGACCAGAACACTTAGAATAATTTACTATTGTATGAAGTGATGCAGCTGGTAAAATATTCCCCTCTTTCACATAGAGAGAGAGATGGCTGCAGGAAGCAGGTCTAGAGAGCCATTTGCATTCCCCTGTGGCTTGTTTTGCTAAATCAGTTGCAGCAACAAAGGAGCTGCTCCAAATGGTGCATTTTTCCTGCCTTGGTTTATTTTGTACTTGTTCAATAAAAGAGAGATTCCAGAAAACACAGGGTTGTATAATTTTTAATAAGATTCGTTAAAAATAGCGTGGCTGTGGTGAGAGGGATGACCAAAGGAAGTGATTTGTTTCCTGTGATCGTTCCTCCTCCTTTACCAGAAAACATTCACTTTATTTAAAATTCATGGCAAACAGCGAGAGGGTAGCAGGGCTACCACAACTCTCATAAATTACACCCAAGCCTGACCCTTCTGGAAGGGGAGACTGAGGGACTTTCAGAGTTTGGTGCTGCTGCCTCTGACCACAGCGGGACACAAAATACACAGCGGGGACGTTCCCGGAGGAGGCCGAGGCTAAGCCAGGCCTATCTCCAAACCTCTGCAGAGGCTTAACTCAGGAAGGAAGCCCTTGCCCACAATGGTTCCTGCCTGTTCTAAAGGGGAACAGCATGTGCCTTAATGTGGTCATGGCTCCAGCTTCCACCAGCATCCCCCCACTCCATGAAAAAACCAGGAGGGTCTCCTGCCCTGCCTTCCCCAGGTGGGTGCTGGCAGAGCCCCCATCCTTCCCTCCTTGCCAGGGAAAGCAGGAAAGCTGCCCCTGGCAAGAGCAGAGAAGCTTCAAACCTGTATTCTGCCCTCTTTTTAATTCTTGTGTGACCGGTATTTCTCATGCAGGACTCCAGCAAACAGCAAAACACCTTCTTTTTGCAGCCGTGCAGTAAAAGGGAAAAGCTGAGGAAGGTCCTGTGGAGCACAGCGATAAAATAATCAGCACAACAACCCATATTCCAACTGGAAGTAGTCAGTTTGGTGCAGTTCCTCCCCCTAAACTGGGAAAGCTCACTCCTATATCCAGAAATGATCATATTTTGCTCTAAAAAGACTTTTCAGCGGACCATTTTTGCCAGAGAGCTTGGCCGGTTCCTCCGCGCTCGGTCCGTGTTAACAATAACAACAGCAACAAAACTTTACAAGATGTTCTTTCCTCTTTGTCTGGAAGGATTAACAGTTCAGCCAAGGTCTGACCGGCCTCTGGCTCCAGAGAAGGACTCCAAGGCACTCAGAGGGAGTAGTCACAGGGAGAGCTGTGCTACCAGAGGGGGCTTTGGGGATTGTTTTTTCCCTCCGTGCTCATTCTGAGTGACACTGATCACTTCCCAGAGTCCAAGATTGGGCTCTTGTGCTGTTGGAGGAACTTGCTCTGAGGAGTCTTCTAGGAAAAGCAAAGTCTGGGAGTCAGATGGACATGCCAACATTTTCCCCTTGAATATCCACTTCTGTGCATCTCGTCAGCACCGAAGGAGTGAAACAAAAAAGCTTTGGAAAACTGTTTTCTTTCTTGGAACAGTCACAGAATCACAGGATCACAGAATGACAGAGTAGTTAGGGTTGGAAGGGACCTCTGGAGATCATCCAGTCCAACCCCTCTTTGTGTCCCATCTCTGAGCATTTGTGTTTAAGCTAAAAAGAAGGGCAGATGTCATTCAAATGGACTGAAACAAAAGCAAAACTCCATCAAACTTATCTCTGGACTGTTTTAGCCCATCACTGGCAGGTAAATCCCAAGAGTGGGGCAGAAAAGGACCCATTAGCCTGGAGCCATGAGGTCAGGAGGAGGTGATGCCAATGACAGGAGAACTTCTTACTCGAACAGTGCAGTAAATGAGATTATTTTTTCCCCCTCTCCTTGTGCATGAGAAGGGAGAAACTTCTCTTTTAAACATTTCATAGGCAGAATATAAACACACAACCTCAGGGCCATAGGTGCTGCAAACACTGTGCCTCTGCTTGTCTTTGCTCCCATGGGATGTTCCCACTGAAGATCCAAACCACGCACAGCAAACAGGGAAGTGGAGTCAAGCAGGTGAGCCTGTGGATCCAGCTGCCCTTCCAAGGAATCCTGACGGAGCTGGCTCACAAGGAGTCAGGATTAGGCCCTCATTCTTCCTGCTTAACACGCTGGATTTTCACCTTCCATGCTCCTCCTGCAGTACAACCGCCTGCTAAATTTAGAAAACCTTTTTTAGCAGTTGTTTTATGAACACACACACACGCACACACACAATAATTACATTGTAAAAAACAAACAAAAAAATTAAATAAAAAAGCAGGCTTTAGAAATGCCATTTGTGAGGCTTTCCAACTATGTACGACTGGCTCAGTTGCTGGCTCGCAGTTGCCATCTGAACATCTATTTTTCCAAGCATTTAAGAAAAGTGATGTGTACATTTTTCATGTGTAATTAGGCAGCGTAATGTGATCTCTTTCTGCAGTCAAGCTGCCATGTGCCGTTGCCTCACTGAATAGCTTCCAGATTTCAACCCAATCTCTTCTGTCTAGACTCTACGTTGCTATTTTTTTTCTTCTTTCTCTTTTTTTTTTTTTCCCCTTGCTTAGCTTAAAGCAGACTCCAATATAAAATGCCAAAACCAGAAGGTTTTGTCCCTTTCTCTCATAAAGACGTGGGACAGATCTGGGAGGCCCCGCCGAGAGCTGAGTCCCAGACTTTTCATAAGACATGTGTCGTCTGAATCTGACATTAAAGATTGTGCAGGCATTTCAACAGGTCATGCACACACAGGGGGGAAAAAATGCCCGAAAATATGGCTTTCATTAAGAAAGTGAGTATTTTTAGAGAGGTGTGGTTCAGTTCAGATGAAAAGGGAAGAAAGAAAAATGAAAGCGGCGCAAGAGATCCCCAACTGCAACATTATTTATATTGCTGTTGAAATGCAGTGTGTTCTCTTCATAAAGCTGCTTTTGGGAGAGAAATAATATAGACCCTGCCAGAACCAGGTGCATATCATGTAGATTGTTTATAATCCAAGTTAAAGGAGAGCAGATTTATACCAGAGAGAACTCTCCAAGGGGACTTTGGAGTTTAAATGTACTGTCTTAATCTATACATTACCTCCTCAACAAAGCAGTTGTCTTGAACCAAAACATAAAATACACTCTCAACGAATTCACAGATAATTCCAGGGAATTTTATCTAGTGTGATATAGTTTTAGACTGCTTATTCTGTTCCCAGCTTTTTATTTGACTCTAAAGTTGTTTTATTTCTGCGTCAAGAAAATGAAAAAGATCAGAGGGGGCTTGTTTCCACAGAAAGATGCCTTTGTGCAATACAAGCAAAAAAAAAGAAAAAAGCAAGGCTTTCCCTGGCTTGCATTTCCACCACCTTGTCCTGGGATTCGCTGCAGTTTGCACACACTGCAATGGCTATTTCTACCCAAAGCAGAAAAGGTTCTTGTTTTAGTCCAGAAACAGAGTTGTGCAAACATTCCCTCACTTTTTTTTTTTCATTCCTTTATTTTTTAAATTTTATCTTTTCATCTCTACCGCAGTAACATCACACTTTGGGTTTTCCTTTTGCTCTCAAGAAAATGGCTGTTGTCCCATTGAGAACATGCCCTTCTGCCTGCTCTTTGTGTAAATGGCAGATTGCTTGGAAAAACAGGAATGCTTTCACTCCTTTCTGAAGGGAAGCATGCAGTTCTTGCTAAAAATTCCCAGGCTTCTGCAGAACCAACTGTTCTTCGCATTAAAAAAAACATCCACCTACTTGAGAAAACTTTTCAATACGTTGGCCCAATTTTTCATCATTTTGTGAACTACAAAATGCTAGAAATAGTTGAAAAAAACTGTGCAAATACTTTCTCATGCGTGTAAAAGGGAAATTAAACCAAAAAGATACCTGTCCAAAATGTAGCTCTCTGTGAAATTCTAAATGATGACAGCAGACAGGGCAGTAATTTGATCACAGAATCATGGAATGGTTTGAGTTGAAGTGGAACGTAAAGATCATCTTGTTGCAACTCCACTGCCATGGGCAGGGACACCTTCCACTAGACCAGGTTACTCCAACCTGGCCTTGATGGTTGTGAAACGTTTTAAATTACATTTTAAGTAAAATTAATTTTTTTTCCTCCTGCGTCTGGTATCTAAAACGATCACAGGAAGTGGTTTTCACCCTTCTGCTTCACAGAGTCACAGAATCAATTAGGTTGTATAAGACCTCTGAGATCATCGATTCCAACCCAATGGTAAGGACTCATTTCACTAAAAAAGGGATTTTCCGAGTTCTAAATCATGTCAGAATTTTGACACAGGGGCTAGGGTGAGTATTTGCAAGCTTCACATCATCAATGACAGCTTTTTTACAGAGTGTCTATCCTAGACTGCATTGATTTCCTAAATCTTTAGGCCAGATGGGACCAATTATGATAATTTATTCTGTTGAATGGTAGCAAGGACTGTAGGATTTCTTACAGTTGTTTTGTGTCTCTCTCTTTTTATCACCTTTTCTAGATATTCCTTTTAGTATTTCCAAGAATGTGGAGGGCCTTGTCCAAACCTTCATTCTGCTCATGAGCATCACCAAATATATTTGAGTCATATTTTGAAGGATGTGGAAGCGTTGGAGCAAGTCCAGAGGAGGCCACGGTTGATAAGGAGAGTAAAAAAACCTTCCCTGTGAAGACAGGCTGAGAAAACTGGGATTGTTCAGCCTGGAGAAGAGAAGGTTGTGTGAAGACCTCACAGCACCTTCCAGTATCTGAAGGGGCTACAAGAAAGATGGAGAGGGACTCTTCATCAGGAACTGGAGTGACAGGACAAGTGGAAAAAGGTTGAGACTGAAAGAGGGGAAATTTGGGTTAGATAGATGGAAGAAATCTTTTACTGTGAGGGTGGGGAGGCCCTGGCCCAGGTTGCCCAGAGAAGCTGTGGCTGCCCCTGGATCCCTGGAAGTGTCCAAGGCCAGGTTGGACAGGGCTTGGAGCAACCTGAGCTAGTGGAAGGTGTCCCTGCCCATGGCAGGGGGTGGAACTGGATGATCCTTAAGGTCCCTTCCCACCCAAACCATTCCATAATTCTGTGGTTCTATTTTGCTCTAACCCCCCAGTGTCAGAAGCAGATTTCAGGAGATGTGCTTTTGAATACTTTACTTTATCCAACAAATAGGGCACAAGAGCCTGGTCCCCTTTTGACCTACAAGCATCTTTCCATGTTCTCCAGTTAGCTCGAGGGCTCAGATACAAAATTCCTTTGTGGTATAATCCAAAGTTTTCTGATGCTCAAAGTCAAAAAACAATAGGGTCCATCATCTCATTTTTTTTTCATGTGATAGAACAAATAGACTTCACTTAATCTAGTCCAAATGGCTGCTCTGAATGAAACGCACTCTTCATTTTTCATTATCTCTGAATATCACATTTGAAAGAAATGTGTGACAGGGAATCATGGAACCATTAAGGCTGGAAAAGACCTCCAAGATCATCGAGTCCAACCTGTGACTGGTCACCGTTTTGTCAACTAAACCACAGCACTGAGTCCAGTTGATAAAATAGCTCGTGCTGGACATGACTGAGGGTTGGGACACACAGGGAATGTGCCACCAGCCAGGCAGCAAAAGGGACCTCAAGGTACTGTCTGAGGAGCATCAGCCATGGCATGTGTGTCCCCACACACAGACAGATCACCTCCATCACCCCCATTCCCAAATGCTACCACCTCATCTCTCACCATCTTCTGCTTTAGATGTGTTCCTTCAGCAGCTGAAAGCAGGGGGTGGGTCTCTCCCTTCGCTGTGGCTCATCCACAGGGTGATTCAGTGTCACATCCAGAGCTGAGTCACCTTCTGCAGCGGCCTCTCCCTTCCTCTGCAGGCAGCAGACACGAGCCTGTGCTGAGGCACCTGCCCAGCAAGCCAGCAGAGTGAGCTCTGACCTGCCTGCAGACCACAGGGATGGCATTTTTAGGGGACATATGTGACTTATTTGCACTTCTGCCACAAGGTAGGTGTGAAAACCAACGTGTGTTTGTGTGTGTGTGTGTGCATTTGTGTGCATAGAACTGTGGAAAATCAGATTTATCCTATTTGTTTATCACTAAGTTTTTGTAGCTTCAGGTTCTGTTTTTCTGCCTCTAATTTCAGGTGTTCCTCTGTTGCATGACACAGCCAATGAAGAAATGCCGTGGCAAACTTGTGCTGAACTAGCCAAAGAAAGGAGGGGGGTGGTAAAATGAGGTGATTAAATATGGGGAGAGCTGTAAAGAGATAGATATAGAGAAATATCACCTTTCCTAGAGCCATGTGTGTATGGAGGTGGGCTAACAAAGCTGTATGTACAGCAGTACAGACACTTGTGTATGAACACAGGAACAATTCCATAAACCTGAAGGCAATTTCTTTTTCCCTGGCACATGACAAGGTAAAGAATGTAAAGAAGAGAGAGATTATAGTTCACAAATTTAAATCCTACAAAAATTTTATTTATCTGGATATTGCTTCTCTGTTGGGTTACATTTGCATTAAGCTATGGCCTCCTCAGAGATCATCATACACCAAGTAATCCGAGGGAATGCTGAAATGGAAGGACATGAGTAAACAATAAACAAGTAATTTTATGTATTTAAAATTATTAATTGCTTTCTATTGAAGTATAAAGCCTTTATTTTTGCTCAGGCTTGTAATCACCCTTTATTTAGCACCAGCTTTTTATATTAAACACTCATTCTGACCCAAATTATTTCTGTATCACAGAATCACAGAATCATGGAATGGTGTGGGCTGGAAGGGGACCCTAAAGATTATCCAGTTTCAACCCCCTGCCATGGGCAGGAACACCTTCCACTAGCCCAGGTTGCTCCAAGCCCTGTCCAACCTGGCCTTGGACACTTCCAGGGATCCAGGGGCAGCCACAGCTTCTCTGGGCAGCCTGTGCCAGGGCCTCACCACCCTCACAGGGAACAATTTCTTCACAATATCCATCTAACCCTGCTCTCTGTCAGTTGGAAGCCATCCCCCCTTGTCCTGTCACACCAGCCCTTGGAAATAGTCTCTCTCCATCTTTCTTGGAGCTCCTTCAGGCCCTGCAAGGCCACAATCAGGTCACCCCAAAGCTTCTCTTCTCCAGGCTGAACAATCCCAGCTCTCCCAGCCTTTCCTCCCAGCAGAGCTGCTCCAGCCCTCGGATCCTCTTGGGGCCTGCTCTGGACTCTCTCCAGCAGCTCCATGTCCTTGCTGTGCTGTTCCCCAGGGCTGGAGCAGCTCTGCAGGGGGGTCTCACCTGAGGGGGCAGAGGGGCAGAATCCCCCCCTCCCCTCTGCCCACACTGCTCTGGATGCAGCCCAGGACATGTTTGACTTTCTGGGCTACCAACACACATTGCACATTTTTAAGCAGGAAAAAACCAAAACCAAAACGAAAATAAACAAATTATTTTGCTTGCCTTTTAGGCCACTGCTTGGGAAACAGTGTGATTTGTTTTAAATTGCTACAGCAGTCCTGAATATCCATTGATGCTGAATATCCCAATATCAGCAGATAGTGGCGACCAATATCCCGTTCTTCCAAATACCCTCTCTAACCACACATTTAATCAGGTAAGTCCCAGTGTCTCTCCAAATTAAATTATTTCATTTTCCAGTTTAGAGCTTTTAAAAAAGTATTGTTCTTTCCTTCCCTAACTAAAAGCGATTCTCTCTTGGGAGGGACATCAGAGTCTTCTCAGAGAGTCCCAAAATAATATTGGTGTCTAGTCTGTGACTAAAAGAAACCCATAAATGCTGTAAAAAGCCCCCCTTTCTGGTCCCTGAAAAATAGTTGCCTGTTCATATCTTGGACACAGGATGTGTCTATATAACTGCCAATCTCTCCTGCTTTAAATGTCATTTTTACATAAGAGAACCTTTATTAATGAATGTCATCCACACCTGGGAGAGGTAATATTTATAAAGGTGTCCCCATTTTGTTACCTGACTAGTCCGTCCTAAATGGTATTTTCATGGGTACAACGTTAATCCTTTCTGATTTTACTGAGGAAATCAGGTGCTGGAATTGCATTTTGTTTCACCTTGTTTCAAATCCAAAGAAATAAATATCACTCCTATAATTACTGAATTGATAATAACTATGATGTTTAATGCTATGAGTTTTTCACTTTCTTCAGTTCTGTTGAATTAATTGGTTGTTTAACCTGAAGAAAAGAAGGTTTATGGGGGTCCTTCTTGCTCTCTACAACTCCCTGAAAGGAGGTTGTAGCCAGGTGGGGGTTGATCTTTTCTCCCAGGGAACAAAGGATAGGACAAAAGGAAACAGCCTGAAGTTGCATCTGGGGAGGTTTAGGCTGGATATCAGGAAAAATTTCTTCATTGAAAGGGTGGTCAGGCATTGGAACAGGCTGCCCAGGGAAGTGGTGGAGTCCCATCCCTGGAAGTCTTCCCAAAACGGGTGGAGGTGGCACGTGGGGACATGGTTTAGTGGTGAACATGGCTGCAGGCTAAAACCACTGTCAGCTCTGCACCCTTGAAGTGGTTCAGTCCCCCGTTCTCCCACGAAGAGACTGGAAGTTATCAGAGACTGTGCTACATGTTACATGACAAATGGATTTTCACAGGACCACTACTCTGAAAGAAAAACCTGGTTATGGCAGGATTTTTTAACCCAGATGTGAAAATTCATTATTTTTTATCATTTACTTGAAACTTGTCCTTTTGAAAACCGCATTTAACGAGATGGAAAATAATGTGAACATTTTTTGTCTTTCCACATGACGCTCCCAAGCAAGAGGCGGCACTCAAAGACCCACTCTCCATCTGCTCCTGTATGAAAACTCCCTCCTTCCTGGTGAGAGCAAGTCTTCAGGGTGGATCCTGTCCCTGCATGGGGCAGCAGGGCCAGGTTTGGGCACAGCTGCTGTGACAGAGCAAGTGACTGTGAGCAAAGAGCTGCAGGGCCCTGGGAGCTGGGGCTGGATGTGGAAGGGGCTCCTTGATGCTGGTTGGTGGCACAGCAAGGATGCTCCAGCCTCCCACCTGGCTCTCCCTCCACCCCTTTCCTACCTCGTGCTCCCACTGCAGAAGAAACAACTTACTTTCTGCAGAAACCTGAATATTTGGGGGCACACGTGTCGGGCTTGAAGGATCAGCAGAAGATAGTCTTTTGGGTGGCAGAGTAAAATGACATCGCAGAGCAGCTTTCTGGGTGGAATCCCCCCAGCTCTCCTCCTGACCTCTGTGGTGGTGGCTGGTTTGCTGTGGGGCTGCCAAATTGTTCCCTCCCTCCACCTGAGAGAGACTGCACAGGACTTTACATCTGAAGGTGATGCAGGAGATGCAGCCATGTTGGCATGGAGATAGCTGGACATGATCCCCTGCTGGCTTTGCTGCACCTCCTCAAGGAAAATACAGGATTTTGGGAACCCTGCCGTGGGTACTGCTCCTGCATCCACATCTGGGTGTAGCAAGAAGCTGCCACCATGCTCAGTGTCCCTGTGTCTGCTCTGTTACTTAACAGGAATTCTGCATCACACATTCCACAGAGCAGTTTTTGGCCATCGTGTTGCTGAGTGTTGCTGTGTGTAGTGTCCAAAAAGTGCAGGAGAGGGGTTGCAGGACCCCCCCAGACCACCTGCCCTCCTAGCTCCCATCCTGCCAGGCGTTTTCTGGCCCCAAGAATGCCCTTACTGGAGTATCTAAACACCTCCTGACCAGCAGTATCTAACCAACAGCTCCACCAGGCAAACCTGATGCCACTAGCACATCCTAAGGATGAAACTCCTGCTGGTTGTAGTTTGTTTCGGGGATCAACTGGTTTTGGGGCTGTCTCCTTCTAGATTTATGTTCTCTGAAGAGTTAAGTACATTAGTATGGGTAATCTCACTCCATTACCTTCTATAAAACTGAATCTGTGATTTCCTCCCTGGTGAGCATTTACCATAGCGAAATAGGCTACTATTTTCATATTTAACTCATTGGTAACTCATAAAACCAGCTCAAATTGTCTACCCCAAAGAGCAGAAGCTGTGGGACAGGATGAAGGGTCAGAGCTTTTACAAGACCTGGTAGTGTTGGTGCAGTGCTCTCAGCATCTCCTCTCACTCGCCCTTGCATCCCTATCACATCCCTCCCCCTGCTCCTTTGAGATCCACAAAATTCAGAAATTTACAGGCTTCTTAAAAATCTGAGATGAAGCAATTAAATCTCCAGACTGGAGGATGTGAACCTTTAAAGGCCCTTTGCAGAATATCAAAAGAAAGAGAGGATTATATTTAGCAGGTGTGACAGCCCACGCAGGACATTTCATTGCAAAAGGGGCTGACATGAACCAGGACCCAATACTTAAATTAATATAAAACATCTTGGGGGAAAGGTGTTTTCTTTTTCTTTTTTTTTTTTTTTTTAAGCATTAGGAAATCATAATGCTTTCTGGCTTCTTCAAAAGCAAAAGGTCCAAACATACAGGAGTCATCTGGCATGTAAAATAAAAAGCGGGTGGTGGAGGGGACACACACACCACCTAAAAATGTTTTGGATGAGGTTGGGAGGGAAATGTTGGGGGGCTAAGACCCAGAAAAACAGTTGTGGCTCTCCCTCTGCTGCCTCACTTGAGGCTTTGTATTGCTGCTCGCAGATCCATGGGTTCTCCCTCTCCAGGGTAGCTTGTTCAGGGCAGAGGGGCAGGATTGGGATGTGGTGCCCCAGCCAGGTCTGCGCCTGCTCTCGGCGCTGTGGGATCATCCTCCCTGCAGCCACCTCTCCTCGTCCCCAACGCCCTGGAGGCACAACCCTTCATTACAGGAGTGCTTTATTCTGATCACTCCCGTTTCTATTCCTATCACACCCTCCCAAGCCCTGGAGTGGAAAACTTGAGTCGGTAGTTTTTGTGGGGAGGCGCCCACAACTTCCTCGCTTCATTCACCGGTGCGTGTTCCTAATTTTAACCAAACTGCTCCGTTTTGATTTTCCAGAGCTGTGGATTTAATATCCAGAAGCTCGAGTTGTTTTCACACCCACTCACCGAGGGCCACAGGAGTGATGCTGCTTGTCCAGAGCAGGGCAGGCTGTGGGGAAGGCGGGGTGGGCAACAACACAGTGCCCTCCTCTGCACCGCGGGCTGGGGGGAAGGAACCACCCAAGCTCACCAGGAGATCTCCATAGGTGGGTGCTGCTGTGGCACAGGGTGCCCAGTCCCACTTTTGGGATATTTTACCTCTTCACTCTGCTAATTTGTGCACCAGGCTGTTGTTCGGGACCTTTGGGTTCTTAAATCACCCCAAAAAAATGCACAGAGGGGCAAAAAGCCCATCTTTTTGCTGTGGCTGCTCTGAGGGAGGGAGGTGTGTGGCTGCCCGGACCCTTTGGCATCGAGAGAGTTAAAGGTCCTCGGCACCCACCAGCCCTGGTCTAGGCAGTGTCTAAAATCAGTCCTAGACCCGCTTTATTTTTTCCTTAAAAACAGGAAATGGAGCCCTGAAGGCTTTTTAACTGGAGAGGGAGAGTGAGGAGGGGGTATACTCGCTCTGCCCATACCCAGCCCTGAGCCTGACCCAGACTTGGGGGTCTCTGTGTGTGTTTTTTTTTTTTTATTTCTCCTTTTTTTCCCCCCCCTATTATTTTGGCAGACTTTTTGGAATGTCTGGGAGCTAAGGGCTTTGCTTCATGGAGCAGAATCCTGAAGCAAGAAAAAGAGAAAGTTATAGACTAAACCACAGAAATGTAAACATGTCTGCAGCTAAAATAACTCCACTTTCATTGAAAACACTCCTCGCTCACAATCAGACTTCTGTGTGTGCTATGCTCAATAAAACTGCATGCTAATAGCGACCAATTAATACATTATGTAGCTCTGCCTTAAAAACTGAGACGCTTTTAATTTTTTTTTTTAATTTTTTTTTTAATTATTATTATTTTTAATTAAGGGACTACTGGGTTTTCTGCTCTGGACGCTGGTTCTCGGCGGAGAAGCGCCGGGGAGAGCGGCGGGCGATGCCCGGCGGTGCGGCGAGCCCGGGGAAGGTCGGGGTGAGGCGGCGGAGGGGAGAAGCGGTGCCCCCTCGGTAAAGACCCCCTGGAGGGACGGGGCGCACCTCCCGCTTGTCTCTGGCTCGCCCCCCTCCCGCTGGGATTCCCCGCGAGGTGAGTGCCACTGGAACGGTCGGGATGCATCCCCTGCACCCCAGGGGGATGGGGCGCTCATCCCCCTCGGTTTCACCCGGACCAGTCCCCTCTCCCCCTTTTACATTTCGGTGCATCCCGTTATTTATCCCGCTGCCCTCCGCACCCCCCGCAGACACCTGGGGAGAGGCCGGGCTTAGGTTCGGGCTTCCCGTCGGGTCCCCGCAACAACCGCACTCTTGTTCTCGCCCCTTAAATCTGGCTCTTGTTCCCGAAGCCCCGCCGAGCTGAGCCGAGCCCAGCAGAGCCGAGCCCAGCAGAGCTGAGCCCTCGGCAGCCCCGTGTCCCCCCTCCCTTGCGGGTCCCGCTCACCTCCAGCTCCGCCCGGCCCCTCCCGTGCCGAGCGGGGGAGGACTCCGGGGACCGGGGGGGGGAGGATCGGGGGGTCCGGAGCGCCCCGGGGGGCGCCGGTGCCCGGCGGGGCCGCCCCGACGGCGGCGGGGGAAGCGCCGGGGAGCGACGGCGGCCCCGCTCGGCGATTGGAGAGAGAGAGGCAGAGGCGCCCGGAGCCCGGGGCCAGCGCGATGGGCTGAGCCCGTCCCGACTGAAGTGACTCACCGCAGTCGGCAACGCCGCCGTCCCCTCGCCCGCTCCCTCACTCCCTCCCTCGCTCCCGCCGCCGGCGGCCGCTGCCTTCCCCCATCCCGACCCGTCCCGTCCCGTCCCCCTTCCCCAGGAGCCCGGATTCGCCCCCAGCCCCCGCTCGGTAAGTCTTTTCCCAGCGGGGCTGCGATGGGGCGGGGTGGGGGGGAGCGGCCGTCGGGGACAGCGGGGACAGCGGGGCGAGGGACTGGGATGGGCTCCCGGGGCTGGCGGGGGGACGGCCCGGTGCCCCTTCTCCGCGCACGTCGGTGGTGGAGCGGGGCAGTCCCGAGGGCTCGGCAGGGCAGCCGCGCATCCTCTACGGGAGAACCCTTCCCGAGCTCCCTTAACTTTTGAAGTATTAAGGCTCCTTGGCTTCGGGCTGGCTGATGTCTTTTCGGGCAAAAATTATATCGCGCCCCCGTTCTCCCCCGCCATCGTTCTCCCCCCCCCCCCCTTTCCCCTGGTTCGTACTACAGCCTTTGTCATTCTTTCATCTATTCATCATTCAATTAACTAACACCTCTATCGGCTTTTTAAAAGCCGGCGTATAGAAAACTCTCGACTACCTGCTCTGGTCTGAGTAGGTTGTGGTACTTGTCGGAGTAAGGGACATGCAGAGCCGTGTTTTGGTGAGCAGATGACTCTGCTGGGGGGTTTGGAGTGCGCGTAATTATATTTACAAAAGCTGAAGTCGCGAGTTCTGCCTAACGTAAACTTCCATTCATTGCCGCCTTCGCTAAGAACCCGCGGCACAAGGAAACTTGCTCTTTCTTTAATGAAGTTTTTGTTCGGACTCAGAAGTGTCGGTCTCTGAATTAACTTCGGTTCTGGAGGACGAGTTTGGAAATTACATTCTGCCCATGTAATTTTCAGTCCATTAGGAAAACCAGGATAGGTCTATGAACTGCACATGGAGAAATGTCACATTCCTTTGGTTTAACCCTTCAAGCACTTCCCTGGTTTCATTGAAACAAGTGAAGCAGACAAAGACAGCTTCTCACTGGGGTGCCAAATGTAAACTTTCATCAGGGTACGTGTATCAGGTGTGTGATTTCAGGCACACCTGAACTGATAGGAAAATCAAGAAAGAGAAATAGATTGTTTGACAGCTTCCTAATTAAAAGTAAATACATAAAGGCAAAAATGAACCAAGCCATACCTCAAATACATTTTAATGTTGATTATCTTATCTATTTCTTAAAGGGCACTTATAAAAACAAAGATATGGTACATTGGAATAGTAACATCAGTTCTTATTTTCTCTTTCATACACTTATGTGGGCAAACAATGGCAAATTCTTTGAAAAAATTTGCAAGACAAAAATCACCTTCAAAACCATTTCAGGGTTTAGAGCTTTGAACAGCATCTGTCCCCACCTCCCCCAGTTTAGTCCCAAAGTTAAACAAATCATATAGTACTGGATAGAGTTACATGTTCTAGGAATTTTATAAATGATCTGTCAGTGTAAGTCCTAGGTGTGATTAGTTGGACTTTTTGCTCCTAAGGTGTTACATTTGGATTGTCATTTCTGTAGCATTTGGTTCTTAGAGATATATTCTAATAGATATGTATTTCTTCTGATGGTTTATAAGCAGTAGTGCCTGTGTGGTTTTTCTCTCTTTCTTTTAAGTGAGTTTGAGCTCTTTGTCAAGAAGTGAAGAAATCTGGGTGTGAGTCCAGAGAGCATTTACAGTGATGGGAACCATGAGCTTAAAACCCAGGTTGTTACAGACTTGTGTCTCTTACCACAAAGATGCTCATTTATATGTTCATTCATTAGACCTTTTCTGCCTGGAATAGCAGGTTGGATCCCGCTGTTGTCAGTGTTTAAATGACAATTCTACCTCAGAGCAGGCAACATGAATGTGCCTTTGCTACCTGCTCTGCTGTGGGAAGCTTATTTTCTGTGTGTGCCTGCAGTTGTGTAAACAAACAGAAAACCCTGGGAAGACTTGTAATCCAGTCGGTTTGAACAAAATACCTGGCTGCTGATGAGGCAAATCCTCTCCCACTGCACTTTCTCCAGAACTCCAGGGCTTCAGTGTCCCAGTGTGAGGCTCATGGCTCTCCCTCTGCAGAGTGTTTGGTTTTCATGGCTTCACACCCAGCAGTTCCTCCTCCAGCGAGGATCAAAAAAAAAACACACGAGGAGCATTTGTGGTGCTGGTGGCACCTGGTAGCCCCGAAACATTGCATGCTACATTTCCTTTCCTTGCCTCTGCATTGCTAAATGCTCCAGGAGTTACAAGCAAGTAGCAACAAAATAATTGAAAATGTTTGGGTTGAAATGAGCCTTTTCCTTTGAATATCTATTGAGTTGGGTGGGGTTTTTTTCCCCCCACTATCAGGAAGCTTGCCATTTTCTTTTCAATGAATAGTTGTTAACTTTTCTCAGGAAAAGGCAGCTGTAAAGGCACAACTTTTAATCATGTGAGTGGCTCTGTGGAAATCTGTGTCCCAAACTCGAGGTGGAAGTTGTTGACAGGGGGGAAGGTCAGAAAGGGCCCTTTGGGCCTGATCCATATCAGCTGAGGTCAGTGGTGCAGGCTTAGCCCTGAGTGCCTAAAACTGCCCAGTGGTTTTCTGTCCAGCTGGGAAGGTAGGCCAGGGATTACTTTATGCTTTGTATGTTAGTTTTCCTACAGGGTTGACTTAAAATGCTTTTGTTTAAAAAAAAAAAAGTTCACACGGGCAAGATATTTTCAGCCTGAATTATAATGATGTTTGTCTTGGGTTGGAAGAATTACCTTTTGTGTGATAACACCACACTGGTTTTCATTATACCCACAACTGGCCACTTTCACAGCCAATGGAGTATTTTTTATTTCCCAGTGTGGTTCTGGCCATGAACTTTTCAATAGGCAGGTTTCCCAGCAAAATCAAACATTGTTTTGTCTTTTGGTTGAAGCTTTGAGTCAAGAGAATTTGTATCTCTTTAGAAAATAATTATATAAGTGGAGAAAATCTAATATGTTTCCTTCACAGCGTAGTTAACCAGTGTAGGTAGAAAACTGGGCAGCCTAAAATTACTTTGCTAAATTTAAATGTAAGTAAAAAGTAGGCAATAGGAAAAAAATTAAAGGGTACCTCTAAATATGGAGCTGCGGACATATCTGTTATATTTAAACTGCATTTTAACCTCTTCTATTTATATTTAGTGGTCTGGGTATAATGTGGAGGGCTTGATTGAATTCAAGAAACAGTAATTTCACCATGAACACCAAGGAGTTTGTCCTGCTGTGGACGCAGGGCATGTCCTTGTTAATGGGTGATGTATCAAAAGTCGAACGTGTGCTCAGAGGTATTTTCTTACGTCGTTTGAGAGCAAAAATGATACTTGACCTAAAATAAGCACAAATGGATTTGCAAAACGCCTGCTTCCCGCTCTGCTGTGGCAGGAGTGTCTCCTGCTGACTTGGGTGGCACTTTTCCTTGTGTGGAGTGTGAGGCTGCACCGCAAAACTCATTTTCCTCCCCCTCCCCTCGTTCTGAAATGCCCCTTTTTTAATTTACAAAGCTGCCACGGAAAGTGGATTGTTCTTGCACACTGCTTGCATCAGCTGAAATCCCTCCTTGGCACAACTTCATTCCAATAAGGAAAAAAAGCCCCATTATTCCAGGAACAAAATACACAGTTATTTTTGTTTGATAACGCACCATATAAATATTAATCGTCTGCCCGAAGAGGAAACAATAAACACATGTTTTCACTTGGGCTGGAGATACAACAGGCTTTGATAGAGGTTGGTTTGAACCCAAGGGCCTTGACTGGAAGCCACACAGCTCTGGGTGACCACTGTGGCTGGGAAGTTGTGGCTGAGCACAAGTGGGCACTTGGTCCTGCCTTGAGATCTTTTGATTAATTTTAATTTGGAGGCCATGTGAGAAGATACCCAGGTGCTTATTAAAGTGTCCCGGCAGTGGCTTTGCTTCCAGCCTTCGGAAAGATGCTGAGCTTCTGCAGGTCTTAGACCCTCAGCAACATTGGTGGGACATTCCAAAGCTCCTGCAAACATATACTGCCTTCTGCTGTGTTCCAGGCCCTCTGAATTTGTCAGGTAGCTTGGAACCTCAGGCACCTAATTAGCTGCTGATTGGGAAAAGCCAGGTTGGCTTGTAGGGAGTGATGAGCACCGGTGGGCCCGGAGCGCCGAGCGAGGCGAGTTAAACAAATACCACCTAAATGTGGTTTCAATCAGCCCCTCTTAAGACACCCAAGTTTTCAGCTTTCTCCAGGAGGTCTGTAATGAAACGGGCTTGTTTTCTTTTCACCTCGCAAAGGAACGGCGACGGGAGGGAAAGTCTGCTGGAGCTTGCAGCGGGAGAGCGGGTTGGGGTGTCCGGGAGGGATGGGGCAGCACGGAGGAGCTGGAGGCTGTTCCTGCTGAGTCTGGGAATGCTGCCTGTGGCTCACACACAGCTCCTTCCCTGATGAGAGCAGAGCAGGTCACAGCCCTGACTGCAGCACCTGGGCAGAGGCAGCCCCGTGAAGGTTGTGCAGGTGGGAGCGGGTCAGGAGGAGCTTTCTCTCCCTGCTGACCTGCCCTTATCCCAAACCTGCATCCCACTGCCTGCTGAATGAGCATCTTTTCCTTCTGCTTTCCACTGTCGGTAAGGGTTTGTTTTTTTTCTTTTTTTCCTACTGTTCTGCTGTTAAAATGTGCATTGATTTATCAGCTGTCCAGGTCTTGTTTCCCTTTTCTAGTGCTGGGAGCGTAGGAGGAGCAGTTTGCTGCCCTGTAAACCACTTACAACAAAATGTTTTGTGAAATCTGACAGATTTCTCCTAATTTTAAAGACTTACACTTTGAGCTTTTCATTATACTTTTTAGCCTCGCACTGAGTTGGTCATTTGTAGCTTATTAAGTATGGATGTACGTGGTATATTTGACCTGATTTGACTGAAAAAAACCCTCCTCTTTCAAGTAGTCACATATTTTTGATACTCAGTAGCTACAGTGCATGAAGTCACTGTGTGATTTGTTTCAGTGCAGTTAAATGTATATTAAAAATCACGTGGATTTAGAAAATTGCACAAGTGTCTTCTTCTGTAAATTGCTCTTGTTAAAGAAGAACAAAAAAAAAATGAAATATGGCATTTAAACAATTTACTTTAGACAAACTACATTTCTGTCATGGTTTATATTTTTCTATGTAAGTGAAAAGGGCTTTAGAAAGAAGGAAGTTTAGTAGTTATGCAGAAGGAAAGGCTTCTAAGCAAAATTCCGTTTTCTAAGGAGGCTTTGTCAGTTCTGAATAAACCCTGCAATAAATTTAAACCCGGTGGTTTAAAATTCTGTTTATAAAATGGACTGCTCTCTATAGAGTTCACAAATTATACACAAAGGATTAACTACTAAAGTAACATTAAGATGTTGCGTTACAACATGCACTGAGACTAAACTGAAAAATCTGCTTGAAAAAGCAGCTGATTTTTTGCAGGACTTGCAAAGCAGTCACGGGAAAAGTTCTCCATCATTTTTCCAAAGAAACACAGTTTCATTGATTGTTCTGATTGTGGCTGGCCCTTCAGAGGCTTATAGAAGGAGGTTTTTGCACAGTCTTGTGCAAAAAGCTGCATTAAAAGCAGGTTCGAAAAAGGAAAAAAAATAAATTAAGGTTTTAATATCACATGAAGATAAAATAAGGGATTTAATATCAAATTAAGATCTAGTTTGGTCCTGGTGGATATCTTGTGCCTTTTCTTGAATTTCATTAGATTGGCCAGAAGGTGAAGCTGGGAATTTGGGCTGGTGCTCTCCATTCCTTTGCTACATTTATAAGTTCTCTGGTATTTTTATGTATTTATAGCAAACAGTCTGTGACAGCCTCTGTAGCTCTCGCCATCAAGACAAGCCAAATCATCTGTCACCAATATGTGTGTCAACATCCTGACACCACCGAGAGCACCTTCTTTGCAGGCCCAACCAAAGCTTCATTTCAGCAAAGCAATTAATCACCCTCTTCAGCTGAAGAGCCTGGAGAAATCTGAACCTGGGAGCCTTGTTCTCCTGTGTGGAGAAGTGATGAGACTCCGAAGTGGTTTTAGGAGGGTGGAATTCACCTCACTTCGCTGTAGCCATCTGAAAATCAAGCACCTGGTTGACAGTAGCTGTGTAAATCTTGCCAGTCTGAGACTTTTGGGAAAGGCACTGAAGGTGCAGCAGATGGTCCATCATTTTGGGTAGGGATTGGGATTGCAGGACTGGGTGTCTTGGCTTTCAGATGGCTGGCATGGACTGAATTCTGTATCCAGAGACCAACCCAGGCCCCAGCAGATATCTGAGAGAGACTGAAGGAAAAAAATGTGATTAAAGTACAGCAGAGAGAGCAGATGAATATTTTAGTCTGACTGGGATTCAATCTTATTGCTTATTTATTATATTCATTTTAAAGCTGACCTACTACATAATATTTTGATTTTTACTGTCAAACATCCCTTTTGTTGTCCAGTTTAGAAATAGAAACACAAATAGAAACGTCAGAAATAGCATCAGAAAGCTCTTCTGTGATTTCTGCACTGCTGTCTTTTAACTTCATTGAAAAATTGGATAATGAAAACATTAACCATCATTTCTTTTAGCTTTTAGAGTAGGATAGGAGTGAATTAATACTGATGCCTTTCTATCAGCATTCTGTTCTGCTCATGCAGGAAACAGCAGTATCCATTTAAGTTGATATTTTTGTTTTTAGGCTGGTCCAGTATCTCATCCTGCTCAAAAGGGTTTTACCAACTGTACAGATGACAAGCCTGGGTCTCTACTTTGCTTAAATCTCTCAAAGCACAGTTATGGAAAGCTTGGTTTGGACAAGGGCATAAAATTTACTCCTGGCTCTGGGCACAGGGGCAGTTTTTGGGCCCCTGATCTGTGTCTTGATGTGCCAGTGGTCCCTGCAGGGAGCCCAGCTGAGCTCTGGAGCTGCAGGCAGGCTTGCAGAGCAGCTCTTCACGAGCCAGTGGGAAGGAGGGGCGAGCTCTGCGTTTGTTATTTGCTTGTGATTTCCATGACAGTTCACAGGAAAAAGGGTTTGTAACCAAATGTGAGCCCGGGGAGCTCGGTCTGTGGTCGGTCTGCAGAGCAGTAACGTGGGATGGGGGGCGGATCAGGTTTGCTGAAGGGTGCAGGAGCTGGGATGGAGGGAATTTGAGCTGTTCTCCTCTCAGTTAACACCTCCCTGTGTGATGTGGCACCTGGAGCACGGGACAGGGAAGCAGTGGGATGGGGCACTGCCCCCTCAGCCACCCACATCCATCCCTCAATTCTGCCCCTTGGATTTGGCGAACAATTCCTGCCAGGTTTTGATCCAGGATAGGATTTATATAACTCCCTCTGTGCTGCATTGGTTCCACAGGACTAAAGAGGAGTGAGACGTAGTAAAAGTCTATTTTGGTCACTAAAGTAAGCAGACATGACTCAGAATACTCACTGGGAGCAGATCTGCTGGATGAAAAGGTGCCATTTTTACATAGTCACTTTTCTGACCGTGCCCTTTAAACTCTTACAAAAATAGAATCATTTTCTCTGGCACTTCTCTTGGAAAGCAGAAATGGGAGTGAGAGCAGGGCTGTTTGCTGCACTTCAGCCCCTGCTTCGAAACTGCGTGCAGGCTTTGTAAGGCGTGTGTAACATGTGTTTAACACCAGGAAAAGCAGAGAAGGAAGGCGTTTGAATTTGGTGGGGAGGGGATTTGGGCTTGGATAGCTTTACCATTTGTGGTGGGAGAGCGTTGATTCCTCCTTTCTGCCCGTTAACGGTTGGATGAATCCTGGCTGCGACTCCGTGCCGATTTCTGGCTGCCTCGTGTCCCTGCAGGAGTAGAATTCACACCAGTGGGTTTGTCTGAGGCACGGCAAGGCTCCTCCTGACCATGGCCTCTGGGTTCCTCTTGGACCATGTAAGTGGCCTCAGCTAAAAATGAGCCTGAAACCACACTGACGTAATTGTGAGTGTTTATGGACCTGTGAGGAAACAAATCATCGTTGGCAACCAGAGCCCTGAAGGGGTTGACACTCACATGAGAGGCAAGTACCCCCCATACCAGTGGGCTGAGGGCCCCTGCAGCTCCTGGGGAGGCTGATGGAGCCAGGCTCTTCCCAAAATCCCCGCCTTGATCTTGCATTCCATGGAAAGCATTAGCAAGGCAAATCATTTCACGAAAAGTCGCTCTCGGCTAAGTAGGTGATACTGAATTTTTGACCTCTCGTCTCCTTCTCTTTTTTTAATGGTTTGGTAGGAAGCTGGGGCCTGGCTGGTGCAGGGAAACCCAAAACCAGTGGTGTAAGCAGACCACATGTGCTCCTGGATGTTTGACAGTCCTGTTGTTCTCTTTTTGGAGCGTTGCTCTCTTGAAAAGAAAAACAACAAGCCCCTTTTAACATATTTACCACTTTCAGTTGGTTTTACATGGAAAAAAACACCAACCCATAAATTCCTCTTCCTCCTCCTTGCCAGAACAACCCATGAAAAGGTTTGAAAACTCTGAATTTCTGTTCAGGGGATGAAATCTTGACCTTGCTGAAGTGGCTGAAGCTTCTCTGGCTTCTGAGGGGACAGAGCTCTTCAGCTTAAGTGTTTCTTCCTCATGTTTCTACTGGGGCTGGAAAGCCCTGGAAGTGTTCTCACTGCTCATTTCCTAAAGCCTTATATCCCCCCAGTTACTACAGCATTTAAAGGCACTGTCTTTTCAGCGCAGGAAACGGGCACTGCTTTTTCTCCTGATAAAATTTCCCTTGTATGAGCTCAGAGAATTTCCACTTTCTCTGTGTGGGCTCATCTTTCAAAGAGGAGGAGACATGGGTCATACGCCTGTGGGTCTCACAACTCCCTCCTGCTCCATCTCTGACCTCCTCCCAGTCCCTTGGCAGCAAGGAGTCAGTGAAGATTTGCTGTCAAGGTCTCTTTTTAATTCCTTACAGGACCCAGTAGCTTCCTATTGCTGGGGAATCCTGTTTTTTCTGGTTTAAATTTGAAAGGCGTCTTGGATATGATGACATTTACAGCCAAAGCACTTCACCTTTTACATATTGTCTCCTCTTCCTGCAGCGAGACAGGAGATTTCAACAGGTCAGAAAAGGGAGGGAAGGCCCAGCAGTCTTGGGGGACACACAGGACTGTCACTAACCTGACACTGAATGAGGAGATTGTTCCCTTCTCAGCACCACTTGTGTTGTCTGAAACGGAGCTGAGAACACCACGGGGAAACTCTTAAACTCCAGTTTTTGAGTAGAGCTTGTTCGGAAGTTTTCTGTGTTACAGAATCACAGGATCATTGAGGTTGGAAAAGAGTTCCAAGATCATGGAGTTCAACCTGTGCCCCATCCCCACCTTGTCCCCCAGCCCAGAGCACTGAGTGCCATGACCAGGCCTTCCTGGGCTGGGGACTCCAAACCTCCCTGGGCAGACCCTGCCAAGGCCTGACCACCCTTTCCAGGAGGAAATTCCTCCTCCTGTCCAACCTGAGCCTCCCCTGGCACAGCTGGAGGCCGTTCCCTCTCCTCCTGTCCCTTGTTCCCTGGGAGCAGAGCCCGACCCCACCCCTGGCTCCCACCTCTTGTCAGGGACTTGCAGAGCCAGAAGGTCCCCCCTGAGCCTCCTTTTCTCCAGGATGAGCCCCCCCAGCTCCCTCAGCCCCTCCTGCTGCTCCAGCCCCTTCCCAGCTCCGCTCCCTTCCCTGCACACGCTGCAGCCCCTCCATGTCTTTCCTGAATTGAGGAGCCCAGAACTGGACACAGGACTTGAGGGGCTTCAGCAGTGCCCAGCACAGAGGGACCATCACTGCCCATATCCTGCTGGCCACACTGTTTTTGATCCCAGCCTGGTGCCATCTGCCTTTTTGGCCCCCTGGGCTCAGGTTCAGCAAAGTTTGGAAAGCTTGGGTGCCTTAATCACCAGCAGTGAAACAGTTTTAAAGACAGATTCACCCAAACAAGAGGCAGCACAGTGAACATAGTGTGTAATGAAGAATATTCATTTATCTGTGGTCACAGACTGGGCACAGAGGTGGCCCTGGGGTGTCAAGGGTCCCACTGCTCTGAGCACAGCCTTCCCTAGAGGGGTGCAACTGGTGGTGTGCCAGGGCTTGCAGCCAGGTTTGACATACCGTACACCGGGTTTTCCTCACCACCACACACCGAAGGGCACAGCTTTTACAATTACACCCCCACTTTGTGCGTGTTTATGTGCCTGACATTTGTTTGCCAGGGGGGCAGAGGGAACGAAGGAGGAACTTGGCTTTTAGGTAAACAAAATGTTGCTGCTGTACTGCTGTAATTACAAGCATTTTAAATTAGGTATTGACAGTCCTTTCTCCACTGTGCCTGCTGGCAGGCAGTGAGATGCCTCCCAGCTCCCGAGGGGAGCCTTGTTGCAGGCTGGGAGAGTAACTCATTAAGCAGTTACTCCACGGTGGTGCTACTCCACATATGGTCTGAGGGGCTGCTGATGGTCTGGAAGACATTAGAAAGTGGTCTGAGAAATGGCTGCGCAAGGAAAGGCAGCAAATAACCCCACGTGGCCACATTCCCATTCCCACATCACGGGCAGGTACGTGCCCGTGTCACCAGGTCACCCGGAGTCAGTGAGCTGTACCAGGTTCTGGTTGCCTCCCCCTCCTGGGGTGAGCACAAATGGGTGGATCTGGAGTAATTCCACGCGAGGGGAACCTTTGCTTGGTGGGGAGCAAGTGTTCCTCCGTTAAGGGGGATGAATGTTCACCTCTCCTTGTGTTTTTGGTGCATGGGATGGGCTCGGGGATGCTGTTTGCACATGCATGTTTCCAGAGGTAATGAATGCCACTGGGAAACGGGCAGTGCTTGAGCCCATTTCCTTCTCAGTGGGAGGAAAGTAGTAATTCAGGAGACCATTAAACATTGGAAATACCTCTACAAGGTGCCTACAAAGATACACTCCATTTAGATTAAAGTCCCACAGGGCCAATTATCCTGGAAGAACACAAGAACTTAAACAAAAGCTGAGTCAGGTATGCTGCCCACCAATGGATTGGAGCAAAAAATGGATGTGAGGGGAAAACACTCCTGTGTATTATGAAAGTGAGAACATTTAGAGTAGGTCTGTACAATAACCAGCTTTTACTGTTCCCCCAGGATCAGCGTGCACAGGAAATATGTGTGGCATGCTTGCTTTTCCTGGAGATGACAGCAGCCCTTTGGCAACCACTTTGTTCAATACTTATCGAAACGTTGGGCTGTTGTTTTATGAATGTGGTCTGATTTTTCTGGTGCCAAAGCCTTTATGCTTGGCTTTCTACCCTTCCTAAACTTGTCCATTCCCATTCCAACCCTGGATATATCCCCACTAGTGCCACTTGGTAGCTGTGATGATGGCTCTGTTTTCCTCCACGTCACCATTGGGATGGGGCTTGAAAGAAAGGGAAGCCAACAGAAATCCCTTATGCTCCTTGTGTGAAAATAACCTCTGTGACCCGTGCTGGTGTGTGTGGGTGGCTCTGGACTCCTGGAGATGGAAGGTTAGGGCAAACAAATTTGAAACACTTTGTCAATGTTTTCCGAGAGTGAGCTGAGCAATTTGCACAAGACTGCAAAGCAGAGCTTGATACACTGGGATTGAACCCTGCCTTTGCTTCAGCTGCTAGTCCATGATTTTAATTGAACATTTAGCTATTTACAGTTAGACCTGAACACTAGAGTGCACTGAACCTTCAGGCAAGGGATTTTGAAAATGAGTCAGTTTTAAGACACCAGAGCAACATGTTCCTAAAAGTGTTTACTGATGCAAATTGCTGCTTGGTCTTGAAACGGCCTCTTCCATTTAACATCATAAAAGAACTTTCTGAAGAGAAGACACAATAAACAGTCTGAAGCCTAATAGCTGTACATGCAAGACTGGAAGGTTTTAAAATACTTCTCTCTTAAGTAAGACTCATTAACATTGTAACTGATAATGAGAAAAACGCTCTTGCCATTAGTGGTTCACCACTTTGGTTCCTAGAGGATAAAAACAGCTTCGTAAAAAGAGACCACAGACTGTCCATTTCCAGCCTCAGCACGGGGCAAACGCTTCAGAAAAACACAAACCCCGTAATTTCAGATAATAATTTAGTGTTTGTGTTTGGGAAACATGCTCGAGATGCATTTTGAACACTTGGGAGAGTGGCGATGTGGGGCTTGGTGGCCCACGAGCGCTGTGGCTCGTGCTGGTGCGGCACTGGGAGGCCCAGCACTGGATGTCCTTTCCTAGGACACCAGCTCATCCACCTGTTGGGAGCAGTCCATGTGCATCCTCTGCCTTCCAGCCTGCCTTTGGGATGCCCACCTGGGTGGGGAAGTCTTTGCCTTTGCCTGGTAATGGCACAGGACTCGGCGGGTACACGAAGACACATGAGGGTGCATCTGGGATCCTTTCTGCATCAGTCTCAGTTAAGTTTTTTTTTAGAAATGGTTAAATTTCAGTCCCAGCTCAGTGTTCTGGTAGAGGAAATAAGAGATACTAGGTCTGGGAGGTGCTGGGTCTTCAGGGAGCTGCTGGGACTGGGTGGCTGAGGAGCAGCATCAGTAGCAGTGGTCTCACCTCGTTTAACTCGTATATCTGGGCCAGATGCTCTTTTCTTCAAGGATGGCCCCTTCCCTTTCTTCTGTGCTTCTCCCTCCTCTGGGCAGACCAGGCTGAGCCCTGTCTCTTGCTCAGGTTTCTCACACCCTTGAGAACCACAGGATGGTTTGGGTTGGAAGGGACCTTAAAGATCACCCAGTTCCAACCCCCGAGGAGACCTGGTGTTTCCCCCTGAGAAAGCAAAGTTTGGGGCTCAGTGTTTGCTGTGTCCTGGCCTTGTCTTTAGCAAGAGCAGATGAAGGCTGAAGTGTTTCCTTAGACTCTCTCTGGCTGCAGATACAACAACCAGGTTTTACTGATGCTTCGTGCAGCCTTTTTACATCGACCGCAGCGTTCGCTCTTATGTAAAAACGGAAAGTTCCCCCAGCTCCCCCCATGAAAATGACTGTTGTGCCTTATTCAAAATGAGAACTCAATCAAGGAAGGAACACAGCTGGGCCAATGACAAGAGAAACAGAGCCGTGCCAGGCTGAATTTTTATGGAAATGCTCCCTGAATAGTATTTCCATGAAAAGGCAACTTACTTGCAGATGTAGCTGCATTGCATGAAGGAGAGTGTGTTGTACCACACCCTGAATCTGTCAAGGTCTATAAACTTTTCACATATTTTAAGTTCAGGCAACGGAGAGGCCATATTTAAGACACAAAGGCTTTCTTCTTTATGTCAGTGTAATTATGTTATCCCCAAAGGAAGAAAGTGTAAGCCAGGGGAAAATGAAAAGGGAAGTTTGTGGAAGAAACGTTTCAAATATAAAGTTCAAATATAAAGTAAATGGATCTGTCAAAAAGGACATTTTCAGTACCATGAAAAGGTTCTGACTTGACATTTCAACAGCATCCTAGTGATAGCAATGACTTGTAGGTCTGTGTCAGGGTGTCTGGTGGTCCTTTCAGTGCAGGAGTGGCTTAAAAACTGCAAAAAACTTTTCCCTGTTGATGGCAATGGGACTTTTCTTATCCACATTAGTAGAAAAAAAGATTAGGGGAACCATATAAAAAGCAAGAGATGACGGATGATTGATGTTAGTGTTCGAAAAACGTGAGAGGGGAAAAAAGCAAAACGGTGAAAACCTCAGTGCAATCCTGAGACTGCCACACTTACATTTAATTAAACACCTTTTTTTTTGGAGATGTTGTAGCCTTCTCAGTGGGTTGGTTTCCAAATGGCCTGACAGGTTTCACTGTAGACTCACTGGCTATTGGCAGAGCTCTTCCAAAGGTTGATTCTTGGAATCTGCAAATTTTCACTCATTTCTCGACCTTTTTCATGTCACAGCAGTCGAGTTTAAAATGTGCTGAGAGAGAAGTTCTTGAGACAGCCTTGGAATTTTTCAGCCTATTTCTGCACATTGCTTTCTGAAATAGATGGGAATGCATTTTTTAATTTATGATAGCTTATAACTCGATGTCATGGCTGTTCTAAGAATAATAATCAAGGATTGTTATACAGACTTTATTGTTTACATTTCATTTTGGCACTGCCAGTGATAAGCCAGAGGTAATAATACTAAACATATTCTCCTGTCATCTTCTCAAAGCTTGTCTCCATGGAGTAGAAGATGACTGCGAGTGGGTTTTGAAGATGAAGACATTTGTCAAATGCTATAATGTCTTTATAAAAGTCTGCAGTGGAGATCCCATTATGGAAAAACTTTGGAATGGCTCTAGCAGCTGGGAGTAGAGATGAGTGAGTGCTGTTTTTAAACAGTATTAGATTTGCCAAAAGAAAAAAAAAACAAGACCCAAAAACCAAAACAAAACAACCCCAAAACTAAAAAGGAATCTCAGCAGGGGATTATGAAACTGTGAGCAGGTTTGGTGGTGGCACTACAGAGAGTTAGAAGGTGGGCTGTGTAAGGGCTTGGTAGGGCTGTTGCTCCCTCATACTGATGTAAATCAGTTCCCTGCATCCCAGTCAGCTGTGGAGTTGTGAATCCATGTTGTTTGAGGACTTTACAGCAAGGAGTGATGGCAAAGTGACAGGGAATCACCTGCCAGCAGCACGTGGGAGAGCATCCCCCTCGCTCGGTGACAGCAGGCAGTGTCCTGGCTCCTCTCTCCGAACCTCCCAAGCCCATCCAATAAACTCAGTAATCCACGGAAAAGGCATCAGTAGCAAGTGCTGACATGGGTGGAACACCCCTGGGGATGGAGCAGGGGATCCTGTTACCCCTTGTTCAGCTGCACAGCCTTTCAGGCGGCAGAGAACGAAACATTAACCCTTGCAAAGCTCTCGTGGCGAGCAGGGGAAGGCAATAAAGCTCTTCTTGCTTCCCTGGGGTTCGGCTTTAAAAAAATCTGTGTTAGTAGAAGGTCTGTGGGGAAACAAAAGTCCAGGTGGCTCAGGAAATGTTGTGGATGGCAGTGGCTGTCCTGGGGCGAGCAAGGACGAGGCTGGGATCAATCTGCTGCAGGCAATAAACTGTTTGGGCTGAGCCAGAGGAGAGCATCGGAGTGAATTACAGCCTCCTGTTTACTCTGAGACTCTTTATCACCCCTTGTGTACTTGGAGGCAACTTTTCACTGCAAGAAGCAGAGGAAATTCTCCTGAAAAAAAAGAAGAAAAATCAGTTTCTATCAATGCATGACTTCCTACTCTTGCTGGTTAACCCCCACATACCCACAAACAGAGTCATGCCTCACTTACTTAGCACTAGAAAGGGGATATTACATCTCTAAGGTTATTTCCCCAGTACTTTTATTTTTTCAGCCCACAACAGGAAGGGTTCGTAGAGTATATCCAGAAAGATGTTTTTGTTCCCCCACCATGGGTTTCAGTCCCAAGACTGCCAATTAAATTATCCCATAAATCCTCCATTATAGGTAGTAAAACCTAATTTTAGATTTCCTGCCCTCTCCAGTGTCCTGCCTGATTGCTACCAGTTGGACAGAGGCTCAACCTGCTAAGCAGACAGTTGCAGGGAATTGGCTGTTCCTTTCTGTGCCACATGTGGAGAACTTTTTAATATCTGGCATTTGGTCATAATTCTCTCTGGTTATTTTCTACCTTTTAGTAGCTCAAATGGGTTTTTTTGTTGTTTGGTTTTTTGTTGGTTTTTTTTTTTTTTTTTAAGGCTGAAAAGTAGACATCTGTAATTTATTCTTTGGGCAAAATTGTTGTGAGAGAAAAGGTTGTTACCCTGTGGATTAGGAAGAATGTTAACCTACCTGCCACCACTAAAACATTAATAACTTAAAATTAGTTTTTATATAATTCCTATTTGAAATTGCTGTATTAATAGAGCTAACACAGTTCTGCGTAAGCAGAAAATATTTCAGGTGGTCTGAATATAAATTCATTCTTTCCATTGTGATTTAAATACAAATATATTATTTAACTGCAAATGGAGCTGGTTTTCTCGAGGGCAGCTTTGTTAACCACATTCTCGTGGAGTAGCATTTATTTTACATACAAGAAAATTTGCATGCTAAAAATTCCTATTTTATTCTGAGTATAAATGACTCTTAGCTTCGTGTTTTTCTTCATAAGCTTTACTGGAGACAAATACTTAGTAAAGTTGTCAGAAAAAGTGGGTTTATTATGCAAATAAGGAATAAGCCCCTTGGTCTTTGGACAAAGGGATATTTACATTCAGTGTTGAGCTTCTGTCACTGGGGTTGAAGTAGAATTCAAGAATCTGTATGTGAGGAAAACAAGCCTAAAACATTATGAGAAATTAACAATTTTCTTTGTCTCTCTGACAGATTGTTGTTGTTAATCTGGTAAAATTCCTGACTCATTCAAATCACAGCTTTGGATACTGTAGAGGTACCTGTGGGTATCTTGTGCCTCCACAAAACACTGTCTATCAGAATTATTTCCTGTCTGAATAGTTTGGTGATGTTTTAGCAACTCTGTGTCAAATCAGGAAGGTGTGTGACAGTTGACAGGGGACTTTTTCACCTCCAGTGACAGGAAGTTCAAGGTACCAGGGGCCTTAATCTCACGGGTATTTGCAAAAGAGAAAAGTAGTACTGGGAGAGGAGGAGCAAACAGTGAAGGAGCAAACAGTGCTTCTCATACAATCATGGAATGGTTTGGGTTGGAAGGGACCTTAAAGATTCCAGTCCCACCCCCTGCCATGGGCAGGGACACCTTCCACTAGACCAGCTTGCTCCAAGCTCTGTCCAACCTGGCCTTGGACACTTCCAGGGATCCAGGGGCAGCCACAGCTTCTCTGGGCAACCTGTGCCAGGGCCTCACCACCCTCACAGGGAACAATTTCTTCCTGACATCTGTCTAAACCTACTCTCTGTCAGTTTGAAGCCATTGATATAATCTCAGACTTATGTAGCACAGAGGCTGGACCAGGACTTTCCTTTGACATCCAGCTGCCTCAGAATCATAAGATCATTAAGGCAGCAAAAGACCTCAAAGGTCATCAAGTCCATTAATTATCACCGGCACATTCATCACTAAATCATGTCCTCAAGTGTCACATCCAGACATCTTTTGAACACCTCCAGGGACGGTGGTTCCACCACCTCCCCTGGGCGGCCCATTCCAGTGCCTGATCACCCTTTCAGTGAAGAAATTTTTCCTTATATCCAATCTAAACATTCCCTGGCACAACTTGAGGCCATTTCCCCTTGTCCTGCCTAAGTCCTTGGCTTGCACAGGTAAACTTCAGCTGAACGTGTTGGTGACAGCCACAGCATGTGCTGGTGGTGCTCAGGTGATGGCAGGAGCTTGGATGTTGGCATGGACACTTAGGAAGTGTCCATCCTTGCTGGCAGGCAGGACTGGGGGCACAGAAAGGGAGTGGTTCTGTTCAGATGGGCAAATTCATGTTTTTTAGGGATCCCCAATCCATAGATACCAGCAATTTGTGAACTGCAGAATGAATCAGCCCCTTCCAGGAGTGCTGTCCTGTGTGGATTCTCTGTTGCTTCTCTTTAGCTTTCCCCTTGGTGGAGGCACTAACTGTATTTCCCTGCTTCACCCAGCTGTTTGATTCCCTCCATCTTCATGGAATACAGTAATTTTAGTCTATCAGCCCCCTGTTAAATTTGGGAAAAAACAATGATTCCTAAGCTGATGGGAAAAAATGTCAAGAAATGCTCCTTTGTGCACACAGGGTGATACCTCAAGTCTCATTGCTTGAAGAACTGGGCTAAAAATGGAACCATCATGGTCTTCTTGCTAAATAGATCTTCTCCTCTTCATTTTGTTTATTGTGCTGTGTCTCAGTGTGGGGGGATTATCATTTGCTGAGTGGTGCCTGAAGCACTGTATAAAAAATAAAACATACACAGAGACTAACAAAGAGTAGAAGAAAGGAATTTAGGCCTCCCAGTCACAGCACTGGGGTTGATGAAATATTACTTTTATGTTTTCAGTTGTATAATTTGTCCCATTTGGGAACCTGGGAATAGGAGAAGGGATGGTCACAGGCAGAAAGTAGGAAATCATCTAGGTGTTTTCTGTACTGAAGTGACAGACAGGGCCTTTTGGGGTACAGAGCACTGTGAAGTGCTGCTGAATTTTTTGGATGTGTAGCTGGCTTCAGGAATCACCCCTTGTGCTGCACAATCAAAACTTTAGATGGCCAAACACGGTGCCTATAAAGGAAACCTTGAGATGTAATCCAACTGACTTAGTCACACCTGTATATCTGTAGACAGCATGGGCAAAAAATCCTTGGAAACAGAGAGAGTTTGATTTATCCATGGATATAATCCTGAAATTTAATTGGTGTGTAAAATGTCAATACTGTAAATTATGTCCCAGTTGGATGTTTGGCATCAAAGTGCCAACAACACCTTCATCTGTACCAGAGATTCCAGCTCTTCTGTTGAGCGTCTCCTGCACTTCAGGGCTTGTTTGTTGTACTCTGAATTTCTAATTTAGAGGCAGCAAGAATCATAGGATGGTTTGGGTTGGAAGGGACCTCAGAGATCATCTAATTCCACCCCCCTGCCATGGGAACCTTCCAGGGATGGGGCATCCACAGCTTCTCTGGCCAACCTGTTCCACTGCCTCACCACCCTCACAGTAAAGGATTTCTTCCATCTGTCTGACTCAAGTTTCCCCTCTTTCAGTTTGAACCCATTCTCCCTTGTCCTGTCGCTTCAGTTCCTGATGAACAGTCCCTCTCTGGCTTCCTTATAGGGCCCCTTCAGACACTGGAAGGTGCTGTGAGGTCTCCACACACCCTTCCTTCTCTTCTCCAGGCTGAACAATCCCAACTTTCTCAGCCTGTCTCCATAGGGGACGTGCTCCAGTCCCCTTTATCAACTTCTTGGCCTCCTCTGGACTTGCTCCAACAGTTCCATGAGAAGAACATGGAAGAAATGAAGACAATTTGATACCCAGTCCAGTAATACCAGGAATTCTACACTGATTGATTGTACCGGGCACTTTCATACTTATCTCATTTAAAAATATTTGCTTTTTACACTGAGCTGAGAATTTTGCTGAGTATCCAATATCTTGCATGGGAATGCTCTTAATTCTGGGTATCTGGCTTCAGAATTTGAACAAGGCTTGTGTCAAGCCTGTGCTGTCTTGAATATGCTACTGTTACCAGAAAAAAAGTCTCTCTGGTATTCCAAGAAAAGGGGACGTGCTGGGGTTTGCAATTTTAGCATTACAGATTCTTTATTATTAATAGATTAGTGGGGATTTTTCCAAAGACTCCTATGAGTCAGAAGAGCTCCTGTTACTAAATTTCATATATTCATTTATTTATACAACTATACATGAAGTCTTATGGTCTTTTCAGCTCTGAAAGAGCCAAGGTACTGTGAGTGTAAATGCAGTTCATTGAGTCCTGGAGACCATAAATATCTCCCTTAACATCTGATTTATCTTGAACTATGTGCATTGAAAGAAGAGTCTCACCATTAGGAAAGAAGGGGCATATGCTGCTCTTTTGGACAACCTGTGTATTCATACCCAGAGCAAAACTTTGGCAGAGAGTGGTTAGAATTAAACTGTCACCACCAGGACAACTTTGCTTTATGTTCTACAGGGTTATATGAGTTTTATAAGTTCATTTATTTTGCTGATTAACAGTCCAGTCCTGCTCTTGACGAAGTCTCCTGTTTTTTTCATTCCTGTGGCTTCCCCAAGACGAGCAGAAGAGATAAAGTCTCAGGCAGAGGGAAATGTGAGAAGAGGAATTTCAAGAGAGGAAATTCCCCCCTCCCAACATAAATTTGTCTGGACTCCATGACAACATTTTGGGTTTGTATGGTGAAGAGATTGTCCAGACAGATCTCAGCAATGCAAGGTTTCAGTATATAAGGGAGCCAGCTACAGACAGTGCCTTGTGGAGACTCTACCATGCTGGAAAATCATGGAGTTATGGAATGGTTTGGCTTGGAAGGGACCTTAAAGATCATCCAGTTCCAATCCCCTGCCATGGGCAGGGAAACCTTCCACTAGACCAGGTTACTCAGAGCCCCTTCCAACCTGGCCTTGAAATAATCAGTACAATATTGAAGTTATCTTTGTATTTCCTTTCTATGTTGCCACTGCTGAAGTGGAATAACAGGTAGATATTGTTTTCTTGGAAAACAATGATTGGAGAATGCCTCTATCTTATTTCTTTCAACAATAATAAAAACAAAAAATAGAGAATTAAGCTAATTCTCAGTAATTGAATGACAGTAATATGAATGTTTTTGACAAAATGATACACTGTGGTTTCGTCTTCACAAACTAATACATCAAGATGTGCAGGTGATGGGGATAAAGGTGAGGAATATTGTACCTAAAAGTTCAAAATGCAATGACAATTTTAAACATTTCTGAAAAAAACCCACCTTGTTTTGAATTAAAGTGGTAAACTAACCTGGGCCTGCCATAAAGGAAAAGGTGTTTTCAATATCAGAGAGGATTTAAAAGGTCATAATGGTCTTAATAACCTTGGGGCAGCCTGGACATACCAGACTGTGTGTGCTTCTGACATAGCAGCTGACCAATGCATTATTCTGCTTTTCCTTTACCTTTGTCTCTTCTTCTTTCCTGTGGAAAGCAGCATCTTTTAGGAAACAAAATGTCTCTTTATTGCCTGTACATTCCCTCATACATGTTGTGATCTTTTCCTTTACTTGCCTCTCACCTACTGACTGTGTTAGAGACAGTGTGTGTCCCCGGGGTGTGTTAGATGAGCAGGGAATCTGTCTATGAAATTACTCTCGGAATTACCTTTTTTTCCAGTGATTATGGAAAATAACAACTCAGCGTGGTGGGTGCACTGTTTACCTGTTAATTTGTCTGGGTGCATGCAGGAAAAGCAATTTGGTTGGGGCTAAGATTGCAGCAAATTTTATGACTGGTACCCACGTTCTTGGTTTAAATCCCTAGTCCTGAATAATTTGAGGTTCAGTTACACCAAGTATCACATTTTTTCCGTAGTTGAGATGAGAAGAGGGAGCAGGAAATTTTCTGTAAGGAGCTCTTGTTCCTAAGCCCAAATTATTATTTTTAAATCCCTTTCATTTGTTTCACAGACATTGTGGGTGTCCACAATTGTGCTTTAAAAAACAAGTAGTAGTTTTTTTACTCTGTGTGCTTCTTTAGCACTGTTGTGAATCCAACCATTGGAAGTGTTGTCCCTGAGCTCTTCCCATTTCGTCCTTAAAAGTTCACAAGTCTCTTTCTCTTATTGGTCCATGAAAATGCTTTTTCCAGGATGTTCTGATCCCAGACCTCAGTTCAAATCCCTGCTGTGGTTTGACTACAGATGAAAAGTCTCTCCTGTTAGGAATATCCTCACTGAGGGGTGCTGGCATATGGGTCTCCCTCCATCCCCTCTGTTGAAGTGGGTCCAGTTTTGAGTCAAATGTTTAGTCACAGGGTGAAAAAGTAACTCCATGGTTGAAACATGTGGGAAGTAGGATGCATCCATCCAATCCCTGCTAGGATTTTAACATGATCTGCTTGTGGTTCCATCTGGCTCCATTTTGATTTTCAGAGGATGAGAGTGTGCTTATATTTTTAGGTAAACATCTTCCATTGGATTGTCCTGCCTCAAAGCCAAACTCCCAAAGACTCCAAAAAGCATTTCTTGGATTCTACAGGATCCCACAGCTTGCAATGGAAGATTTGCTCTTTATCCTATGTAAAGGGTTTTAAGCTAAGGCAATGGCAACTAAGCTGCAGAACAATTGCAGCTCCCAAGAAATTTATGTGGAGCCCAGTGCCTGTTTTCAGCCTCATCAGTTAAATTCATTTTACTTATTCAGGTCTACCAGTTCATGTGCAGACCCCTCCTCTGGTTAACAGCTGAACAAAAGCATGAGTGGAGAGGAAAAAGGGTACCTTGTAGCTATACATTAAATATTTATCTCCTGAAGTGTCAGTTTGTGTTTTCCTTATATTCTGTGTCAAGAATTCCATGGGGAAAGAGAATGTTTCTAGATTAGGGAGAGAAGCTGCCCAAAGGTAGTTATGAAGATGCTTGATCCAAGCTGGGGATTTGGTTACTGGTTTAAAAGTCTCCCCCCCCCCCCCCATTTAGTGACTGTGATCCTGGCAGAGACGTGGGGGTTTTGTGGCAGATGGTTGTTATACATCCTGAAAGGACTGGATACTTCCAATATGCTCCGTAAGCCATTAAACGCTGGAAAAGCCTGGCAGACTTTATAGTTTGCATCCTGCCATTAGGGTTCCCTCTGAAGTCTGTCAGAGGGATATAATTCCGCTCCAATTAAAGCTATTCCCCTTCTCCAAATGTGAAACTGGCTTAATTAGTGACTAATTGTTTCACAAATGTAAACTAGGCCTAATTGTTCCTTGCCCCCTGACTACAGGCCTTGCTCCCTCCCAGCTGAGCAGAACCCCTGTGAGGGCTGTTTTGTCTCCATTTAACTCCACCAGGACAACCATCTGTAGCCAGTGGAAGAGGGAAGATATTTGGAGCATGGCATTTTTCCCTGGGTGGTGACTGTGGTCTCTCTGAGGGGGTGGTTGGTGGGTCCTCAGCTGCCCTACAGGCCTCAGAATTGGGATGAAAATTGTCAAATAGCTGTGCTTTGGGCACTTTTTAAACACCAACTCTGCCCCCCTCCTGCCTTTCTGCAAGGAGAGGAGGAAAAGGATGTTGGGACCAGCTCCTTGCAGCAAGAGGGAATTAATGTAGGATCTGTGGTGTTTGATCTTTGTGTTTTATATCTGAGTCTGAGTCAGCAGCTCCATTAATTCCTCGGCAAGGTATGAGCTGCTTGAAGATGAAGCACATGAATCACACACAACCCATCCTGCAAACCCTCTAAAACTAGACTTCCAAATTGCTCTGTTAAAAAATTATGGCACATTGCAACAGGCAGCGTCAAAGACGGTGGAAGTGGCAACACTGATTTGTTTTTATCATCCCAACTGTATTTCCATTGGTAGGTTGCACAAAGATGAGTCACAGCTTGGGGTGGAAAGGATAATTATTTACTTTTTTAATTTTGCTGAAAAGGCAGAGTCATTGTTAGAGATCTGGTAGTTGACATTTATACACACCTGGCACGTAAAAATAGTGGAAGAAATTGGATCTACATATAAAGGAAATATTTTGCATCACTCAGTTAAATTCTTTGAACTTGCAACTTGCTTTTTCTTTTTCTTTTTTTTTTTTTAATTTTCTTTTAGGAAAATGTTTGTTTAAGGAAAAGCAAGACTAATGTTACAGAAAACATAAATCTAAATCTACATGCCAATGTGCCTAAAAAAGGTCTTTAATGCTGGTATATCTGAATTTTTGTAAGGGTTAAAAATTTCAGAGAACACAAAATGAACTTTTAGAGCTGCAGCAGGGCTTGGAATCCCTACAAAAGCTGTGATCATACATTAGTTATGACATGGCATGTTGGTGGTTGGAAGAACTCGCAAGGTCACCACAACCAAATGCTGTTTATTTTTAATTGACTGGTGGATGGCAAAAAGGTATTTTTTACAGTATGAAATATTTTTTAAAATAGATAAGTATTTTTAAAATATTTAAATATTTTTAATATATTTAAATGTTTTAAAATATTTAAATATTTTTTATAGTGTGAACTATCTACAATTCCTGTTTTGCCCTCAGAAATGGAATAAAGCCTAATTACCTATTTTAAGGGTTCATATGCTCTGGAAATAATGCCTTAACTTGTAACACTACCAATAGATGTACCCATAGAGATTGATATTAACTGTCTCTTTTTTAGCTGAACTGAATTATGCTAGTACCTGACGGTGTAGCACTGAACAAGAGGTCAAAAGCATGAATGAAAAAAGTCCAAAGTTTGCAGAACAGATAAAAAAATAAATTAATATTATTATGGTCTTTGGCTGTGTAATGGGAAGGTGTAGAGAAGGCAGAGCTACATTTCTACTGGAGGTGTGTAGTAAAAGGACAAGGAATTGCAATTTAAGTTGCAACAGTGGAAACTGTGACTAGAAACAAGAAAAAAAAAGAATTGCTACAAGGATGACCACAGCTGGAACAGGTGGTCAGAGCAGAGGTCTAAGTCACAGAATCATCCTGGAATCAGGGAATGGTTTGGGTTGGAAGGGATCTTTAAGATCGTCCAGTTCCATCCCCTGCCATGGGCAGGGACACCTTCCACCAGCCCAGGTTGCTCCAAGCCCCGTCCAACCTGGCCTTGGACACTTCCAGGGATCCAGGGGCAGCCACAGCTTCTCTGGGCAACCTGGGCCAGGGCCTGCCCACCCTCACAGGGAGGAATTTCTTTCCAATATCCCATCTAACGGTACTCTCTGTCAGTTGGAAGCCATTCCCCCTTGTCCTGTCACTCCAGGCCCTTGGAAACAGTCTCTCTCCATCTTTCTTGGAGCTTCTTCAGGTCCTGGAAGGCCACAATCAGGTCACCCCAAAGCTTCCCTTTTCCAGGCTGAACAATCCTAATTCTCTCAGCCTTTCCTCATAGAGCTGCTCCATCCCTCGGATCCTCTTGGGGCCTGCTCTGGACTCTCTCCAGCAGCTCCATGTCCTTGCTGTGCTGGTTCCCCAGGGCTGGAAGCAGCTCTGCAGGGGGGTCTCCCCTGAGGGGGCAGAGGGGCACAATTACCTGCTGCCCACAGTGCTTTGGCTGCAGCCCAGGACATGTTTGACTTTTTGGGCTGCCCCACACGTGGCCAGCTCACGTCCAGCCTCTCACCCACTAATTCTGGCCTGTGAGATACTCAGAGCTCGACCAGGCTGATCATCCTACTGTCCTTGGGTCCTGCCCTGGACAGAGGTTGGGCCAAATGACCCCACAGGTCCCATCCAGGGGTGAGGGGGGATTTCCTGTGTGTTCTAACAAGTGGAGAGAAACTTGCTGTGTGGTGCCTTATACATTTATATTATCTTGTGGAAGGTTCCATTAGTAAGGAGTACAAAGGTTTCTTAAGGGTTGAAGGGCAGTTGGTTTGGAACTGGATGACCTTTTAAGGTCCCTTCCAACCCAAACCATTCTGTGATTCTATGAATGAAAATAGAAGCCAAGATAAAACCTGGCCTGCATTGTAAGTTCCTGTCAAATAGAAAGCAGTTTAAAAGGTCACAGTTCAATACCACAGGGTTTTTTCGGTGGCCCTCTACCATCCAGATTGGTTCTCCTCTGCTAGATCTCCATGATGGGTCTGGAGTGCTAAAAACTGAGCAGTTCCTAAGTATAGTGGAAGCTGTGGAGATGTCGAAGGGATGGCAAGAGGAAAAAAAAGAAGGGAATTACTTGCTGTATTAAAACATGCTGATTGATCCTAATGTTGCACCTTTGGGGAAGAGGGGCTGAAACCCACACACACACAAATGCATAGGGGTATTTAGAATGAATAAAAATTCATTCTAAACTTGGAGTCTACAGTCAGGTTTGGCACCACCATAAAATCCCAACATTATTATGTGCCTGTGTCTCATAATTTTTTAGCAGGAGAATTTGAGATGGGATCTGTTGCTTTGGAGGCAGAGAACAAAGGAAAAATGTTGATTATAAAAATACTGGAAGAGCATTTCCTAGAGAGCTGAGCAGTTTCAGTTGTGACGAGGTATCCTACGTATGGATGATCCGAAAGAAAGGGTGGATGGCCAGCCTGGGGTGCAGGCAAAGTGTGTTGAATTCCTGTGGCAAAATTCCCATGCAAAGGTACAGCCCTCAAATACCATCCAGAATGTACCAGTTTCGTGGGGACAAGATATTATTTGGCTTTCCCCTGGTAAAGAAACAATTAGAATTATTCCCGTGTCTAAAATTGCCACCTATTTCTGCCCACCCTGGCAATTAGCTGTTTTCTGCAGCAGAGGAATTGCTCCTTCCTTCCAGGCACAAACCTCTTCAGAAGTGGGTGAAACATGTGTGTGCCCAGATAGTGGTTGGGAGTCTGATCCTGCATGGCTGAAGTCTGGGATAGTTTTGCTCTTTCCCAGAAATGTCCTGTGATAGTTGTGTGCTTTTGGGAACCATCCTGATGGCAATAAATGTAGCAAGACACTAAACTTTGGCCATATTTCTGTAGCAATGCATGGGACCATCTGTCCACCGTATGTCAATGAAAACAACTAATTACAGAATAACTAAATATAAAAGGCCCCTCTGCTTAAGAAAACCCTCCTGTAGCCCATTCCCAAACTTCCCGTTACATCTACGGAAAGTCTGGAGCACAAGCTGTAGTTGTTCTGTTAAATCCCAATTTGGAATTCGAGCTAAGCAAGAGGAAAACTGCAGCCCTGTCCTTGCAAAGGCCAGTCCATTGTTGCCTAGAGAAGTTGTGGATGCCCCTGGAAGCGTCCAAGACCAGGCTGGATCGAGCTTGGAGCAACCTGGGCTAGTGGAAGGTGTCCCAGCCCATGGCAGAGGGTTGGAACTGGAAGATCTTTAAGGTCCCTCCCAACCCAAACCATTCCATGACGATTCTCTGTCTTTAGACATTAAAATTAATCCCGTTTTGGGGGGGACTACTTTCAAAGCGCAGATGTGGTTTCATCTGTAACTCTCTGCCCCACCAGGGCCTTCCAAGATCCTGCTGGAAAAGGGTGAGTGAATCCTGCTCAACTCTCAACCACTTTTCTTCTCCAAATGAAAGTAAAACACACCCTAATTGTTAATAGCTCTTTTTCACTTGTCCACATGCAAAACCTGGTGAGTTGCTTTTGCTGCACTTTTTTTACCTGCTGTGAATTCAGGTTTGATGAGTTAAATGCATTCCTGTGCCTTCTGTTTTTAAACAGTGTGTGAGGAGGAATACAGGCATTTCCCTTGCAATATATATAGAAATAATGAATGTTTTTTTCCATGTGAGATTTGTTTCTTCTCATTTTTAGCTCAAACTCGCATCTTTGCTTAGCACAGGTTCAGTAATGTGTTGTAAATTTAATATTACTGCTTCACACTCACTATTAACAAATACATTTAGATCCATAAAATATTACTTTTCTAAACACTTTCCAGTTTCACGAGTGACAGGCCCATGTTTCATCCAGCAAAGTACTTCAAAATCCAGATGCTGAAAAAATGAGCCTAAAATTATGCATCCAGTCAGTATTAGCTATTTATAGACATTCTTTAAATGCATTTGAAATAAAAAAAAAAAGAAAACAAAGCTGAGAAGGTCAAAAATCAAAGCATTATTGAAGATGACTTATATCCTTCCAAGGTACTTTCTTGCTAAAGATATGGAGTATTTCTATATTTAGAATGCATGAATATTTTTTATTGATAAAGTGAGATTCAAGCTGCAATGGAAGTGCCAGTCTTTCTGATATGTGCTTTTGAACAGCTTTTGCAACTCAAGTCAACACTTGATGGAAGTCACTTATTTCTTAAATAACTCGTGTTTTTACAGCTGCTCTCTTTTGCTTTTTTCTTTTGCTTTCCAACATCTGAACTGAAAATACCACAAGTAAAAAGAGAAATCAAACCAGTAGACAGAAAAAAAGGGAGGGAAAAAAAAGGATTTTATGCCAAGGACATATAAAAGAAGTAAAAAAAGTAGTAACAGAAAGGAAGGTTGGTCTGAAGACCTTCAAAGTCTCTGCTTAGTTTTGTTCTCTAGTCAGGTGATCATTTCCACTGGAAGCTGGATTAACTTCCTGATATGCTGGAGAAGGATCACCACATGCACTTACACTTTGTCTTAAGAATATTTTAAGAAAAAAATGGTGTTGCCAGTCATGTTGGCTGTGTTAATGTTCCCCGTCTTTAGGGTGGAGTTTCAGAACAACAGGAACCCTGCGGGGGACTGTGAAGGTCCATCCACACTCCTCCATCACCCTCTGTATTGTGTTTTCCTTATCTCTTCACAGAGGACTTACCCATTCCTGCTTCTCCTGACATCCCCTACTCTGTCCCCACTCTTTTGCTGGTACAGGGGATGCTCATACATGCCTGGAGAAGGGAAGCAGACACCACAAATGTCTTTGGAAACAAAACTGTGCTGGAGAAATGTGCTTCAGGCACCTCAGTCAAGTGTTCTTGCACTTTCAGTGAGTGTCCATGGCTGTGTCCGGTCCCTTTCTGGGGAGTTTCCACATATGGGACTGCTTTTCACACTCCTTGGAACACTTTAGGACCACAAACTTAGTGGTTGGGATGTGCCCAGATCCCTGTGGGCATTTTCTCTGGGATAGGGATTGAAGGTAAACTTCAGGAGTAGTTCACATTCACACAGTCTGCTCTTGATTTAACTTGCTCCAGAAAAGTTCTTGTCAAGCCCAATTTAAGCCTACTCTCCCTCCAGGCCCAGAATTCCCCAAGGGAACCTGTCAGGGAAGGTGTTCCCACCCATGGAGGGTTAATTTGGCACAATGAAGTGCCACAGCAGAAGGAAAGGGTTGGGATGTGCAGGTAGAGGCCGAACAATGACAGCAGTTTATCATGGAATCATGGAACCCCAGAATGGTTTGAGTTGGAAGGGACCTCCAAAGATCACCCAGTTCCACCCTCTGCCATGGGCAGGGACACCTTCCACTGGACCAGGTTGCTCAGAGTCCTGGCCAACCTGGTCTTGAACACTTCCAGGGATGGGAGTTCCTTGAGACACCTTCCAAGAAGATGTTCACTGGATCTGTCTCCTGGGTGAGCTCCCCAGGACACTCAGCTGCCTCTCCTATTTGCAGCACCTTGGACCAACAACAGTGATTCCACATCCACAGGAAAAAAAACCAATAACATTATTTTACTCCTCAAAACAGTGATTTTCCTCATTAGAACACGGAGCATCCCCCAGAAATCCGAAAGGAGAAAAAGGAGGACGATTTTCCAGGGCAGATTACAGAAACATTTGTTGCATCCCCAAAGTGAGCTCTTGCATGCAACAGATTGAGTGCCAGGACATTCTGTTCCTGAACAGCATATACATTTCTTGAGTATGACAACTGAGGAAATTTATTGAAAGCAGAGAAAATGTGAACTATTTTTCATTTGTTGCTCATATATTTCCAAGCTAAGTGTCGTTACACTTTAGTTCTCCCAGAAACTGAATTGAAGGTTCTTCAGATTTTAGATAGTGTTTTTAACTGCAGTAATTCAGGACTATTCCAGGTTTGACAGAGCTGTTGGATGATATGCAATAAATAATATACAGGTCTAATGTACTCAGTAATTACGGAAAGTGTATGGTGTATGTAATTTTTGATTATTCAAATTCAATCAAGTAGTTATCCTTGAAAACTCTGTGAGGTGTTCACACCATTATTTATGGCTTTTTAAAATTACTCCTGTTTTCTGCTTATTACATAAACACCATCAGTTGGTGCTAGATGCTTAAATGTGGTTGAAAATATGAATATATCACCTGATTGCTGTGTGTGCTGCAAAACTTACACTGATTATTGCCTCCCACTTTCTGTGGGCTTATTAGAAACAGATCAGCTGTGAACAAAATTAAAAATAGAGACAGAGGTATCTGACAGATGGAAGTCAACTAGAGCAGCCAGTCTAATATTCTGTACATCATCTGTCCTTTGGGTTCACAGAGATACCTCTGGCCTGGAAAATTCAGGTACCAGAATGGAGTGGAGCATGACAGCATTGGCTGATCCACCAATCCTTCTCAAAAAAATGGCCTTAAAGTGCAAGAGGCAGTGGACAAGGAAAGGTTGGAGGGGATGATAACACTCACCATGGGAGGTTGGTGAGACCCCCCTGCAGAGCTGCTCCAGCCCTGGGGAACAGCACAGCAAGGACATGGAGCTGCTGGAGAGAGTCCAGAGGAGGCACCAAGAGGATCAGAGGGCTGGAGCAGCTCTGCTGGGAGGAAAGGCTGGGAGAGCTGGGATTGTTCAGCCTGGAGAAGAGAAGCTTTGGGGGGAACTGATTGTGACCTTCCAGGATCTGAAGGAGCTCCAAGAAAGATGGAGAGAGACTATTTCCAAGGGAGGGAGTGACAGGACAAGGGAAATGGCTTCCAACTAAAAGAGAGTAGGGTTAGATTGGACATTAGGAAGAAATTCCTCCCTGTGAGGGTGGGGAGGCCCTGGCCCAGGTTGCCCAGAGAAGCTGTGGCTGCCCCTGGATCCCTGGAAGTGTCCAAGGCCAGGTTGGACAGGGCTTGGAGCAACCTGGGCTGGCAGAAGGTGTCCCTGCCCATGACAGGAGGTTGGAATGACATGATCTCTAAGGTCCCTTCCAACCCAAACCGTTCTATAATTCTATGATTCTATATGTAGTATGTTATTGTTGAATTGAGTCTTGTTATTTCACTTTCTAAAACACTTTAATTTGCTTTTCTTTCAAAAGGAGATACCAGGTTTTTTTCAGCTTGTGGCTTCAGCCTCGAGATAATTTGTTCTTAATTCTTTTGTTAACAGTGTGTGAATCTTCCAGCACATGTAATTTTAAGTACAGTATTGGTTAAAGTGTTTGAAACAGGTTTGGGCTTTAACAATGGGCTGAATATAAATTAGAAACTGCTCTTTGTCACTGTATATCTCTCCTATGTCATCCTGCTTTTCTACAATGGTCTTCTTTGGAAAACCATAGTTCTGTAGAGCACTGAGGTCCTCAATTATAATCTGCAGTCAGGAATTATGTGGTGGTTACTTCACAGCCATGGGTCTTGCTCTTTAGGGCTGACTGGTGCCCACCTTCAGCTGAGTGTGGAGTTGAGCTGAGTTTGAATAGTTAAACACAGAAATCTGACAGGGCACCTCTGGCGTGAAACAGAAAGGCAGCAAAGTGCACCAGGTGGGAATTCTGACTTGATCTGGCAGCTTTTCTAGTTGCCTCTGTGGTTTTGCACTTGGAGGGCACGAAGTCTTGAATTCATTCATTAGGTCTCCCCTTGGTATCCCATGTGTGTGTCTGAGTATCCCGTAACAGGATAAGCATCAGGGAGTAATCACTATCAAACACCCCTACATGGTATTAAGATAGACAGTGAAAACCTTGAGCTGTGGAAAGTGGTTGGTGCAGTTAAATGTGTCAGACGTGACTCAAAAGTCTCCTTCCTTTCTGAAGATATTACTTCATTCATGTTTAACCACATTTGTAAGTGGCCTGGACTGAAGAGATAGCGTTTGGGGAATTCCAAACTCTTTTATATGCAGTTGGGAGTTTCAGGAATAGCTGCTCTGCATTCCACACTGATATATAATCCTCATTATGGCTTTGAATAAGAACATGGTAATTCGCCAGAAAAATAAATAAAACAAGTTATTGGTCAGAGGCACTATATAGGGAGGACTAATAAAACCAAATATTTCTGGCTGTAGTTTAAAGTTCCTACTGTAAATGAGCTAATTTAGGGCCGTATCCTCCCCTGAGATCAGGGGCTGGAACATGAGATAAGCAGTAGCTGCACAGATACTTTTGGGTGGTAGCACAGAAATGTGCCTTCTCCACCAGCTCCACATTCAAAGGGGAGGAGAGGAGGGATTAGTGTAGAAGATCTGACCCCTCCAAAAAAAAAAAAGTGGAATAAAATCCATCTTCCATCCTGATGAACTCCAGGAGGGACAGGCACAGGCACAGATGGCACGGGTATGTTTTGAAGTTGCTGCATCTTTTACCCCCATGGACATTGGGGTCCTGGGGCATTGCTGTGAGTGCAGAGCCAGCTGTAACCCCCAGCCCTCTGTGCTTCACACACAGGTGGAGACACATGGCTTGTGCTTCAGTTACTGACTTATTCAACTTACTGTTGCTCAAGTTGTGGTTTCGTGGTTGGCTTGAACCACCCCAACCTCGCGTTTGTTCCAGCAGGGGCAAGTCTTGCCCACTCCTCCAAGCTGTGATGTGCTCCCTCCTGCTCCATGTTATCCCAAGGTCTCCAGGGGCACCAGGACTCTCTGCACTAGGGAGCTGGTGCTGCTGGAAGGGAGTCCCATCAGAAAGGGGATTTGCTGCCAGTTAGACCAGCACTCTAATCTGACTGACAGAAACAGTGTGAACCTCGTGTGAGGGAGAGAGCTTTTCAGTGTGGTCATAAAACCAAATCCTCAGGAGGCTTTTCGGGAGGAAGGCTGGGTTTTCTTTATTTCCTGGGGAAAAAAAAAAAAGAAAAAAAAATAAAGAGGAAAGGGATTTAGCACCTCCTCTGGGAAGACAGGTTGGGAGAGTTGGGGTTGTTCAGCTCAGCTCAGAGGAGGTTCCACAGGGACCTTAGAGCCCCTTCCAGTGCCTAAAGGGGCTCCAGGAGAGCTGGAGGGACAGGACAAGGGGGAAGTGGCCTTAAGCTGAAGGAGGGCAGGTTTAGATTAGATATTAGGAAAAAATTCCTCCTTGTGAGGGTGGTGAGGCACTGGCACAGGTTGCCCAGAGAAGCTGTGGCTGCCCCATCCCTGGAAATGTCCCAAGTCCAGGTTGAATGGGGCTTGGAGTAACATGGGCTAGTGGAAGATGTCCCTGCCTGTAATGGAGGGATAGAACCAGATAAGCTTTAAGGTCTCTTCCAAACCAAACCATTCTGTGATTAACTTTTTAATGTATTTCTTGAAAGTGAAAAATCTGGCTTTTTTTTTTTTTTTTTTTCTGCCAGAATTGAAACCCATTAATCCACCAACTCCACTCAACTTTTGGGTTTTTCCCCACTGATTTAAAAAAAAAAAATAATGCCATGTTATTAAAAAAAACGCACTCAAACTAACAAGAGATGCTATTGGAAAATTACCAGTGAGTTATTCTTCTATTTAAATTCCTCTTAAAGAACTGAGCACATCAGTCAGTGCACAAAACACCCCTTGAATTCTGTCTTTCAAGGGCAGGGTGAGTATAAAAAATTTTCATTGAGAGTGGAAAGCTGTAGAAATGTTGGTTCACACACCTTTCCCTATCTTGATTTTCTTCTTTTTTGTTGCTTTACTCCTGGCACCCCCCTGCAACCACAAAGCCTTTACCCTGAGAGCAGACACTCACTGTCTGCAGGTGAACTACCCTGACAGAAGCATTTCTTGAGTGAACAGGATCTTTTCTTCAGGGTTTTATTGTCGAGGCTGACAAAACACAGAGAGTTGCAGTGAAATAAGAAAAAAAAAACCAACCCAGAATTGAAGTGTTTATACTCAACCCCAAGTTCAACATAAAAGTTTAAACCCGTGTTGTGCAGCTCTGTCGTGCAATAGCTCAGTATGGCCCGGGGTTGGAGGAGCTGTGTTTCACACTCTGCTTATCAGTCTACAAATATTGAATTATAAATATTTATGTGGCTTCAGTTCGAGGCCTTTCTTCACTGGATACTGCTGAGTTTTGCTCTTTGAGCTGTTTTCCCCCCAGAAATCCATGTCTGCAGGGCAGAGCGGGGCATGGTCCTGGCAAACCCCAGTGCCAGCAGGAGCTACACTACCTTCTCCTAAACCTGGAATTGTTAGAGAAGGGGAGGCATAAACTCACCATGCCGTGCAAGAAGCTTGTTTGTTTGTTTAGCAGTTCCCAATTCTTCTGAATCTATAAGATTCTTCTGGCTCTGCCCACATCAACTAAGGCAGGGTGGGTGAATTTCTGGATTGCTTGAAACAGTGGAAAAAGTCCTGTTTATGAGGATTTCGCCTCTTCTCTTCTTAGTCCTGTTCAAGAACTTAATTCAAATAAATGAATAACTAAAATTAATAATTTCAGTAAAGCCCTATGATATGCATAAAGCAGCAGCACTAGGGGAATGACTGCACACTGGTTTTCTGTAAGTGGTCCTTGCAGTTCTTGACATCTGTGAGCTACTTCTTAAGTGCAGCAAGCCTATATTTGGCTTAAATTTGCTATACAGGGGCTCCCACCATAACTGGAATTATTTTAAGTGTCCAGAAAGGCTGAAAACCGCATGTAGGGCACCAAAGAAGTGCAGCTTTAACCTCCAGCAGCAGGAGCTTATGCTGTTTCTGCACACCAGGTTGATTGTCCTTCTGCCTGTTGAATATCCCAACCTTTCTCTCTGTTACACACTGTCTCACCAGTGCTGACACAGAAAAAGAACTTTCCTGAAAAAAAAACAATCCAGAAATGGATGTCTCAAAAGTTTTCCAACAGCTGAAAAACATCAGTTCTTATAAAATACGTGAGCAGTCCAGTTGCATGGCAGAGTGAGGGGGTCAGAGAGTCCTGCTGGCACTCACGTGGGATATTCTGCATAACTCTTCAGGGATTCACCTCCTGTGAGTAATGGTAAACATCCTAAGTTATGCTGGTGAAATTTGGTGCAATGCCACTGTGTATTATTCATTGTGCAGCCTGTGCTTGGATAACCCTTTAATACTGTCCTTGATTTCAGTGCACCAGGAATCTGGCCCAGTGATTCGGGCATCTCATTCGCTGTTGGTTAAGCAGCCCTTCATTATCTGGGATTGGGTGCACACTGTGGTTGTATTTTGAATATTATTCCCTGTGCAGATAAGGACTTTTAGCCTGGAGAAAAGGAGGCTCAGGGGAGACCTTTTCACTCTCTACAACTCCCTGAAAGGAGGTTGTAGCCAGGTGGGGGGCGGGCTCTGCTCCTGGGTAAAAGCAACAGGATGAGAGGAAATGGTCTCAAACTGCACCAGGGGAGGTTCAGGTTGGACATCAGAAAGGATATTTCTTCACTGAAAGGGTGATTGAGCTTGGAATGGGCTTCCCAAGGAGGTGGTGGAGTCTCCATCCCTTGAGGTGTCCAAGGAAGGACTGGACGTGACACTCAGTGCTCTGGGCTGGGGACAAGGTGGGAATTGGTCACAGGCTGGACTCGATGGTCTTGGAGGTCTTTTCCAACCTAAATGATTCTGGCATTTGAGCCATGTTCATCCCTGCCAGAAGAGCAGCATGGGCTGTGTTTCTTTATTTGCTGCAGCCAAGCTCTGCTCCATGTGGGCATCACTTTGCCAGGAGTTTGGCCTGGAGCCTTTTTGTGTCGGCGTTGCTGACTACCTGGTCGTGCTTTCTTGCACTGCAGTAGTGCAGGGTGTAGGATACATCAGGAGGAACCTGCTGGCTTTTTTAGGTGAGCACATCATACCAAAATATTGAGAATGTACCTAAATTGCTGTTTGCAAGGTAACATGAGTTCAAAAATGTACATCAGGGCTGTGTAGCACCCCTGGCATACAGGGGACGTTCAGCCCCTCAGTAATCTGGCAAAATATGTGTCCATTAAAAGGTTTGATCCTTTTGATATGAATGTAGAAAGGAAGAACAATGCACTCACATCTGGTGAACTCTAGGGCTGTACATAATTTCACTTGATTCATTTGATGTATTTATATAACTCCAAAACCTCCAGTTGCACGTACAGAAAGACAACAGGCTCCAGAGCTTATCTGTCTCCTCCTGGGTAGTGCTGGCATGCCCAGCTCTGGCTGGTTTCGTGCAATAACTTGTTTTTATCTTGGTATTTTAATCTGTCCTGAACACGAGAGGGGAATTTGTGTCTCCCATCTCAACAGCAATATTGTTACTTCTCGCCAGCTCCATTGTTCTTGTGTCAAGGGATGGAAACCAGCCCCAAAAGCCAGATCCTGGGGTGAGTGCTGCCCTCAGCCTGATGCCAGCTCTCCTCTTTTCTCAGGGGTGTGCCCAGAACATGTGATTCTGGTCTATTGTCCCAGCAGTCTCCTACCTGTTCTCTCCCAGATCCCTTGGGGAATGCTCAGGACACGCTCTGCCCCCCCCCAGTATTTAACCAAAACACAGTTTATTTGCATTTTGGGGGTGTGTGTTGATTGTGGGGTGGGAGTGCACCAAGAAGCATCTGGCCACTGCCAGCAGAAGCTTTAGGGTCCATCTTTGGGATGCTCCAGAAGGACTGCTGTGTCTCCACTGTTCGATGCCCTGCCCCGGGGATCTGTCCTGCTAAAGCTGGACTAATAAATGCTAATCTTGACTCAGGACACCAGGAGCTGTAGCTCTGTGGTTACAGATATATCTTTCCATAGAATCACGGAATCACAGAATGGTTTGGGTTGGAAGGAACATTAAAGATCATCTTATTCCAACCACCTGCCATGGGCAGGGACACCTTCCACTAGACCAGGTTTCTCAGAGCCCAGTCCAAGACATCCTTCCAGGATAACCCTAAATCAGGAAGGCACTTAAGCAAGTGTTTAACTTTCAGTTTCCTGAGAAGAGATGTCTCTCTAAACCAGGCTTTAGAGTCAGTTTTGGCTCTTGCCTTGGAGTCCTGCCAGCCAGGGGATGCAGGGCAAAACCTGCAGCCACGTGCAGACGCTGTCACAGACTGTCAAGCACAAACATGACCAGCATGAAGTTTGGGGTGGGGGTGGAGGAGGTTCTGGCAACAGACACCATCTGGTTCAGCAAGTTAGCACCAGATGTCTGGAAGCTTCTAATTCCAACCAGTAAAGGTGGAGCTGAAATAATTAAAATTATATTTCTCTTTGGGGGAAAAAGAAAAAAAGGCAAGGAAAACTGTCACAGATTTTTTTTTTTTAAACCATAATTTCCAGAGGTAAAAAGAGAAAACTCGTGCATTTTGCAAACTAGGATTTGTCCCACTTTAGAGTAGCTAGAATTGAATATCCAGGTGAGAAAGAAGAATACACTGCCAAAGGTTGAGTTTAAAGCAGAATTTCCCCTTTTTAGGTTCACAGAAGTACGGGGAAAAATCAAATGTCCAGAACAGTTCCATGTGCAACTTTCCAACTCACATTGGACAGCATTTGCTCGTCTTTGATTCCCAGACCACGTGGTACAGAATTGGCAACTGGTTTGCAAATGTTCTCCATCATCTTCTCTTCCATTAAGAATCCATCTTCTTGGGGAAAGATGGGGTATGAATGGGACTGGCATAGTTCAAACAGCTTATTTTTAACTCAAAAGTAAGTCAGAGCTCTGAAAGAAAGGTCTGTTTGCCACCCCAGAGTGACACAGGGCATTTTTGGGATGCAGTTCACACCTGTGAGCTTGACACGTGCTTCCTAAGCTAAATCCTGCTTCTGTCAGGTGAACCACGCAGGTCATGGGAGCTCTGGAGAGGCAGAAAACTGTGCCAGGCATTCCCAGCTCAGTGGCTCTGTGAGTTGGAGCAGGATGGGCAATCTGGAGGTCCTGCAAGGTGGCCCATGGTTGGTCCCGGAGGGGGAACAAGCAGCATTTTATTGGGGGACAGAGAGGGACAGAGCTCTGTAAGGAGCATTGGAACCCCTTTCCTTTGTCTGGGTGTTGTTGGAATTGGAGCAGAGATTGAAATAAAGAGGGATGTGGCACAATTCCCCTCTTCCCTGGGTGGGCTCCTTTGCTGGGGGTGAGGTAACCGCAGTGCTGAGAGTCTGAAAGCAGTGCAAACATGATCTGACACTGGGTCCAAAGCACTTTTCTGTCCATTTTATGTGAAGTTTAGCACTTTCCAGATCCCGTGCGTGATGTTTCCAAAGCTTAAAATACAAATCCCATAAATCCAGTGAATAACGTGGCAGGCGTGGATTTACTGGGGAAGGGAGGGAGGGAACCGAGAGCCACGTCAGCAGCGTCAACCTGAACAACACTGCTGGTGAAAATTTGCCTTTGCTGAAACCAACATCCATTGCTTTGGAAGATATTTAAGTTGTGTGGAAAGAAAAACCTTTACTTAAAACCGTGATGTCATTTATCCCAACTGACTATCCACAGACAGCTGAGAAAAGGGGACAAAACGGGAATTTGGCTTCTTTGGGTGGTTTCTTTAATAGACCATCAAATTAACTACTTTGTTTTCATGGATTTGAAGTGGGGCAAAACTGTTTTAAGTAATAAAGGGGAAGTGTACTAAGATTTAAATGGTGATACCTTCAATTGCACTTTTTAGAGCAATTTATTTAAATTAAACTTGCATAATTTATAGATGGTTCCCTTACACCAGTGCTTCTGGGGGGGGGGGGCTGCAGCTCAGTGTTAGTCAGAATTTCTCCTAAATCAATAGGTAAATAGGTATTTCTCCTAAATCAGTAGGTAAAATCTACCTGCAATTTGACTTCCAGTGTAGTGCAGATGTGAGAAGAGATAATGAAATAAAAATGGCTAATGCTGAATAAAAATCTCTTTTCTCTGAGCGTCCCTTGCTGCTTTAAAAGGTAAACTCAAAGTCACGGGTAGAAGAAAACATCTTGTGTGAGAAATGGGAATTTCCAGGCTTTTAGGGAGAATGGAGTAAAAGATTATTTTAAATAATATCCCTATTCCTGAATTTTCCACGTTTTCTAGTGTCTTGAGTTACCAATCCCAATTTATTAGCAGTTGTTCGATGTTCGAGTTACTGAGCAGGACTCTACATTATTTACATTACATATTGTTATTTTAACTGGTTTTAATGGTTTTCCACCCCCTACCCATGCAGACAAATGCTCTCCACCTGCCCCAACCCCTCTGTGCTGTATTACTGGACATGGACAGGGAATTCCAGAACATCCAAGTGCTGTTAATTGAACGGCTGGACCAGATTTGCAGCTCTTGTGTTATGGTGCTTATTTATATCAACTCCAGATCTGTCCCAGTCCTGCTGCATGTTTCTAAATTGGGAGTTGTGGAAATCCCCGATATCTCAGATGAATAATGGAGCTGTGCAGGGCAGAGCACGTCCCAAGTTCTTATTTCTTAATTGTCCATTACGAATAAAGACCATTTTCCCATGAGGATTTCAGGGCTGACTGTTTTCTCCTGTATGAAATATATCTTAGACTCTACATAAACAGGTTTTCTCAAAGCTTCAACTGTACTGATTCTCAGGGAGGTCTGGGGAAGGAAAGGTGCTTATCTTATGAAAAGATAAGAGATTTCTATTGAAAACAAACTTTTAAAATGTAATGATATGACTTTTGTTTCTTTGGTTGTGCAGCTGCCTTGGGATCTGAGCTCCTGGTAACCACGTTGGCCTGTTAAAGGACATGATTCAGACTGTCCCAGATCCAGCAGCTCACATCAAGGTTAGTTTCCTGTTTATTGTGTGTCCTCAGATGTTTGGAGAGTCATAAAATTAAAGAATATGTATTCATACCCCCTGTTTTCTTACGTGTTTATAAATTGTGCTGCTGCCCAACACCGGCTCTTTCATTCCTCAATATTTACATGTTATTGTCTGAGTCAGTCCTGCAGTCTTTGTTGCTGACACCTATGTGATCTGCTGTGAAGCCTGTGGATATTTTAAGGACAACTTTTTCTAAAATTAAACCTCCTCGACCAACCTTTAATATTTGGTGTGCTTGATAAAAATATACCTACCTGGAAAATGCTGAGTTTGTGTGTTCCTGGTTCTGCTCCATGAAAGCCAGTGGCAAACATTTGGTTCAACTGAAGAAGAAAAAAGAGCATAAAGCAAAAATTCAAACAAGCATCCCTTTGAAAAGATTCAGTGCATGGTTTAAAATGCCTTAAAACTCATTTGCCACATTTTAGAAGGAGCTGTACTGTTTTTACTGTATTGTTGCTATTATTATTATTGTTGTTGTTGTTGTGTTTGCTTATCCTTCTTCACTGAAGACTTGGAACCTGCTGGACTTGGCAGGTGTAGCTGGTGATGTGTTGCTGAAAAAAAGTAATTTTGGGGTATTGCACAGAAATTTCTTCAGGAACTATAGTGATAAGACCAGTAGTAATGGGTTCACACGAAGAGAGAGTGTGTTTAGATGGGATATTGGGAAGAAATTCTTCCCTATGAGGGTGGGGAGGCCCTGGCCCAGGTTGCCCAGAGAAGCTGTGGCTGCCCCTGGATCCCTGGAAGTGTCCAAGGCCAGGTTGGACAGGGCTTGGAGCAACCTGGGCTAGTGGAAGATGTCCCTGCCCATGGCAGGGGGTGGGACTGGGTGATCTTTGAGGTCCCTTCCAACCCAAACCATTCCATGATTCTATTCTAAGTAGCATCTGAGCCTCACAAAGTAACTGCTCTGGGGGACGGTGTTCCTGCCTCATTATCCCATCATCTAGAGGTTTTATTTGGAAAAGCTTTCCTGGTTGCTTCTGGATAATAACAGTAACTTTTGCAAAGTAAAAAGACACTCTTATAGCAATCTCTTAGATGGGAAAAGTCATCAGATCCTTCGGTACAAACAATATGATGAAACTATGTTTTTCTCATTCACATTGATTTTGCCATCTGAAAGTGCTGCTGGTGTAATAACACTGCTGTAGTCAAATAAACAGATCAACCATACTGGGCTGGAAGTGAAAATTTTTTTTCATTGTTTCTGAGTGCCTTTTTGTCTGTCTTTCCTTGAAGTTACATTTTCTGCAACTTCTTCCACGTAAATTCTCGGCTTCCACCTCCCAGTCAGCAGCTCTCTGTAGAAGAGCTTCACTTTACAACTTATTTTTAACTGAGGCATAGAATAAAAATTAAATATTCCTTCAAAGCACTCACTTCTAATGTAAAAGGTAGCGAATGAAAGAACCTCTCTATATATTTCTCTGTGTTGTTTTTGGGCTGTGTTTAGATACTAGGATGAGTTGCAGTAGTGAGAGAGCTTGTCCCTTCCCTCTCTCCGAGTTTTCCCAAACCCAGCACTTTCAGAGTCTACTGGTCCTCAGCTGTTTTTATGGAAAGAGTAGAAAAACATACCCCCTGACACCCCAAAAAGTCTCACCTCAACATGTCTCATCATCTGGATTTCAACCAGCAAGATTTCAAAACCCTGAAGGGGATTTACTACCTCTCGGTGCTGCCTGAATATCCACAGCACCAGAAATAACCTCCAGAAGAGCTCAGTTTCGTGCTTTCTGCCAGAAACGGTGCCCAAAACTAGTTTTTTATAACCACAGGAGTTATGACATCTTATTACAGCAAGTAAAAGAGAGCTGTATTAAAATCTCTGTAATGGTGTGTTCGAGGGGACTCGTAGGAGCCTGTTTTCAGCACAACATCCCCCTGAAGTTGTTGTTAAATTGAAAAGGGGTGTGAGAGAGGCAATTACTCTGTGTTTGGGGTAGGAGAGCTGGCCAAGCAGACATCAAACCCTTCCCATTTCTGTTTATGTCATCAGGGTCTGCTGTGGTCTAAACACATTCTTTGGAAAGCTGCCACGGGTGCTCTGTTCATTTAGGCTTTTAAAGTGGACATAACAACATTCTTAAAAGTCAGCCATGATAAAGGATAGTTCATGGGACAGACTGCTTGGTGTGATGGTCAGGAACAGGTTTCCTAGAGAAGCCCATTCCTGGAAGTGTCCAAGGCCAGGTTGGAGCAACTCGGTCTAGTGGAAGGTGTCCCTGCCCATGGCAGGGGGTTGGAATTCCATGATCCTTAAGATTCCTTCCAACCCAAACCATGTTGTGATTTTAGGATTCTGTGATCTCTCATTGCTGTCATTACAGTCATCCTTGATACAGTTTTGTTTAATTAACTGTCACATGGTACTGTTTCTTTTCTTCCCTTGAACAGGTAGACGCAGCCTCATTCATGCACATTTAGAGTGTGACTTTGGAGATTCACTTTCTAGGAAGTTGCCTGGATTATTAAGATTTGATAGATTCCCACATTTAGGTTTTCTGCCTGAACATGTGCAGAAGAATAATGCAAAAAAAAATTAATATGGCAATGTGAACACCCAGAGATGCCTTTTTTTTTTTTTTTTTTTTTTTCCAGAAAGGGGGATTTCATTTGCATTGTGTGAGTTTTGTTACGTGCTATTTTTGAATCAGCCTTTCCCCCTACCAGGAGAAAACGTAGCAAATCTCCCAGCTCTTGTACTCCATTCCTGAATGAGAAATGGGACCAGCTGATTTCCAGCACCCAGGCAGATCCTATCCAATTGTGGGAATGTTTTGAAAGCTTTAAAGTGTGTGTCCTCGTTCTGTTTGGGCAGCTTCATCCCAGGGTTACTAAGGATAAAGCTTTACATTTTGCAGCTCAAGTGGAGCATCCATCACTGAAATGGTCAACTTGGGTTCCTGCTGCTCCCTAAGGTGTGATTTCACTTGAGTCACAGACTCATTTTTGGCCCAGGAAAGGAACATTTGATGTGGACAAGAAAAAGGCTGCAGCTTTTCAGACTTTCAGTTCCAGTTCAGCAAAATTTGGGGAGTTTTGACCCTGATCTGTGAGCAGTTCCACACGTTTAGTGCCTGTGAGAGGACTGAAATAAGTAAGATTACTCACACTGATAAAATTGTCACTTTGTGTGGGCAAGACTGTTATTTACACATATTTTAATGTCGCATTTTTGTTTTTCTATTATCATTAAACTCCAGTTCTTACAGCCATGGTCACAGAAACACTCTGAAATGCTGCCTGAGATTTGCATCTTTTAGTTTTAGTGGTTTATGCTGTGTGAATATTGACCCTTCAGTAAACCTTTTTTTTTTTTTAAGGGTTAAATTCTGGTTTTAGCAAAGGTGAAAAGCTTGTTTGACTTTAGTTAGCCTGTTACATCACTGTGAGAGGATTTTGTGGAAACAATTCTCAGAAAAAATGAGTTACTACTGTTCTTTTGGCCTTCACTGGGCAGGAAGAGTCCAGGGTATGGCTTGTATGTAAAAAAATTACTGTATTTATCAGGAATGGTGTCTGTCCTGGGATAAAGGGGTGTGATTTTCATTGAATCAAGGCTGGTGGAAGATTTGGTCTGTTCATATTTATGTGGTCTGACTTTTCTGTTCCTTGGTGATGATTTTGGGATGACTGAAGAGGCAGGTGAGTGGCAGCAGCTTGTGGATTGCAGCCCTCCTTTTGCACTGTAGAAGGTGAAAGATGAGAACACTTTATCTTCCAGACACCTTGATCAAAGGGGATATTTTTAATAAAAAAATTCTCAAAGGGCATCAAACACTTTGGGCCAAGTTCAGCTGCTCTGTGTCCCTACAACCTTCTTTGTTCTGTGGATGGAACTGAGGTCGTTGCCTCTGAATCTTTCAAATTGGGGTTATCAAATCTGGAAGCTCTTCCTAATACTGCAATGAGTGGTTTCTCAGGTGAAATAAAAGAATTGTTCCATTTCTGCAGCCATTTCTGACGATTACTCCTGAATTTAGCCTGGATTATGGTGGCACATCCACATTTTCAGGCACAGAATCCCATATTGTCATTGGAAGTCTTACAAAACCTGATCTCACAACTCCTTTGTTGGCCAAAGGATATGTTGGATTTCAAATTGGTGGCAGCTGAGAGATGCTGCTGGATGTACCTAATCTGTTGTGTTAGGGTTAAATCTGATTTTTTTTTTAAACTGGTATTATTTTCTAAGGAGCATATTCTGGGTCTGATATAATCTGTTATTTTTCCTGGAATTGCAGAGTCTCTAAATAGGATCCAAGACTTTGTTGTGCTGGGAGTTTTGTATGCACAATGCAGTCTCTGCCTGAATAGGCAGAGGGATAAGAAGGGAAGGATGGTAGAATTATTATTATCCTCCAGGATAAGGAGGATAAAACCAGGCTTTTACTCCCACCTCTTTTTAGGGTCTTGACTAAGCTGGAAGCCTGGTCTTTTGCAGATTCTTTGCATTGCTAAAGCACTTCTTTCATTGCTTATAAAGTGATATTTGGGCAGCTCAGCTGGGAGTGAGAGCAGGGAAACCCGAGCCAAGGCTACAAAGAGCTTTGCCCAAAGTCCCACGTGAAGTGAGCTAAGGGCAGACACATTGCAGTGTGGATGGATCCATATGGGATATGTAACACTGCTGGATCACAGGATGTCACCACCGGAGTCAGAGTGATAACATGCTGCCATCCCTTCCAGAAAATACAGAATAACTGCTCCTGGGAGCTGTTGGCTAATGAGCCAAGCCTCCTACAGGTATGAATTGGTGGTGACCCCGTGGAGGAACGGCCTGCAGTGACCTCTCACTGTGAGAAGGTGCCTTCAGCCCCAGTGCTCAGGGGGGTAACAAGCTACTGGGAGTTATCTGGGCTGCAAACTGGCTGCTAACAGCTGCTGTGGGATGGGCTGCTGCCTGCAGGGTTACAAATGTCCCCTGTGACAGATGTGGAAAAGCACCAGTATCAGCGTTGTGAGTCCCACCCCCTTCACTCACCCCTCACTGTGGCCTTCATTCCTAATTCTGGCGGAGCTTTCAAAGCTCTCCCCCTGCTTTTGTACTGACAGGGTGACACCAGTGGCTCAGTGTCACTGTGGTCCTTCCTGGTTGTGCTACCTGGCTCACAGTTGTTAGGTCTTGTTTGAACAACGGCCACAGTTTGCTCTGTGCTCTCAGGAAAGAAAGGAACTGAGTTTATCGTGAGTGTGGGGGACACTCCTCTGACCTGTGTTCATTCACCGAGCCCCCAAACTTCCAGGCTTCAAACTGGTTGTGTTATTTCCATCCTCCCCCAGTATTACCTGTAATAATTCCAGAATCACTACTGGTTTTGAATGCTAGAATGTCCTCATAAGCAGAAATCTTGATTTACTTCTCCGAAGCCTAGAATTCTGGCTTGTGACCAAAAGATTGCCATAGAGTTTCAGTGGGGAAATTCTTTCTTTTTTTTTTTTTTTCTTTTCTCTTGAACTCTACCTCTTCTCTCTGCCTGAGCAAATACCTCCTTGCTAAAGGAAAAGGGAGATAATGGCTTCTGTGTGCTATAATTGATGAACTTTCAGCAATTCGGAGCAAATCCAAGACTGCTGCCAACAGCCAGATGGAAAACAGTGTCAATGACATGTTCAAAGAAGAGTATGTTATTTTGATAGGGGATGGTCTAGAGACTTTAATCTCTATTGTTATAGGAACTAATGGCATGGATAATTCCTTAAGTGGGGCCATTTTTAAACAAAAATTATCTTTTTCATAAGCAGGAAAGAGCAAACTGAAGAGCACCAAATGCATTTTCAATGCTCTGGCTGATAGATGTGCTTTACACTAACCCTCTGTTACATGGAGTCAGATGTGTTTAAATCTCATTTCTGCAGTCTGCCAGACAGTTAAAAGTCTGGGCATTTCTGCTGCTCATGGGTAGAAATCATAAAATGGATGGTTGTGGAAAACTAGAGCCGGGGTGGGAAGCTGAGGGTGGGGAGAAGTTATGAGGAGTTGGGAAGGACGGACAAGGCAAACTGAGACAGGAACAAAAACAGTTACACTTTGGGGGAACTGAGATAGAAGATTCCTCCTGTTCCTATTCCTCAGTGGGACTGAGGGCTCCCAGATCTTATCGGTGTGGTGCTTGGGCAGCCTTGGGATTCCAAGAGGCTGCAAGGACAGTTTGCTGCTTCCTTGAAAAATTACAGAAACCACCTGCCCAGGACAGTCCTCGCACAAATCTGCAGTGCAAATACTGAGGATGTGTGGGGATTATCTCCCAGCAAGTCAGAGATTACAGTTTAATATACACTGGGTTTGTATTTTGCCTTGATGTGGCCACAGATATCCCAAGCAATGGGTCATCTTTAGCCTTTTTCAGGGATGATTCCCCCTGACTCGTTGTCGGGAAGGATTTCCTTGTATTCAGCCACCCTGATTCCCTCTTTGTGTATCAGCTCTGTATGGATTCAGACTCCCTAATTTCACCCTGCTTTTGCTCCTCCTCACCTTCTTGAAGAGGTAGATTTATAGGGAGAGCTGAGGGGAGGTTACCAAGCATCCCACAGCCTGTCCACATTAGTTCTGGTCAGAGTCCCTCTCAGGTGGTGGGGCCAGGCAGCCTTTCCCCCCTCCTCACTGCATGCAGCCCTGCTTCCAGCTGGACTTGCTGCTTGGTCACAAACGTGGTCACAAATGACCACTTTGTTATCCTTCTGGTTATCCCTTCTAGGCCTGAAAAGCATTTTCCAGAGGCTGCTGCTCCATCATCCCAGACAGGGATAGATTATTTTCTTGGACTTGGTGATGTGCTTTGTCTGCTCAAAAATGAATCTCTCCCCTCTCTCACTCTCCCTGCTCTTCCTCCTCTCTCTCTCTCCCCCCCATTTAAAAAATCTCAAACTTGTTCTAAAACCCATCCTCTTTAAATCTGAAATCTTGTTTCATTATTTCCTGTTCCAATCTCCTCAAGACTCTTTAGGATTATTTCACCAATCCTGTTGCTGTCCCAAAGTTGACTTTAGCCTAAAATATCTTTTGCTGATGTGGTTTTTTATCCCCCTTCTTTAGATTATTAATACAGACATTACCTCATAAAGAGTTATGGGCATTTGATTAGATACCTTTCACCAACTTGCTATTTTATCATTTGCCATAAGACTTTCACTCTTGTTCTGTAGGACATTTTCAGACTCTCAGAGTTCTTTCCCAAGACAATTCAAATTCTCATGAAAAATACTTCTTTGCCTCATCAGTTGCCAATATTTGGGTATTTAAAAACATGTTTCATTAAAAAGACAAACTGATTCTCTGCAATAAATGTATTCATGGTGCAATTTTGTTCATTTATCAAATAAAGGATGACTACTGTTCCCCTAAAATCCCATATCTGTCTTGCCAGCCAGCTGTGTTCCCAAGAGGCTCCTCCATGCTCCTTCACTACCAGGTCCTGCTCAGAATAACAGCTTTTTGCTGTCTGTAAGACCCAAATGTTGTCCTCCATGTTTACAACATGGTTAAACTCAACTAATATGGGTGAGTTTTACTGTATTATCATAGAATTATAGAATGGTTTGTGTTGGAAAGGACCTTAAAGATCATCCAGTCCCACCCCCTGCCATGGGCAGGGACACCTTCCACTAGCCCAGGTTACTCCAAGCCCCATCCAACCTGGCCTTGGACACTTCCAGGGATCCAGGGGCAGTCACAGCTTCTCTGGGCAACCTGTCCCAGGGCCTCACCACCCTCACAAGGAGGAATTTCTTCCTAACCAACCCTAATCTTCAGTCTGAAGCCATTCCACCTTCCAAGCCCTTGGAAATAGTCTCTCTCCACCTCCTACAACCCTAAGCCAGTACTTCTGTTCCAGGCTTTGGGTTTTCTTTTTATATGGAAGGGATTAATTTCTTCTGCTGCCGGGGCTTGAAAGAGTGTTTGACATGTGCACTGTGTATTTCATGTTGTCTGTGATTACCTTGGATCAAAGATAAACTTGCTGGCAATCATTATCACCTTCCAGCAGAGCAGTGAAAGTTTGGTAGGACACTGTAACCTGCTCTTGCAAGTTCAACAAAACATCACTTGGAAGGAGGTAGGTAAACCTGTGGAGTGTTGTGAGCCTTCCAGGATGAGCTGACAAGAATTATTTGTCTGTGTTGGTTATATAGAGACATTTTCCAAGATCCCAGAAACCTGGCATGTCCAGGCTGTGAATAATGTGGGAGAAATCCTGGCCCAGGTTGCCCAGAGAAGCTGTGGCTGCCCCTGGATCCCTGGAAGTGTCCAAGGCCAGGTTGGACAGGGCTTGGAGCAACCTGGGCTAGTGGAAGGTGTCCCTGCCCATGGCAGGGGTTGGAATGAAATGAGCATTAAAGTCCTTTCCAATGCAAACCATTCATTCAGTTTAAGCAGCTTCTGGATTCCCTTTCTAAAGAAAGGGTGGGAACCTGTATTAGGAAGGGGTGAATTGTCCTTGGGAATTCCCCTGTGTTTTCCACCGTTTCCATGAGGACTCTGTAGGTTCATTGAGCACAAGGAGCACTCGTAGGTTGCTCTTTATTCGATGGACTCCATCCCATCTTACGTGGCATAACTTCAATATGTACCATGGAACTGGGGGTGAACCCAGGCCTTTTTGAAGCAAGCCAACTCCAATCCCAGAACAATGTAATCATGTGAAGATGATGCCTTACACATGGGCAGTAATCCTTTGGAAAGCAGGGAGTAGACAGCAGGCTGTGTGGGAGCAGCCGTGTCCCAAAGCTGAGTCAGTACCTCTGGATGGCAGGACAAGATGGAGATTTGCAGGGCAGGACCACTGGTGATGTCTGAAGGCACTTGGGACACAGCCCTTGCTGCCTTCTTCCCTGCCCCTGATCATCCTTGCAAAGGAACCCATGTAGGTGAGCAGTTGGAACCTGCAGGGCCCTCCTGTCTGTGGAGAAAATCCGGGAACAAGGGCTGCAGAGCACCGTGGGCTACATGGCATGGACATGAGTGCCTTGGGAAGAGTGTTGCCAGCAGGTCAGAGAGGGGATCCTGCCCCTCTGCCCAGCCCTGGGAGGCACATCTGCTGTGCTGGGTCCAGCTCTGGCTCCTCAGGACAGGAGGGACATGGAGCTGCTGGAAGATGATTCTCCTGTGGAGATGCTGAAGGGATGGAGCATCTCTGGGAGCAGGAAAGGCTGAGGGAGCTGGGGCTGTTCAGCCTCCAGAGCAGACACTGAGAGGGGATCTCCCCCAGGTCTGTAGGGTCTGCAGGGAGGGGGCAAAGGATGGACCAGGCTCTGCTCAGGGGGCCCAGCAATGGCACAAGGGGAACAGGCAGGAACTGATGCCCAGGAAGTTCCACCTGGACATGAGGAAGAACTTCTTTGCTGGGCAGTGACCCAGCACTGAACAGGTTGCACTGAGCAACCTCACCCGGAGAGGTTGTGGAGTCTCCTCACTGGAGATATTCCAGATCCATCTGGACACAATCTTGTGCCGTGTGTCTGGGATGACCCTGCTGGAGCAGGGAGGTCTGGCCAGATGACCCCCTGTGGTCCCTTCCAGTGTGACCCATCCTGCAATTCTGTGTGACACAGCTGGCACACATGTCCAAGTCTGGGATAGCAGAGCTTTCCTGCCCAACAGTTAGACTAAGAGGCCCTCAAAATGAACTCAGAACAAACAAACAAAAAAATTATTTAAAACACAGTTGGAGGCCAACTGAGAATTCAGTTAAATGGACCCACTGACTCCTCACTTACAGTTTCAGAAAATCTTTCCAATTCTTCCAGAATTGTCCCAGAACTGCAGCCAGCCAGCAAAGAGTGTGTCAGCCATCACAGAGACATTATTAACTCAGACAGGGGAAAATATACTTCCAGTTATTACATGCTAATAAAGCACAAACTAAACAAATTTAGGCAACAGAAGCAATTATACCATTAAACATTTAACTGCAAGATTGATTTTTAAATTACTAATAATCTAAACCAAAGTATGCACACAGAGAGGCAGGGGAAGGAAGGTAATTTTACCAGTTGAATCTAATCAGTGCCTCGGTTCAAATGCAGAGCTATAAATGCCAAACTATGTAAGATCTGATGCAAGAACAGGAGTGGAACCAGAATGGATGAACATTCCTCACTTGACCAGATTCTTCTAATGGGGAGGAAGTTAAACACATGGAGTGGGGGCACTGGGTGAGCTGGGTTATCTGCAGAGCTGGTCTGTGTTCCTGAACTGCCTTTTGGAAGCAGAGAACTGAGGCACAAACTGTGGGCTCAGCCTTGTGCTTGCACGAGCCCTTCCATATTCTGGGCTGTGGAAGGAGGAGGATGACCTGGATCCTCACTCAGTCAGGAGAGGGCTGCTGGGAGGGAATGGAGAAATTCCCCTCTTCACCTGGAAAAAAAGCTGTTCACAGGAAGGTTGGGGCTGTCCTGGGCTGCAGCAGAAGGTGGGTCTGGTGGTCAGTGCTGTTGGGGTGGGACACCCTCATGGTTGCAGCGTTGGGTTTGTTCCCATGGTTTATGGTAGGGCTGCTCCCTCCGAAAAAAGTATAAATCATAATCAAATAAAACTGATGTGCTGCCATATTTACCCAATCTCACTGGTTGTCCTACATCATGTTTTAGCATATAAGTTACATGACAGAGTTATCCAGGGGTTGCCAGCTGACACAGAAACAAACCCTCATGTTAAATTGCCTGCAGATGTCCTCTTCCAACTCCTGTAAGGAACTTCTACCAGTTCTCTCTTCCCCCCCCCCCCCCTTTTTTTTTTTGTGTGTGTGTGTTAAATAAAAGCAGCAGAAGAGGGGGAAAACAATCTCAGTTGAATCTCTGTGCTAGTGCCTCTGTTTTCAGGACAGGAAGCCTTCAGAAGACAATGCAATTTATAGGCAAGCAAAAAGCCCTGTAAGGATTTCCATGAGCCTTAGTGGACCAAAACGAGTCGGGGTTATTTTTTAAGCCTGGAGCTGACTGAATAATGCCAAGCCTAATGCTGCCAAGGTGGGCTTCTCAGAAGATACAGACCTGAGGAGGTGAGAAGATCTTTGTGTTTTGTTGCCTGTAATTTATCTGATATCAAAATTTACGGCTTGAGAGTTGTGACTGGGCATCCCTTTTGTTTTGATATTGATCTAAAAAATTGGGATTTTATCTGATGGACTCGAATTCTTGTTCTGTTTGGCAGAAATCTCCCAAGTAAGGCTGTGACATTCTTGAAAGCATTCACTGTTTTCATTTACATAATTAGGAATTTTTGTTTTGTTTTCATTGTATGAATTTACTGGAGTTTGTGAACTTTTTGCCTGGCTGTCTCCCTTGGTTGAGGAAATCACAGAATGTTGTTTCTTTTCCCTGGCTGGAGGAGTAGGGGCTATTTATGCCTGGTTTTAAAATAGACTTTCTGTGAGTGCTTACACTGCTCTTTGCAATGGGATATTTCTGGATGATCAGCCCAGCCAAAAGCAATTGCAAAAGGTTAGTGGAGAGCAGAGCTCCCATTTAAACACCTCCATGAAGTATCAGCCCTTCAAAAGCTGTGAGTGCCAAACAGCTCCCACTTGGAACAATGGGAGCTGGTGAGTGCCGACAGCTTCCGAAAATGTGGCCTCATGTGTCTTCAAGAAGAGATTGATTAGCAAGTCCAGCAAACTGGTTTTTTCTGTACTTGCTTAGCTCTGCATGGAGAATATTGTCTGTGCTTATGGAGTGCTCAGCAGTGGCAGGTGATGCAGGTTCCTCCTGGGAAGGTGGAATTCCAGGTGGGTTGGCAGGCAGGTGAGGAGGCAGTTTTTTCCAGGTTTGCTTCAGGAGAGCTTAGGCCAGGAATGTTGAACTTCACTGACCGGGTAGAAGGAAAGCCCTGGAGAGCTCCCTCTGTAACTGCCCCACATGGATCTATTTTCTGCAAGAAAAGTAGTTTTCCCATTTGTCTTAAATGGCTTCGGAAGTGACATAAATGAAAACAGAAAAGGCCACTCTAACATTACTGAAATAGGGATGTCCAGATGGGAAATAACAGGAATATCACTCGTGCATTCAAACTTCACGTCCTGTGTAACTTCCATGTGGGGGAAAAGCAGATAAATTTGCTCTCTGGAGCTACATGGTGCACTTCTTTCTTTTGATTAAGCCTGAAACACATTTCTCTTCCCTTCTGTGGTGATGGAGTGAGGTCTGCAGGAAAAACAGGATTAGAAATTAATGTTTCGGGTGCTTCATTTCCAAACTGAGTTATCCTTGTGGCTTTCTACAATATTGTGATTTTTTTTTGTTTTGTTTTAAATTCTCTCTATCACAAATCATGAGCCATTTTTTCAGCAAAGAGGACCAAGAGCAATAAAACTGTGCTAAAATGAAGGAAGACTAATTCTGAAAATCAGATAATGGGCTTTTCTCATTGTTGCTTTTTAAACATGGCAAACAGGTTGGGGACCAATATGTTTGCAAACGACCTAAGTCTTCCTTTCCAGTGGTAATCCGTATTCTTTTGAAAAGCTAATAAAACTGGTGTATGAAAGAAATTCCTGGGGCACTGCAGAACTCACCCTCCTAGGGAGAGAGCCAGATGTGCTGGTTAATAACCTAGAAAGCATTCAAAGCCAGGGCAGCAACCGCTTGGTATCACCTAAGCCAGACGTTGTGTGTCGACGCAAGGCAATATCACACACTGGTCACATTCTCAGCAGAGCTGGGAGACATGTGTAGTCTTATTAAAGGAAGGGGAAAAAAAAAAAGAAGGAAAAAGAAAAGGAGGGGACAGGGAGAAGGAGAGGGAGACAATGTGTCTGTCCTGAGAAGCAGCAAAGGAGCAGACACACTCCTCCACATGTGCATTAGTCTGTCGGCCTGGATTCTGTTCTCCAGATGTCGGGGTGGATCCTATGGCAGGGGCTTTTAAAAGAAATCATATTTCAGTGGTGAAATTAACGTTACCAGATTTTTCAGAAGGCGATCACCCACTGTAATTTTTCAGGATGCTTTAGGAAAATAACAAATTCTGGGTTTAATGGTTTTTACAGGCTCGCTTGGCAGCACCTCTCCCAAACACGAGTGTCCGTGCGTGCAGCTTGTCAGTCGCTTTTGGGACCAATACGCCTTAGAGTAAACAGCACGTTAATGTTGTTCTCAGGCCAGTCCTACTGAACAGAAAATTGTTTGTGGCCGGGGTCCCAAAGTCTGATGGGCCTTTCTCGAGGCCCCACCCCTCAGCACCAAACCCTTTGAGAGCTTTTGGCCGTCACATCAAAACTCTGCTTATGCCTAACAAAAACATATATATTTGCAGTGGCAATCAGAATACATCAGCATCAGAGGAGATTTTTTTTTTTTTTATAAAAAGTGCCAAATTTGCTCTCCCAGGCACGGCAGAAAAATAAATGACTTATGGCGTTTATGGTATATTTGTAATTTGAAACTGGTGGCTTCGCGTTACCGGGCGCGACGTGTGCGGCGGATAAACAAACACTGCACAGAAAGACAAGTCCCAGCTTTGTCTCTCTGACACTTCTCCCCGGTGACCGGGATCCCACAGGGAGTTCCACACGTGTGTTTGTGCTGAGCTGGTGTTTAGGCTGAGCTCAGCTCAGGTCTCAGTGTCGCGTGGTAGGATCGGGCTGTTCCATGAGGAACTGGGGTGCAGCGATTGGACATGATGTTCATTCCTGACCAGCCATGGCCATCACCAGAACATCTGTGAATAAACATTTATTTGAATGTGTTAAACAACGTGGTTGTTGTTCTTGCCTGTGCATTTTTCATGAGGCCCAGGAACGCAGCGTTTACGTAAAAAGATGGTGACACACAAATGTTGCTGAACCCCGTGTTCGTGACTGATGAGGAGTCACTGATTTCAGCTCTTGAAGAAAGCAGAGTGGGGGTACATGAAGACTTGAATCGTGGATTTGTGATTACATTTCAAGCAGAAACAAGGCAATTTTATATCAATATTAAGACAGAGCACTTTGGAAGCAGTCTGGATGTTTTCATACATAATTATGGCTCCAGTAAAATTGTACATTTATAGAGACAGCTGGCATATCTTTCCCCATGTTGGAACAGTATCAGCTGAGTAGGTCTTGTGAGAAATCTCAGTTTGTAGTTCTGGTAAAAGCCAGAATCACAGATAGATTTCTTTGCGGCATTTTGCTGTTGGATGTGATCTTGACTCTGCTCTGAATCTCAAAAATTAGTGGATCTCTGCAGTCCGTTCTTGTTAATCCATCACACAAAGTCCATGGGGAGGTGCAGCACCACCTAACGGGGGTGAAAATAGTATTTTCCTTCCTGATACAGCCAGGGTGTATCGCTGAGTGCCCAGCAGAGATAACCAAGCTAGGGAAGCATGGACCAGCTCTGGTGCTGCCTATGGCAGAGGCACATTGGTGTGACATCAGCCTACAGGTCCCTGAGGAGCCAAGTGTTATCTCAGAGACCCATTAACCTCAGTCTGCTCCAGAACTGAGCACACACCTCAGAAGGGGTTGAGAGCTGCTGGGGCTGGTGGGTGAGAGCTTTCCAGGCAAAGCAGTCCGTCATCACACACTGCAGTTTGTCAGAGGGAGAGCCTTGGAGCCAGCAGGGTGTGATTCATCCGTCCCAGCAAGGTCTCTGAGGCAATCTGACATTATTCGGACTGATATCATTAATTAATGAGGGCTGAATGTTATTCTTAGACACTGGATTGAGTTTTGGGGAGAGGAGCCTATGAAAGGGCTCTTTGATTTTTTGGAAAATTCCTATGGCGCTGTTGTCAAATTTGCTAACAAAATTAAATCATCTGCCAACTTTCCAAGTTAAGGAGCACATCCCTTCTGGAGTCTTGACTGAGCCTCCTCAGTGCCTTCTTGGGATCAAGGGATTTTTTGATCTATATTTAAGCCAAACGAAAATGACAGATAGCTTCCAAAAACCCCAGCCATATTAAATGTATCAGGAGAGCTTTGGAGAAAGCAGTTTTGTTTGCTTGCCTCAGCACAGGTTTGATCCTCCCCCACCTTTGCTTGGCTGCATTTGGTTTAATGTGCTCAAGGTAGAAGGGAGCCAAACCCCCCCGAATTTTTCTGGAGCCTGGGAGTTGGTCACTGGGTTGTGCAGCCCCCCATCCTCCACGGGACAGGGGACCTCAAACAAACCCCAAACTTAATGAGGTTTAGGGCTGGTCTGAAAAAAATATCAGTGTATGCTCCAGAACAAATGAAGGGAGCAGCTCTCCTTGCTCCCAGTACTCCCATCCTTGGGATTGCTCTTCCCTCTTCCCAGTGCTTTTCCTCCCTCTCGCCCCAGTGCCGACTGGCTGCTCCCTTCACGGACCTTGCAGGTGTCCAGAATTAGCAAAGCCTTGGTGGGGCCCCTGGCGGCAGAAATATAAATAAAATGCTGTCATTTAAAACCCCGGCCCCGGCAGGGCTGGGAGCGCAGGAAGCACGGAGCACATGTGGGCTGGGATCACACATGGATCCCATTGCGGCCCTAATAATGCCGGGCTGGGGGGAGAAGGGTGAGGGGGCTGCTGGCAGGTCAGCTCCTCTTCCTCGTTTGTCTGTCTCCCCAGGTTGCTCTTGGTCTTTGTGGTTGGACACGAGCCCGGGTGTGCTCAGGGGGACAAGAGCCCAATGGCACCTGGATCAGGGATAGTGTGGGCACAGACCCAGGGCAGGGATTGTCCCCCTGTGCTGGCACTGCTGAGGGACCTCCAGGGCTGTGTCCAGGTCTGGAACCTCATGGAAGAGAGACATGGAGGGGCTGGAGCATGTGCAGGGAAGGGAATGGAGCTGGGGAAGGGGCTGGAGCAGCAGGAGGGGCTGAGGGAGCTGAGAGGGCTCATCCTGGAGAAAAGGAGGCTCAGGGGGGACCTTCTGGCTCTGCAAGTCTCTGACAGGAGGGGGGAGCCAGGGGGGGTCGGGCTCTGCTGCCAGGGAACAAGGGACAGGAGGAGAGGGAACGGCTGTGCCAGGGGAGGGTCAGGTTGGACCTCAGAAAGAATTTCTTCATGGAAAGAATTGTTAAGCATTGGAAGGGGCTGCCCAGGGAGGTGGTGGAGTCCCATCCCTGGAGGTGCCCAAGTAAGGCCTGGCCGTGGCACTCAGTGCTCTGGGCTGGGGGACAAGGTGGGCATTGGGAACAGGTTGGACTTGATGTTCTTGGAAGTCTTTTTCAACCTGAATGATTCTGTGATTCCGTGATTCTGCATTGTGGGTCAGGTTCATATTTGAGCCCGCAGCATGTTATCCCCAGGGCAGCCACTGCAATCCATGTGCCTGCACACACACACAGCTGGGAGCAGACCAGCAGCCACCTTAACTGAATAAAGCTCATGAATATTTACCATTTGGGAGAAAAAAATACATCTGCTTTGGATTGTGCTAATTATACAGAGGTTTAACGTGGTACCGTACGTTCAGCAGCAGAAAGACCTGAGTTATTTGGATTCCCTGTTTGGTTTGGTGTGGCTCATGTCCATGAACTAGGTTGTAATCTCCAGTTCTGGCTGTTGGAGTGAGAATTTTTTTTAGGGATGTGTGTGTGACTTGCTTTAGATATCTGCTCTAGAGGCACCCTTAAAGCATTTTTCTTCCATTGCCAGGATCAACAGACAGGGTGCTGGAAACAAACTGATAAATTAAATAGCAACAAGTTACCCAGACCTAATGGTATTAATCCAGGAGTTGGGTAAGGCTTGGAGAATGAAGTGGCTGAGCTCCTCACGACAGAAATATATGGACCCAAGGGAAGTGGAGAACTTAAGAGTGACAGTCTTTGTACTTAGTTTTGAAAACAAACATGAGAGCGGTGCTGGGAAGCAGCTCCAGGCCTTTCTGCAGGGCAAAAATAACACCTAACCAGTCTTAATAATAAACAATGGTAAAGTTATAAATACACCTCCTACATCAATGATATGAAGTGGGATGTATTTTCCAAAGGAAAATTGGAAGTCTTTTTTGTACTGCGTTTTTTAGAACGTGCACACACACACAAAAAGAGGATCTGAAATAACGAGTTTGTTTTTTTTTAAAAAATAACAAAGCTCAAGAAGTTTTCTTGTCGAAGGAAAAAGTGACATCCAGTCAGCCATTAGAAATGGATAGGAAAGAGAAAACAAGAAAGTCATAGTTAACATTAATTTTCCAGCCTGGTACTCAAGATCAGTAGCAGGGGTGTCTCCAATCACATCCTAAATCTGGCATTTAATATGCTTAGTAATGAGCTGGAAAACGGGAAGCGAGGCCCCAACCAGATTGGAGATGATATCCATGTTCATGGGTTTTTTAGGTTATTCAAGATAAGCTGAAGGAAATACAGAATGTGTCACCAAGCCAAGTAGAAAGCACTGTGCTATGACAAATCAATCTGCAAAAGTAATGTGAAAAAATATGTGCCGTTGAGTAACTACCACTGTGATTAAACATACTGAAAACTGCTTTTGAGACACACCATATTAATCTCCTTCCATGCTGAAACCTGGTCTCTGACTCTTTGCTTATCAGTTTCTAACTTGTGGTGAAATATGAACCTGCATCCTGAGACAACCCTTTGTCTTGGATAACTTTTCTTGAAGTTATTCTACAGAAAGTCCTGAGCTTCTGTTTCATTTGTCTTCTGTCTGGACCAACCAGTGATCCATGTGGAGCAGTGGCTGACAAATGGCAGTGGTGGTAATTAATACCATAATCAGCTTTTGGAGTCTCTAATCAGCTGTGTTGGGTCTCTGTGCTTGTGACTGGAGCAGATACAGGGTTAATGTGTGTCCTGGTACTGCTCCTCCATGGAATCCTTCCTAGTGCTGCTGCTGGTGGGTTTGGTAGAGTTTGGTGTCAATGTATTTTTTGAGATAGCTGTACAAACTATTTTTTGCTGGCTTACGTTTATTGTCTCTTGCAGTATAAAAATGTTCATTTTCCAACTTGTATCGAGAGAAGTACACAGAATCACAGAGTGGGCCAGGCTGGAAGGGACCACAGGGTGTCATCTGATCCCACCTCCCTGCTCCAGCAGGATCATCCCAGACACATGGCACAGGATTGTGTCCAGAGGGTTCTGGAATATCTCCAGCGAGGAGACTCCACACCCTCTCTGGACAATCTGTTCAGTGCTGGGTCACTGCCCAGCAAAGAAAGTTCTTCTTCATGTCCAGATGGAACTTCCTGGGCATCAGTTCCTGCCTGTTCCTCTTGTGCCATTGCTGGGCCCCCTGAGCAGAGCCTGGTCCATCCTCTGCCCCCTCCCTGCAGACCCTACAGACCTGGGGGAGGTCCCCTCTCGGTGTCTGCTCTGGAGGCTGAACAGCCCCAGCTGAGAGATTTCAGAAATAGAGAAATGGAACATGAAAAAGAAATACAGAAGAGCTGGTGCTCAGTGACTGATTAGAAACCCACCTCTTAACTCCTTCCTGGCCAAGGAAATCTCTTGTTCTGTGACTGTAACACTAAAGGTCTCTGGACACATTGTCAAGTGGTGTCCTTGGAAAAATGCTTTGAGGGAGCCTCAAGGTTTGCTGTGGCCCTGTAAGGTGTTGTATAAGCCTGTGAAGTTTCTTCTCGGGTATCATGTCTGCATTTGCACGTGGGGTGGGCACTGGGAAGGGACTGTGGGCCCAGACGATCTCTTTGGTCCAGGAGAATGGTATGGAGCAGGAAGAAGCTGGGTGAGCACCCTTTCCTTTACACTGGTGCCTCCAGGCATGGCCTTCAGCATTCACTTGCAAGATGAGAGAATAGTTTGGTCTCTGTCCCTCGAGGAAGCCTTCTCCTCTCCAGAGGAGACTACCAAGGTTAACAGCCATGCATGGGTGTAACCTGAAGTGAGGCCAACATCTTGTTTTCTGGGGCCTGGGCTAAAACCACCACTAAAAAAACACCTGTCTGCTGGTGACGACTTCTGGTTGTTTCCCAGCTAAGCTGGATCTAAAATGGGAATGTGGATGACCCAATTCCTATTTACAGTTTCCTCAGCTCTCCAGATATATCTTCGCTTGGGGAAACTACATAAAGCAGTTGACATGGGCTTCATTCAGAGTTTCCATGAGTATCACTTGGTGCAGAGGGTGCCAAAGCCCTGTCCTCACTTATGTCAGTGAGATCCCAGTGTTCTGTGAGTTCCCTCGGATCAGGGAGCTGGTGTGGCTGGTGCTGGCTGCCCAGTACCACGTGCTGTGTAGGATGTGTTTTCTGCCTTGCCTATCCCATTATTTCTGTCTTCTCTATGTCCTGCAGATAAGGGCTGTGAATCCCTCCTCTGACTTACATGACATGTCTTCATTACTTTCACAGAGTCACAGGATAGCTGGGGTTGGAAGGGACCTCTGGAGCTCATCCAGTCCAAGCCCCCTGCCCAGGCAGGGTCACCTGATGACACAGGACTATGTCCAGGTGGATTTGGAATGTCTCCAGAGGGAGACTCCATGCCCTCCCTGGGCAGCTGTTCCAGAGCTTTTCACCCTCAGTGTAAAGGATTTATTCCTCGTGTTGAGGTGGAACTTCTTGTGATTTAGTTTATGATCATAACTCCTTGTCCTGTTGTTGGGCACCAAAAAAAGGGACTTTATGTCACTGGGATCAAGATTCATCTCACCTAACTCATCTGTGCCTCCAGAACAAATGGAAAATGAGGCATATCCAGAGGGTATTTAATCCCATTTAAAAGTAGATTTCAAAAGAGGCATAAATTTTAGCCTAGATGTCGAACTTTTAGGCAGCTCAGTTAAGGTAATGATAATCTCTCTAAAGGATTTGCATACATTGCTGCTTCTTGACTCTGTGGTGGAAGGGAGCATTTGCAGACTTGAAGAGTTTTCTTAAACTTCTAAAACAAAATTTAAACTTTATAACCGTGGATCAGATGGAAAGAAGTTTTTACCAGATATGTTTCAAACTGGGATCTTGGGTAGTTTTAGCACCCAGTCAAAGATATCAGAGATACAGGGATTAGCAATTTGGATGTACAAATTACTAATTTTCTTTTTTTTATGTTCTCTGTGGTAGTTAGGAGGGCAAAAGTCTCTCATGGGACTGCAAATTTTTAAAGTTTCAAAACTCACTTTTGTATGCTAATTTTCCTTTCACAAACATTTGTAGAATTACACATAATTTTAAAAGTATATTTAATCCTGTTTGTTAGGAGTTCAGTGAAATATTTTGTTTTAATACCTTGTGTCTGCTTGGCTCTGCCTGAAAATTAAATAATTCTGTCTTTGTTCTTTTTCTGCCCCAGAAAGATGCCCTTTAAAATAGATTCAAATGCACAACCCTATTACTCAAATCGATGGTATCATTCCTAGATAGGATCCCTGTGGCTCTTGCAGATTTTAGCTTTTCCTGACAAGGAGGCACATTATTCCTGGCTATTTGCAGCATATGGTGTAGCTTTTATCCCAAAGCAGTCTCTGAGAGCTTTTCAGACAATTTTTATAGGAATCACTTCATTCATCACTGAAGTGGAGCCAGTGCTGGGCTAAAACATGTCAACCACTCAGAGGTAACAGGAGTCTGCAGCACTTCTGAAAAACTGGGAACATTTGGCACACTGTCAGTATTTTGATGACATTGGTCATGGGAGGCCAGGTCCTCAGTGTGAATAAACAACATATGAATAAACTGCAGCTGGCGCAGGCTCTGCACCTTTCTCACTTCAGGATGAGAGGAAGAAAAACCAGCTTGATTTTTGGTTTATCCTTAGAGCCAACACCAGGTGGAGGTAACAACCCAGGTGGCCTCAGTTTCATGGAATATCCTGAGTTGGAAGAAACCCTCAAGGATCATCTAGTCCAAGCCCTGGCCCTGCCCAGGACACCCCAACACTCCTCCCTGTCCCTCAGAGCGTTGTCCAAATGCTCCCGGAGCTCTGGCAGCCTTGGGGCCGTGCCCACTGCCCTGGGGAGCCTGGGCAGTGCCCAACCACCCTGTGGGGGAAGAACCTTGCTTGTCCTGAGATCCACCCTGAGCCTGCCCTGTCCCAGCTCCAGCCCTTCCCTGGGTCCTGTCCCTGCTCACAGCAAGCAGAGATCAGAGCTGCCCCTCCAGTGCCCCCCAGGAGGAAGCTGCAGACCCCAGTGAGGTCAAGTGACCTCATTTGTTGATCCTGTTGTTCTTCAGGTAGATTCAGCATCTCTACCAATTTCCTGCTCCATCCCAAGCATGGCATGAGGTCTCCCTCTGCTTCAGTCAGCTGCTCTGCAGTGGGGAGGTGGTACCTCACCAGCAGCAATGGAGGCAGCAGTATTTTCCCACTTCAGACATGCTTTATGATAGTAAATTTACGAATTAACACAGGCAGAGAGCTGCCAGGTGGGTGCCAAAGTTCCAAACAGAGAAACACCAGGTAAAATTTCTGAGGTGAGCAATAGAAGGCCGCCTTGGATGCCTAAAACTAGAAATCAAATCTTTCTGCCATCACTGCAGACAGATGAAATCAGTGATTTTTCCCCCGTGAAAGTCTTTGAAAGGAAACTCTCTTCTCATGGCCCTCTTTAAAATGTGTGGGATGTTCTAATCTGAGCCTTATGGCCTGGCATACATTGCCCTCTACATCAGAGGGAAACCTCACGCTGAAGAGAGGAAACAGCATCTCCAAAATGATGGGCTTTGTCTTTTAAGAGGTGGAAATTCTCATGATCTTATAAGTGCCTTAAAGTAGAGGCTCTCCAAGGCAGGTTTAATGTGAACACTGGGATCTGGGGATGCAGGACTTCCCACGGTGTCAGCTGGGCCCTGCTGAAAAACGTGATAAAAACGAGGGCTGGGACACAATGGGTGGAGCTGTGTGGAGGAGAGAGGGTGTCTGACAGCATTTTTCCAGGAAACTGGACAGTGGGCTTGTGATTTCAGACTCTTTACTGGGTACTGCTGGTGCTCCTGATGAGCAAACCAGGCTGCCTTTGTGCTGGGTGAGGTTCAGCTCACGCCTCGCCCCGCTGCTACACCCTGTCATGTGGTTTAGATATAAGACATTTAAATTTATTTGAGTGAGAGACTTTAATGAGAAGGCAGTTTTGGAAGTGCTGGCTGTAACAGCACTGCAAATATTCCTGGTTTTGACGTGGTAGAAATGGGAAAGCTCTTTTCAGAGCCAGACATCTGAGAGGCTTCACAGGGGGTAGCATCTCTTCTATCTGTCTTGCTCTGTATGTGGTTCTAACTTGAAACCATTATTCCCCCCAGGCCAGCAGACAATTTTGGCTAAAAATTGACTTGGATGTGGGAGACAAAGATCAGCTTCACACGTGGAGGCATAACCTACAGCACATCATATTCCTCCCTCTTCCCGAGATAAGCTGTGAGGGAGTTTCCTGAAGTATTTCCCTGACAGGAGCAGAGGAAACGTTTTTTGAAGGGAGAGGTGCCCCAAAAGAAAGGAAGGAATCTGTAATTACATCCCTTTCATCGCTGTCAACGTGCCTTTTAATGACTTTCATTTTCAGGTAGCAAATCAGCAATTCATTCTCAAAAAGTCTGTTGGCTGCATTACTCCAAAGCATAACCACAATTTCCTTCTCCAATCTGTATATTTACATTTGAAAACAAAACTGTATAAGAAATATCTTTAAGCTAGGGATATTTTATTTTTTTTTTTAAAAAAAAGGTAAATAATTTAGAAGGGACTGAGGATATGAAATTGCTGTTTTAAAGCTGTATATCACTGAACACACTGTCAGGAAAGCAATATAACATGTTACACTTCCCTGCTTTGAAGAGTTGTGCTCTCTGAAAGGAATAAAATTGAAGTAATGTAGAAGAATTACCTTCCAAACCTATCAAGGAAATAGAAAAAATGAAAAATAATGACACAATTCTTAAATTAAGTGTGGTGACATTTCACAACAAAAGACAGTCACGTTCAATCTACAGAATTTGCCTGAGTTTAAACAGCTGGGGGGGGGTTTATCTGGAGAAGAGGAGGCTCAGGGGGGACCTCATTGCTCTCTGCAACTCCCTGACAGGAGGGAGCAGGGAGGGGGGTTCGGGCTCTGCTGCCATGTCCCGAGGGAAAGGAGGAGAGGAAATGGCCTCAAACTGCACCAGGGAAGGGTCAGATTAGAGATTAGGGAAAAAAAAATCCAGTGCCAGAGTGGTCAGGCCTTGGAATCAGTGTCCCAAGGAGGTGGTGGAGTCCCTGTGTCTGGGAGCGTTCCAGAGGTGTCTGGATGTGGCCCTTGGGGACATGGATTAGGGGGTGACTGTGGTGATGCTGGGTGAGGGTGGGACTGGGTGATCTTGAAGGTCTCTTCCACTCTCAATTACTCTGTGATGATCAGCTTCAATGGGCACCAAGTCTCGAAGATTAAATCATGCAGCAAGTTCTGTCTGGACAGTGACACAGACATTGTGAGCTTGACTTCAGGTTCAGGACTTTGCAGTAAAGGTTCTACCAAGAGGAAATGAAGAAAAACTATATTTCACAATGTAAACATTTTTAGACTCATGTGAGGCTTTTTTTTTTTTTTTTTTTTTTTTTACTACCTTAATCCAATATACAGGCACGTAACTTGATTTTCTGAGTGAAGGTTGGTTATGTAGATTGGTGACCCTTTTTAAATCTGGGCAACCTGAACACCATTTAGGAGATGACTTCAGAAGGAGCTGGTCTGACCAGCTTGGAGCTTTCAGATACCAACATAAGCAGAAACATTTTCCCTGCTTAAATCAGCTTTAGCCTGGTAGGCCAAAAACTTCAAAACTGACAGAAGTAGTTTAGTTTCAACACTGAGGCCGTTTTTAAATCTTCCCCCCCCTCGCACACACGTGTAATTTGGCTGCTATTTATCACTTTAAATTGGTCCCTATCAAATATGAGAAGTGTTATGAGTAGCTGGGATGAAGTGCAGGCTCTAAGGAAGACAGTGATAAAACTCCTCTGGCTTCAGCCGAGACAGGATTTAACCCTCACTCTCTCTTTTTTTTTTTAGCTCTGTGTATATACTTTTATTGGTTATGAACTGTATCACTTCTTGCTATTTTATTTTGGCAGACTGCAGTGCTAGATAATAGCATGCATTTTTTGAAGTCTAGTTGCTAGCTTTGTAAAAGGCAATTAAATATTCACTTTTAAGTATAATTAATCTGATAAAAAAATAAAAAAGGAGATAGTAGAGCCATCCAGAGGGATATGACAAGATAAACTGGTGAGCAGAGCTCTTAAGGCAGAGTGCTTGAATATGTTTTAACTAACTATTCAAATTCTGAATATTGTCTGTTTTTCTTCCATAGTTGTCCATGAATATGAAATTATTTTCTACATATTTGTACATCCTCTGAAGTAACTCACACATGACATCAATCCATTCATAGTCTTGAGGAAGCTACAGCCTGAATTCACTAAGTTGATTTAAAAACCTGTACTCCAAGTGTATGACTGGTCTGGTCCCTGTGTTTCCTGTAGTACATTTTGTGAATGGATAATTGAAACCATCTAAGCTACAGGCCAGAAAGAAATCCAGCAGTGCTCATCTCTCACTGAAATCATCCTTCAGCACAGAACCAGTCTTGTCATATTTTCATGTCAGTCACTTCAAAATGTGCCACATAAGAACTAAAAATGTGTACATTTTTACAACTGTAGAATATATAGATTAGCAATAGTTATTTTAAAAGGCTGATGCAGTAGCACAGGCTGGTAATTTCTTTTCTGTACTGAGTTATAAATATGGTAACTAATTGTGCTACATTTGCAAGAAATTCTCCTGAATTTTTACTAGCAGTGGTTATCAAATCTCAAAGATAAGTGGGTAGAAATGAGCTTGTGCAGTGTCAGAAACGCCAAACAGAACATTTTTTAAAGTATGCAAATGTTTGCTTCAGTGTCTGCATTTATCTAAGTATTTTGACACAATGAAAAAACATTAACTTGAGAAACACATTACATAAAACCATAGTAATCACTGAGATCTCATAATGTTTTTATGACCTTCCAAAATCAAGTTGATATAAACTTTGTTAAGCTGGTAGTAGTGATGTAGTTTGTTGTGTAAACCGCTTGAGAGATTTGGATGAAAAGCATTAACCTTGGCATTTGAGGGTATGGGTTTTTTTTAAAGAAAAGCCATAAAAAATGTACACACAAAGTCATATCTTCACTTTTTGTTGGTAGGCTTCGTCTCACCTACCTTCAGACATCTGTAATGTCTGAATTCAAGCTGTTTATCTAAAACTCCCTTTACAGAATCACAGAATCACCAAAGTTGGGAGAGACCTTAAAGTTCATCCAGTGCCACCCTCACCCAGCACCACCACAATCACCCCTAATCCATGGCCCCAAGGGCCACATCCAGACACCTCTGAAACACTTCCAGAGACAGGGATTCCACCACCTCCCTGGGACACTTATTCCAAGGCCTGACCACTCTTGCAGGGAAAACAAAATTTCTGATCTCTGATCTGAACCTGCCCTGGTGCAGTTTGAGGCCATTTCCTCTCCTCCTTTCCCTCAGGACATGGCAGCAGAGCCCGACCTCCCCTCCCTGCCCCCTCCTGTCAGGGAGTTGGGGAGAGCAATGAGGTCCTCCCTGAGCCTCCTCTTCTCCAGATAAACCCCCTCAGCTCCCTCAGGAGCTCACAGGACATGTTTTCCAGACACTTCACCTGCTCTGTTCCCCTTCTCTGGATGTGCTCCAGCCCCTCAACGTCCTTTTTTTGAAGTGAGGGCGTTTCCTCCTCCGGTGTGAGGGAACCACACATCATTAAGGGCAAAAACAATCTCTTAAGTTGCTGAAAATGAACCAGAAGAAACTATGGCTGCAGAGCACAGCCCTGATTCCCTCCAAAGACACTCTGGAAGTGGTGTCTCCCTGGGAGAGGGGGCACCTGCAGAGCTGGGGAGGCCTTTGGGAGGTGGCCCCGGAGGAGAAGCGGAGCTGTCCAGCACCACCAGCTTGGAGCACCCAGCTCTGCTCGGGGCACTGCAGCTGCTCTGCCTGGCCCAGGGGACACACACACACACGTGGGGAGAAAGCCCTACCTTTCCCATCCCACCAGCAGGCACTTGCCTGCTCCACAGCTGCAGCCAGAGTGGCTTTTGAAGCCTCCTTGTTCGCAGGGGCCGAGCACCGAGCGTGTCTGACATCATCCACAAATGTTAAACACAAGTGGAGCCGGGTCGACGGAAGTTCCCCTTTGAAAGATGCTTTTTGAAGCGCTGCAGCCTTCAAAGCTGGGTTACATCCCCTGCCCTGTGATACACGGCCTTTGTTTTGCATAAGTGTTTGTTTTAATGAGGCAGCTCATCAAAATCAAAAACATATGATGCACCCTAGGCAAGAGAAAGGCAATAACTGTACAGATTTTTGAAGGGGGCTAGTCATACCACAGGCTACCATTATAACAGAAAAAACAACAAGAATTTTAATATAGCTGTCTGGCCAAATATATTAATTTAAATGGAATGGCTTTTTCTGATATTATAGCTGTGAGGCACAATGTTCTACTGGCAAGCATCTTCAAAACCTTTTTTAGAAGATTTGCTTCAAATTATTTCTGTGCACCAGATCTTGATGGTATGTGCATTTGGGAGTCTAACCAAAGGGGGGAAAGAAAAATAAAAGCTTTTGATTAAATCAATGACCTTTCCTGGAGGTTGAATGGAATGGAGATTGTAATACAAAAAGCTACGTCCTCCAAACAGTGTTTTCTTCAGAATATTTACTCTAAGCTCTACTCCATTAACTTTGCCCTAACTTTTTCACCATGTCTGTATCCTTGTGCCAGCACAGAAATATATTTTCCCATTAGCAAATCCTTCAAAATAAATTTTAGTCATTTCCATGATTATTTCCCAAAATGGTTTGCTAACCACCAATTTCAGTTCTTTGCCAGAGAATCCTGTTTATTCCTACAAACTTGGTCCTTATTGTGCTCATGCTTTGCTGTGCTGCTTCAAAACCTGGTAATACTTGTTTCCCTCAGCTAATTGCATCTCTTCCCACTTGGCAAACTAGAGACATTTTCCTGCTTGCTTGGAGAAGAAAAGTGTGATCATTTCTTAAAAATTATTTTCTGAGTTGATTTTGCTCAATAAAAAATAGCATCAGCTTATCATGGCAAATATCTTCGCACTTTGTTCTTGAAACAAAAAATCTTGTTCCATGAAACAAAGCTCTGGGAACCCAGTGAAGCTGAGAACAACATGTAACATCCTTCCCAGTTGATGTTAATGGAAGTGGAGTCCCACAAGGAGGCCAACAGCTTGTATGATATTAGGTTGCCTGTTATTAGATTAGACTTGCTATAAAGCCATCACAAAATTTCACCAAAAGGCACAGGGTCAACAACAGCTCCTGTGCAGAGATGGTAGAGGACAAGCATTGGTTTTGTGCTCACCTGGGTGGCTTCATTTTCACTTGGGTGTGGGGCAACCCACAGACAGCCCTGACATGGTTGGAAGTGGTCTCTGAGGATTTCTTCTTGTGCTGTCTGGGCTGGATGCTGATTCTTTACACCCAACTTGCCTTCTACAGCAAAAGAAATCTTAAATGACCCTTTTAGGCTTGTGCCTGTTTGGTGCACCGTAAATCACCATAGAATCATAGATGGCTTGGCTTGGAAGGGACCTTAGAGATCATCTCATTCCAACCCCCTGCCATGGGCAGGAACATCTTCTACTAGCCCAGGTTGCTCCAAGCCTCGTCCAACCTGGTCTCGGACACTTCCAGGGATCCAGGGGCAGCCACAGCTTCTCTGGGCAACCTGGGCCAGGGCCTCCCCACCTACACAGGGAAGGATTCCTTCCTAATATTTAATCTAACCCTACCCTCCCTCAGCATAAGCCCATTCCATAATGAGTAATTCCCTAGTGACTAATAACTAATGACTGTTTTCATATCCAGACATATTTTTGTGAAGTCGTCCACTCACCTGAATGCTTCCCCGAGTTTCCAGCTCTACCACTGGTCACCAGATCTGGAGTGGTTGTAGTCTGGCAAACCTGTTTTTCTTCTGACTTGGGTGCACTTGAGTACTTCATTTGAAGTTCTGAGAGTGTTGGAGGGCTCAGTGCTCTGGTCTGGGTCACAAGGTGATGATGAGTCACAGGTTGGACTCAGTAATCTCAGAGGTCTTTTCCAACCTAAATGATTCTGTGACTCTGTACAAACCTGTGCCAGGTTTGAGCGTTTTCCAGAAAAATGCTCTGATTTACAGGCCTGATTTTTACGAAACAGAGATGTATTTTTCTATCATCCATGCCTCCAGCTGTAACTCCCAGGGCCAGACCTGGAGAGGTACTAGTGCCCCAAGATTTCAGAGGCACTGGGCTCAGCACAGCTTGGGACTCAGCCTGCAGTGTGACAGCCCTTTTGTCTCTGTTCAGAGGTGAAAGGGGCAATAAGGAACAGTTCATTGATGGGTGTGATCAGATCTGTCCCACAAATCACCCGCTGGCAGCACGGAGTGTTTCCTCTCTGCTGCTCTTTTAACACTACACACAGGGATGATATTTGTGATCCTGGCTAGGAGACCTCTTTTCTTCTAGTCCTGCTCACTTAGGTTTTCTTCCTATTTTTCTGGAAGCTTTCTCAATAATCACTGACATTTCATTAGCTCCCCATATAAGGTTTTTGGGTTTTCCACTCCTTTCTGCAGTCACCAGTAGCAACATGCATTTCTACCTTCTGATCTGGGATAAAGGAAGTAGCCAAAGTATGTGCTTAACTTTGAGGCTAAGCTTAAAATTCCCCAGTTTTTGTGGGGTTTAAGCATCTGCTTAAAGTGAAACCTAAAATTTCACGTCCTTCCTGAGTGAGGATGTTCTCCTGAGTCAGACCCTGCATGTGTTGCCCCAGAATAGACCCTGGCTGTCCCTCGGGTATGTCAGACACGCCGGATGCTTTCAGAAGTGGTTCATCTGATGAAAGAATTCATCTCGGAGTCAAAAAGAAACCACAAGTTTCCTTCACTTTTCAGTCTGCTGCTTTGATATCATTGGTCAGCAGTTCTCCTCAAAAACCATCCCCCAGTGAAGCCCTGCTCCACAACAGTCTGCTTTACACAGCCTAATTTACCCACTGCATAAAGACGTTTGTCACCCCTCTGCATTCTTTGCATTTCCTTCCCTGTATACTCTGAATATTTGGGTAAGGATATTCCTTCCGAGTCTTGCCCAGGGAATCACCATGTAATGAATGAGACTGAAGCCCAAAAGAGCATGAATTTATCTATATAATTTCCATAAGACACTTTAATGCATGAGGTCTGTTTTAATCTATAGGTGTTCCAGATTAAAAATGGCTGAATAACTTAAAATAACTAAACTAAAACAAACAAACAAACAAACAAACAAACAAAAAACAACTCTAGGAAAAAAAGACACCCCACACAATAAAAAAATTAACCTGAGGGAGAAAATCCTTCCAGTGAAACTTCACCCACAGCAACTGAATATTTTGTTAAGAGCCAGACACGCTAAAATCATCACTGTAATTGAAGAGTCAACTGTTTCATCTACTTTTGTAATAACATAAATGGTCATGTATGAATCTGGATATTCACAGTGCAAAAAGTTCTGTTGCTTGGTAGAGGAAGCTTGAAAAAGCCATGTGTGTTTTCCAACCTTACTTGAACTAACACACATCATTTTATTTGTTATCCACCGCAGTTTTGCTTTAAAGGAAAATTTCTGGAATGACAGCTCAGTAACGTCAGAATTGCTGTAACTTCTGCATTTTTTTTTTTATTATTTTTCTATTAGAAGCTCAAGCCAGAAAAATATCCCCCTTCTTGGCAGTTGATTAGAGCCATTGACTCTAATTTTTGACGCTGCAATTATATGGTTCTGTGTCAAATAATGCATCCCAAATTCTTTCCTCATGGAGGGAGCTGTGTGGCTGGCAGTGTCTCGATGGGCTTGCTTGGATCATACTTGTGATATTGGCAGATGCACAGCTTTGGTTCTGCACGTGCTTGGCTCGAGCAAAACCTACACAAACAGAGCTTGGAGAGAAGTGCATTCCTTTAGAACTTTATTCCTGTGTGTTGTTCGTATTCCAAGGGCAAACAAAGCTCTCCCGACCCCCAGATCTGAGGCTGCCGCTCTGCAGGACCCAGGAGAAGTTTAGGATTGAAGCTCCTGGTCCAGGAAAGCATCTGAACAAGTGTTATATATTGCAGTTCAGGTGCTTGTAATTCCTTCTGTCCTACTTCCCACGGGGCAATTGAGAAGCAAGTGGGAGGCTGAGCTGGGGACTGAACGCTGCTGGCAAAGGATGAGGTGATCTGAGTGCTGGGCTACTGTGGAGAAAGGAGGGGGCTTCCCTCCTTGAAAACTCTGAGAATCCTCCTTTTTTCCTTCCTTTGCTTTCAAGGCAAGTGCCCTGAAAACCAAGGGTTGAAACCACTTAAAAAATATCAGTTCAAGGGAACATCTGATGTTTTTCAAAGCCTGCCTCTTTTTGTGCAGGCCAAAACTGTGCAGCAAGTTTGTCCTGAGCTAACAAATGTCTTCAGCTGTCCCCAGACCACATTCTTTGGCAAATAACTGCATTGCCCATAAATAAATAGGGTTTCACTGCATTGTGATGGAAATGGTGCATATGGGAAGAGGCCTTTGAAAGAACTGCAGCTTGGCCTAGGAGGGGAACAAGCCCCGTGTTTGAGTGCTGGGGTGTTAAACCACCTGGGCATCTTAAATACCTGTGGCTGGTTGGAGAAGTAACCTGAATAACTCCTTAGGAAGTACTGGCACTGTTAGTAATATTAGCAGCTGAGGGCTGGAAGGTTGATCCATCTATACAGGACTGGTTTTCAAATGGCAATTTTCTGTATTCTTGGTAAGACCATTATCTTGTCTGAAAGAGTCTGTTGAAGACTGTTTGCCACATCAGACAGTAAAGTCCATGTTTTCTGAAAATGCCTGCATATTTTCCATCTGGTTTAGGTCTCCTAAAACTCTGAATGTCTGATGACACTGGTGAATCTCACAGCTGACTGTCCTGCATTGGACATACAAACTGGTGGCCTCAAGCGTTTGCACCTATGGTATATGAGGGAACAATTACAGGCTTAGTTACAGCTGCAGTGAAACATCTCATAAAAAGGAAAAAAATAGAAAAATAAAGTCCCAAACCTGCAAAACCACATCCATAAATTTGTTCCTTATATTTTATGTAGCCTTCACTGAACTCGGTGAGAACGTTGGGTTCAGTTGTGTAAAGATAAACCCATATAAAACTCTTTGCAGGACTGAAGTTCACATCTGTGGTGCTATTTTAAAAGGCAAAATGAGATCATTAAAAAGAAATCGAGTAGTTACAGTTGCTAAGTGACAACAACTCAGGTACCAGTAGTGTCTTTTATTGAAACAAAGAACTGAAAAATTAAGAAATATTAACACTTGAAGAAAACATAAATCTTGGTTACTCTAAGGAGAATTTTTCAGGTTTTCCTTTCCTGTTCCGTTTTCCTTTTCCTTTTCTTTTTAATGCCAGATCATTAAAAAAAAATTACAGTGCCATGTAATTACATTACATTTTTGCTGCCTTCTCATCATAACTGATTTGCCATTTACAAGCCAGAATGGCTCAGGTTGGAAGGGACCTTAAAGATGACCTCGTTCCAACTCTTTACCATGGGCAGGGACACCTTCCACTAGACTAGGTTGCTCCAAGCCCCCTCCAACCTGGCCTTGGACACTTCCAGGGATCCAGGGGCAGCCACAGCTTCTCTGGGCAACCTGGGCCAGGACCTCACCACCCTCACAGCCAGGAATTGTTTCCTGATATCCAGTCTGATTCTACTCTCTGTCACTTTGAAGCCATTCCCCTTTGTCCTATCACTCCAGCCCTTGGAAATAGTCTCTCTTCATCTTTCTTGTAGCTCCTTCAGGTCCTGGAAGGCCACAGTTATGTCACCCCAAAGCTTCTCTCCTCCAGGCTGAACAATCCCAATTCTCTCAGCCTTTCCTCATTGCCTTAGTTTTTAAATTTGAACTGTGATGTTGGTTACAATTTATGGGTGAAAAGAGGATCACCCCTCCATCGAGGCAGTGATTCAGTGTGGGGACAGATCTGACTGGAGGGACAGTTTGGGACTGGCTTAACTCAAGGAGATTCTATCCATATTTCATAGGAAAACAGAGCTTCACAGTGGAGGGGTTGACAGCCCAAAGTTTATCAACCTTCTGTGAGGACGAGGGAGGTGAGAGAAAAAGGTTGTGTGCCCGCCAAGGGAAGGGCAGGAGGAACATTTTGTCCTGCACCACATGCATTTTGCATTGCATTTGGCCACAGCTGCTCACACAGGAACCCTCAGGGACCCAGAGTTCTTGCACAGAGTCTGTGAGTGGCAGGAGTGAGACCAGGAGTCCTTAGCAGTGGGAAGAAAGGATTAGGAGGCAGCGAGGCCAAGGAAACCAAACTGTCTCAATGCCACTGCTCCTTTTGGGGAAATGCAGCGGCACTTTGGGTAAAAATGTTTTAACCAGGAGCCTCCTGAACATTCTGCACTGTGGAACATTCTGAGCTAATTCCAGAAGGGTTAAGATCAAATCATTCAAAGTCAGATCCAGCCCAACAGACGAAGGGATAATTTAAACATCCATCTTTCAGCTGATGCATTTGAAAACAGAGAAGAAGCAGCAGACACAACATGCACTTGAGTGCCATGGCCTGGAAGAGTTTGGCATCTTCTAGGGCCTGGCCCAAAACACAGATCCTTTTAGAACAAGTGCCTCATTCTGTGGGAATTTTGCTGCACACAACATTTCACTCCTGTCCTACTGGATCCCGGCTAATTGTGAGTGGTTGTTGGGAAAGTCACAGGCCACCAAGGTAATTCAACACACATGTTTTAGCAAGTTTTTCACACATGTCTGGCAAGCCTTTCACAGTAGGAGAAGGCTTTAGGGATTCTTTCCCGGGCCTTAAATCATGCATTAAATCCTATCAATTATTGGTTCCCTCCCTGTTTCCACTGCTGCTCATTTTTTGTTACTGGACAGAACTTTTTGTGCCTTGTAACACGATCTGCTTAGAGGCCTTTGAAACTCAGAATTTCCAGTTTGCCCAGAACACTACAAAGTGTTTCAGATAGGGGTAAGAAGATTGTGATGATCATGACAAATCCCAGCTCTGTAAAAAGTCTGAGTTAGAATTAACTTGTCAATTAATTATATTCAGTGCTTTTCCCCCCCCCAAATGATAAGCATTTTATGCCTACAGTTTTTTTATCCATTAAAGTAAATGAGAACTCCTTTGCTCTTTCTTGCCAGTGTATTTATTCCCCAAGAGAAAATATTTTGTTTTATCGTTGCCAAGTCCTTTGATTTCACTGTAGTACTTTTAAGATAATAATCTCATTTTCTTGTATGCTGTTGGAAATGTCTCTCAGATGTACTGAGCTTTAGAAATGTGATCATATGGAAATCAGATCAGGTAGGACTTTAACAATGTGGCATTTCTTGTCTGTTGGAAATACCTGGTATTTGACATCAAGCCTTAGAGATCCAAGGTGATGAATAATTTAAATTTATAACTAAGTATTATAAAACCATATAACTAGTTGACAGTGATTTTTTTTTTTTTTTTCACAAGGCATGTGGTATTACAGGGTCTTAGAGAGAGCCAGAAATATCAGACAGCTACAGATATGTGGGAATCTTATCCCTTTTGGACCACACAGCGTAACCTTGGGAGTATTCCTAGAAGATGTAACATCACACTTCCCAAGTGCTTAGTTTCAAATGATTCTTTGAATCTTATTGCAAAATATTTTTTTTTAATTATTGCTTGTTTGATGGTTTCAGTATTTAAAAGGATGAGATAAGTGTGTTCTTCTGTCCCAGATAGAAAAAGGAAAGAAAAATTAAAGAAAAACAAGTTGCCAGTGCAGTGGAAGTAGTTGATTTTTGCCATATCCATATGCAGCAAACATTTAGTTTTTGGAAGCACTGATGGGAATGGCATCTCCTACAACCTGAATTTTGCTTCACCATTTTGCCCTGAGAAGACTGTGGAGGAGTCCAATCAGTGCATTGCTCCATCAACTCCCACCCCATTGCTTTTCTACCTGCGCCCTGTCACCCCAAGCTCAGGGTGGCACCAGGGCAATGATTTCACTTAAAAAATAATATAATGTGCGATACCTGGCGGTGTTTGAGACAAACTAAGTGGAACAAAGTGGTTTTTTGGCATGTCTGTTGTTTCCTCTCTGAAGAATTCACCTTTGGGGGAGCTGCCTAAATGGAAAGAGGCTGATTGATGGTGGGGGAAGAAGATTGATGGGGAATCTATTTTTTTTGCTGTTGTTCAAATACTGAACTACATCTGAGTTCATAATTAGCATAAAGGTGTTTAACAGTGCTGAGGGTTTCTCTTTGTGTCTGTCTGTCTGTCTGCTGGGGTGGGGGTAGGGTTCTTCCTCAGTATGTGCCTGTGCCTCAAGGTGGTCAAAGGGTGGCAGATTTCAGTTATTAAGAATGATCTGGATTAGCCCTGGTCTTTCTGGGTCACTAAGTTTCAAACATAGACATTTCACATCTGTTTCTTGTTCACAGCCACTAACAAAGAAGTACAATATCGAAAGAGCCCCGATTTGAGATACGTGTCTGGTCCTTTAAGGAGTTCAGCTGGTCACTCTGAGAGAGGAAAACAAAAAGCACAGCTCTACCTCCTATTCAAATTTACAGATTAGGCAAAAGCCCAGAGGTGAAAGGTCAAATAAAACAGTTTAAAGCATTTACTCTAGACTTCCTGGTCGTGGAGGGGGAAAAAAAAAAAAGAGTGTTCAGTGCTCCAAAGCAAGCTATAAAAGCCAGGAGAGTGTGAGAGACACTTTAATAGGTTCCATTCTTGATGAAAATCCTGAAACAGCCTCACTAATACGGTGTAGAAATCCAATATGCCAGATATACTTGCTGTGTGCAGTGGCTATCAGTCTAGGCATGGAAGGACTGTGAAGGACAGTGTCCAATAACCACTTCAGACTATTGTGCAGTTCAGTTAAAATTATCAAAAACACTTGGAAGAAAGCGAGGAAAAAATGTTGGCCTTTGCCCTCACAGTTGCTTCTTTTTTTCCTTGCAGGGAAGTTGCTTTTTTGAGGTATTTTGGGGTTTGTGTGTGTGTGTGTGTCATGTGTTATCATTGTCACTTAACCAGTTTTAAATTAGTATTAAACGTAAACCAAAAAGTTTTCGTATTCATACTTTGAGCTGAATTGATAACTTTGATTATCAACCCGTATTATCAAACACCCCTTTGGGATTTGGTGTTGACATTTCAGAGATGGGAAAATTAAGGAAGAATGAAAGGCTGGTTTAGGTGAGATTCAGCTCCTATAAAGCAGAGTTATCCAAAAGCTGGGTGTCTCGGGGTATGGTACAGGCTCACTTTGTAGGTGATGGAGAGAAAGAACTACTTTAAAGGTGCAATTCATCTCACCACTTTCAAATAGGGTTGTAAGTGAGGCTGAATGAAGTGATGAAGATATTTTTATTGGGAACTGCAGAGGTCTTGGAAAACTAGAGTAGTTCTGACACCTACATTTAAAACCATTGAAGTCTGATGCAGTGAATTCCACTTGAGCAGAGAGTGATTCAATTCCTTATCTGCAAATGAGTGTCAGCACTTCCCTGTTCCAAAGTACTACAGAAAATAATTCCAGTGTCAATCTAATACTGACTGTGACAATTCAATTCACTTAGACAGAACTCCTGTTTCATTTCCCATTTCTGTAGTATTTGTTTTATGCAGTCTACAGGTGGTCTCCAAAGATGATCAGAACAGAAAAAATGGGCAAGCAGGTGTAGCCAGCAAAAATATTATGGCTGATAGAAGCTTAAATAGCTTGAGTCATAGGTAAGAGTTGGTAAATGAAGTACTTTGATTTTCACTTTGAAAAATTCCAAGATTTCTTTTCTGTAAAGCTTTGGCTGTAGGAAAACAACCTGTTCTTGACTGCTGTTGTCCCATGGAGTAATGTTAAAATAATAAATAAATTAAAAAAAAAAGGTGTCCCCAAACCAGGCTCTCTCCCAGCTTTTCAGCTTTGAGAGGGAATTCATCCCTGTGAGAGGAAGGAGGGCGGGGATGGGGGGAAATACGGGAAGGGACTAATTGGGCAGTGAGAGGGGTGATGGAGGGAAGCAAAGACAGGAGAACAGGAAGACGTTAAGTCATAACCAGCCCTGAGTGCAAAAATAATGGGAGGGGTGCCACTGAAGCAGGAAGAAGTGTCTTTTATTTGCTTCTGTTAAAGTATTCTTTTTGATAAAAGGATTAATTGCTGACTTGGGAAAGAGCCTCGTGCTGGAGGGAGCAGCGCAGCCCGGTCAGCTCCGTTCGAGGGGCAGGGAGCACCCTCTAGTGACCGCTGGGCTGGGCTGCCCACAGGGCATTCCCGGCCCTCGGCACCCTCCGGGAATGTGGAAGGGTTCAGGACATCTCCTTCCTCCCTCCTCTGTGATGCAAGGCCTGGCAGTGCGGGAAATGACGGGCACAAAAGCTTGGAAGCAGCGCTGGAGGGAAGGATGCTGTGAGCTGTGCTGCCCCCGTGGCCAGGCAGCGATAATTAGTGTTAATTACGTGGCCAGGCAGTGATGATTAGTGTTAATTACGTGGCTTTACATAGGCTGTAGGCTGCCACTTGGATTTTGGGCGAAGCAAATGCCTCATTCCTGTCATAGTGCTTCCTCCCAGAGCTGCTCTTCACATTTCCAGCCGTGGATTAATGGGAATGAGCCCACCCCAGAACTGAACCCCATTTTTCCCAGCATGGATTTTGTCCTGTCCCCTCAGACCTGGTGTTGCATCAAAGCTGTGGAAGGAAGAGGTCCCTTCAGCAGCCCCAAAGGCACAACATTCCAGGGAGCAGGGGACCAGAATCCATCATCCCTGAGCTACTGATACCATAGCCCCTTAGAGCAGGTTGTGAAACTCAGTTCTTCTCCTGAGCACCTCCTCTTGTTCCCCTGGTGAAAATCTAATTGTGAGAGCCTTCTTTGTGGGGAGGGCAGAATTTCCCTGATATTTTCATCAGAGCCATGGGAAAACTGGGAATTAAAGGGAGACTGTCCTGCTGAAGGGTTTGGTATGAGTGTAGTTGACCCTCACACACCAAACTGGTGCTTGGAGCTACATTTAATCAAAATCCTACATTTTTTTAGAGGATTGAGACCTTTGCAAATGTTTCTTCACATGCTCTGAAGTAGCAATAATTTACCTGGATTTCTTGAAATCTGCTTCCAAAAACTGCAATGCAGATTCTTTTATTCTGCCTGCTCAAAATTTTTGATTTTTAACCTGGTTCTACCTAAAGGACAACTTCCTTTTTACCTGAAATGCTGGTAAGAGCAACAAGAACTCACTTTTCCCCTCTGTTCTTTTCTACCCACATCTGCAGACACTCTGTGTGTGAATAGTAAGCATGACACACAAAGTGAATCTGTCTCCAGCTTTCCCAGTTATTTTCCCGGAGGAATTTGTACAGTTGAAGGGATGAAGGTCACATTATTAACATAGCAGAGTGTGCCTCTGTTCTTTTGATCAGCCCAGTCTTAGAGCAGAGTTCTTGTTTTACCTCCCAGACAGCAAGATGGATTATAAATCTGTTTACATAGGGAATATTGCAATGTACTTCCCTACATCCCTACACTCCAGTGGATATGAGATGAAAAAATCCAAGGACAGGATTGTTTTTTAGAGTTAGTAGTAGTGTTTCAAATAGCATAAAGAATGGTCTTTCTGGAAGTATTTTATAGAATCATAGAATGGTTTGGGTTGGAAGGGACCTTGAAGATCATCCACTGCCACCCCCTGCCATGGGCAGGGACACCTTCTACTAGCCCAGCTTGCTCCAAGTCCCGTCCAACCTGGCCTTGGACAATTCCAGGGATCCAGGGGCAGCCACAGCTTCTCTGGGCAACCTTGGCCAGGGCCTCCCCACCCTCACAGGGAAGAATTTCTTCCCAATATCCCATCTAACCCTGCCCTCCTTCAGGTTAAGGAGAGAGAAATTAAGAGGGGAGCATGGGGTGACTTGTGTGGATTTTTAGTACTTTTTTGGTGCTTTTATTCCACTTGTTGACCAAGTTCTCCACACTCACACAGCCTTATTTCAGACAATAACATGTAGTTGCCTAACATAACAAAACCATTTTTTCTTTCTACTTAAAAAAAAAAATCAGAAAGGAGAAAAATATTAGGAGTGCTTGGACTATTTTTCTTTTGCAACTGGATGATGGTGATTTGATAACCCAATATTTTCCTTCCCTTACAATACCAAGGCTCTGCTTGCAATTGGATCAACACAAGCATAAGCACTCAGAAATCTGCCTGTGGGTATTAGTTTGAAAGTCAAATAAACTTCATTGAATTCTTTGGCACAGAACCTGTGCCAGTTTGAAATGGCAAAATCCTCACCGGGCTGAGGGCTCTGTAAAACTTATATAATAATAATAGAGCTCAGCAGTGCCTTATGCTTCCAAAATCCCTGTATAAACCAAGTGGAGCTTTGTCTATATGGAGGTGGGGTGGAAAGGAATCATTACTAAAACCTGCTTGTGAATGAATTTGTTAGATCCTCTCCACTGGAGAGCTGGAACTGATACTTGCAACCTCTCAGTATATTTAAGTAAAATAAAATCAAAAAAACCCAAAATATCATGGGCTTAACTGGGGTGGAAGTCACCCAACTGAAACATTATACAAGGCTTTGAAATGTCAAGAAAAAGGTTCTAATCTTTTGGCTGTCTTGCTCATTGTTTGGAGATGAAAAGGGAGGAAATCAACATCCCCATGAAACACAATTACTGTAAATTGCTTTCTTTTCATACTGTTGGTAACTGAAAATAGGAAAGTTACCAGGAGTTACCTGCTCTGCAGGAGCACCGTAATTCCATGGGTGTAGGCTCCAAGAAGACATTCAGCAGGCAACACTGGGTTTCCATATGAACCAACTAATGGAGAATATAAAATATTGGATGACAGTGCTGGCTCTGGATTGCTCTGAAATCAGAGCTCCTTAAAGCGAATCTAAAATTGAATATAAAATCGAGCTGATCTTGAGCAGGGAGTTGATCCTGTGGCACCTCAGGGTCAAGAGCAGGGAGGGGAAAAGCAGACTGTCTGCTCTCCCATTCCCACTCTCTCTGTTGGGATCTGGAGTCTTGCTCAGCCCCTTTGGGGGGGTGGTGAGTCCCCAAGGATTGTGAGGCAGCTGGAGATGAGTTGGGACAGAGACTCAGCTGGGTGTCACTGCCAAACTTGGAATAGGGTCTGCCCTGGGGCAGCTCTGCCAGATCCCAACTGTAGTGATCCTGTGTCCCAAAGGTTGGACTCGATGATCTGGGAGGTGTTTTCCAGCCACACTGATTTTAAGATTCTGTGTGTCACTCAGTTGCATCCAGGGATTCCCAGCTCTGCACCTGGAAACAAGGATTTCCTGGGATCTGATGGGTGGCAGAGCCATTCCCATGAGCAGGGGAGGGTGGATGAGCCTTTCTTTCCTCTGCCCTGCCCTGCTTGGGGGGGAGATGGAGCAGCACCTGCAGGAGAAATTCCTGAGGGCCAAACAGGCGGCACTTTATGTCCTCTCTTGTGTGTCTGGAAAAGTGCATTTCACCTTCCTCCGGGTCAGGAGAGGAGGGGAAAAGTGAACTGGGATTTACTGCTGTCTTTGTGTGGAAAAAATGCACGTTGGATGCCAGCAGACATCACCAGCTACACAACAACGCTCTGATTTCCCTTTTGTTTTTCCTAAGGAGCAGGAGGAGAAGGCGTTGGGAGAGGGAGAGCTCATCTGCTCCCACTAAATAATGCTGCACCAAGCCATCGTTATTCCTTGTTCTTTTTATCATACCAGAATCCCTGGTCAGAGGGCAGGACCTTTTCAGCTGGAATGATCTACCCAGTGCTTCCAACTGTCCGTGGTTGGATGTTGTTAGAGGGAGCAGTGAGAAGTTGTAAACCTGTTAGAGTAGGACCGTCTTTTTAAAATTATAAGGTTTTTAAAAAAATACTACATTCTGATGTGGTTTCATTTTTCATTCCATTTTTAAGGATTCTATTTTCAAGCTTTTCTCTTCTAGCTGGAAGTTCAGAATCTCCTGACACCAGGGATTATGTCTTCTATGAAAACATAAAATGCTGTGAGACTCCTAAGGGCGAAAGGGTTGTGCCAGCTCTGGATCCTGGGTGGTTCTTTACAGTGGCTGGTATTATGGAAGCACTTTGCCTTTCTTACTTATTTTTTCTTTTAAGCTCAGCACTCCTGAGCAAAGGCCTGGGACAGGGACGGTGTTTTGTTTGCACAGCTGGGAGTTCTGAGGTGCCCTGTGACTGCCAAGTGCTACGAAAGGACAAATAAAAATATAACACCGAATAAAAAATGACTATCACACTCTAACCAGGAAGGGAATCGCCAGTGAAACCATCTCCTTCTCATGCATGGAGAGGGCTGTGAAATAAGGGAAGAACATGGGAAATTTAAGACTCTTTATGGGATTTGCTTTTTGTCTTTTTGTGACTTCCTTTCCTCAATAAGAAAGACACGTCAAAAAGAACTGATTGTCTCCAATCTACTCGATTCTTCTCTAAGGAAAAAAAGAAAAAAAGTGCTCAATCAGACAGGCCAGAGAGTGTCAATAGCTCAGGAATCCAGGAATGAGGCTGATGGACAAATATAGATGTGGTGTAAGCAGGGCTAGACTTCATTAACATATTTGGAGTTACACCCCTTATACCCAGCCTGGCTTTGGCCCTGAACCAACAATTCCCCAGTGAACAGCCTGCATCAAACTACTGCTGAATTTGGCCCATTTCATCTGACATCTGCATCCTGCCTCAAAGTGGCCTGTCACACTTACTGCACATCACATCACACCTGCCCAGGCAGCCACAGGCAATTGGCTTTTTTGTTTTAAAAAAAAAAAAAAAAAAATTTTTAAAAAAAAAATTTAGTCACATATCATCAAGAAAAACAACATTGTTTTAGGACTCTTATCTCTTCACTCCCAAATATCCTGTTTCTTCGAGCTGTGGTGGCCAGGACCAATAGAAACCTCTTCCTGCCATTGGCTGACTTCATTTCCCAGAGTTAGCACAATCTCATCCGCTCTAAACAACCTCATCAAAACTTCTTTCTGGTCAGAGCGAAGCAATAATTATTATTAGCAAATAATTTAGCGATCAATAATCTTGATCACATTATGGCAAGCACTATTAAGGTAAGAAAGGGGCACCTTTTTTTTGTCGGCGTTTTTTGGTCACTTTGCGTGTTCTTTGGTTTCCTTTTATCAACCTAGATAAGTTAGAATTGGGCAACACCCCCACTGCCACAATAGAGGACAACAAGATTTCCTTTGTACTGCCTAGTAAATTTCCTTTTTCCTACTCCAACCATCCGCAAGGCTTAAAAACTTCAAACTCGGACAAAAAAAAATTGGGTTTTTTTGAAATTCGCTCTTCGGTGCCGCGGATCGCAAAAATGCGAAGCCCTTTTTTAAAAAAGGGGAGCTTCTGAAATTCCTTGGAGGTATCACTGGGACAACTTGGATGTACTTGTGGACTGCCAGGAGGGGAGAGGGTGTGCACTGGAAGGAAAAAGCGGGTTCCCTAAGAGCGCTTTTGGATACTTTGAAATGTTTCTCTTGTGGATGGGGAGACAAATTTGAGCGAGCGGGAAGGAGAGGCACCAGCTCTTGTTTCTCTCTCGTGCAGGTGTTAATTATGTGCTTTTCTAGAAACCCTGATCCTTTTACTGGGGACTTTTCTGAATGTTATTTTGATGGTGGCGGGAAGATGTCCTGGGTGTGTTCTTTTTTTGCTTTAATTTCTTTGGACAATAAAATTCTCTTCTTGGCGTTTAACTTGACTTCGGTGCATGGTTTGTTAATTTATCTTTTATTATTTTAAGACTGACTTTGCTGAGTTTTTCTGGTTGTGCCACTTAGTAAGTTGAATAAATCTATATGTGTCTGTCTAGTTTTCACTTCTCTCTATGTTGCAGTTACTGCCATAGCAATAGCTGTGATTAATTGCAGAATAGAACTGTAATTTCGTGATAGTGAAACTAATTTTACATAAAGAGCATGTTCAGAGAGGACTCTGCGGTGTTGTGTTATCAGATTCGGGGTCAAGGTATTATCAGATTTGGGATCAAGGTATTTGTTTTCTTGGTGGTATTGTCTGTTTCTGCACTTTTCTGATTATGCCAGAGATTCAACAGGAGATATGGAATAGCCTGGCTGTCGGCTCAGGGGAGCTGCACTTGGATTTCTCAGTAGCTTCTGCCTCTCTGTTTATATTTTAGAGATCATTTGATGCTTTTTTTTGTTATGGTTTTTGAGATCTGAAAGTCTTGCCTGAAGTCAAATGTGATTAAAAAGTCTAATGAACCTCTTCTTTCTGTGATCACTGATGTTTTCATAGGGCTACCAATAGAGACAGAGGTCTGGATCTCCTCTGCGTTGCTGAGTATCTGTTAAATGCTAAGTAGCTCCTGAAACTAAATTCCCTGTGGTTCCTGAGGTTCAGGGAGCTGAGTTTTGGCTAAAAAAATGGCTCTGTGTTGAGGTGGTAGCGCTGCATTTTTTGTACCTATTAATCAGAATAAACTATTGATGTTGATAGGAAATTCACTTTCAAATATAATGGTACCATGAGTTTGAATGGTGTTTGCATTTTGAGGAGCTCTTGTTATTTATTTCTCTTAGTGTTTTGTATTAGGTGAATTGTAATTGGGTAAAAAAAATGGTAATAAGATAAAAGATTGTAAATAATACCTCGTGGTTATTATTTTACCTTCACCTGACACTTAGGGAGATGAGAAGAGCCGTGTTTTATCCAGCCTGGGAATGCAGTGCAGTCAGAAAAGCCTCCTGAGTGGAAAAATGTGCACTTCTCTCTCCTCATCTGGAGTGTGAAACTTGCAGGGAGAAACACACCCCAAAAGGTTGAGGGTTTTGGTGCCCAGGGTGCTGGGAAGGCCTTACATGCTGAAGCAAGGATTTTATTTATGCAAGTGCAAAAATGTAAAATGACTGGGAAGAAATGGCAGGTGCTTTGTGCTCTAGATCCAGGAAATCTGCTCTGACATGACCCTAAGCCAGTCCAAAGAGATTCAATTCCTCTTCTATAAGGAGTTCATAGAGAAGTCATTTAACTGAGAGGTTTCTGAAATAAGGAAATTCCAGTTGAAGGCCAAACAGGTGTTTGTTAACTTTTGCTAAACAGTTATATTTTTCTCTCTCTCTATATATATTCAATAATATAAATATATATAATTAATATAATATAATGGCTTGCGTTCTCTGCTGGCAAAGGGTATCCCAGCTATCCCAACACTGGGATACAAGGGGCTGTGGTCATGGAAGGTGGAGAGCCTTGTCTGGGATCTCTGTGCTGCGAATTCACTCTCTTCTTTAGTGAAGCTGTGGAGTCCTTAAATGTTAAAATGAGGCTGTGAATGGTTATGGAATTATGTTTTTGTCCACAACTGGGTAGAAATTTCTGGGAATGCACACACATGTGCAAAAGTGACCTTCCAGTAAGACTCTCTGATCCATCCTTTCCCTATCCTACACTTGCAGACAGACCCATGGGACACTTGTAATTCCTGAGGGATCAGTCTGGCTTCACTGGGGTTAATTGATATCTGTGAAGACAAGCCCTTGTGAGATTTTTGGTACCGGGTTTGACATCACAAGTGTGGTTTTCCCAGGAGATACATCTCTCCTTGTCCCCCGCCCTCCTTCTGCTGCCCCCTGTCCCTTCTCCACCGTGAGGGGGAAAGTGCCGTGGTGGAAGGTTTGTCCTAAAAAGGGGGAGGAGGAGGTAGAAATGCCTTTTTGCCAGGCTCTGACATGGATGGATAATGTTAATCCTGATTTTCTCACTGTGAGGGCAGCTGTCCTTGCTCAGGCCAGGGATTTCTCCCCCTTTGACTGGGAGCAGGGCCGGCTCCGGAGTGAGAAACAGCAGAGAGGGGAACGGATCAAAAAGGTGCCTCCACACCAAGGATTTTGGGTTTGGTACAGTCAGAGGGCTGATATTTCTGATCCCAGTACCTGGTGCGCGTGCAGCTGATCTCACTGTTACGTTTTTTTGGCATTTGAAGGGGAAAATGTGGTTTTTCAGGTGCAGAAAGTCTCTTAAGATCCAGGATTTCGGTGCTAAGGTGACATGTTTCCTTCTGGCACAAGCTGTGTGTGCAGAGCACTGAAACTAAAGACTCTCAAATCAATACAACTCTTAAGTGTCCCTGTTACTGTAAATACAATTTTAGAACATATCAAATGCTTCTGAATTGGGCATCAGCCTTTTTTTTTTGGTGGTTTTTTTTTGTTTTTTTTTTTTTTTAAATAGAATGGAGCAAAAACTTATTTAAGCATTACCTTGGGATGAAGTAAAAATAGTTATCCTGAAGGTCATTTTGAGTTTCTTTTTTTCCCCATTATCCTATAGTGGAGGAAAGAAAATTAAATAGAAAAGTACAACTGGAATTCTATTTCCTTGCCGTGTTCAAGCCTGGTTATATTTTTCTCCTTACCTACTTATTAAAACTCTTTGTTGTAATTATTCTTATTAAAACTCTTCAGTACTTGATCTTTACTTTGCAATGATTTATCAATTATACTTGTGGATATTTCTTTTACTTTAATTTACACCTAATTATGCTCACATCCACTTTTTATTATTGGTTTCTACTGTGCTGTTCCTGAATCTGTGATTTCTGGGAGAAAAAGTCTGTGTATTTGATAAAGGACAGGAGAATCTTTGTGGTTTCTGAGGCTTGAAAGAGTATGGACACGCTGATTAAAGCAGAATATAGGGGCAAGATTTATTTTCAAGGAATATTGTGCTGTGCTTCTCTCTTTGGTATTACTTTTCTCTCACTTTCTTTTCGAAAATCTAAGCACTCCCTCAAATATTTCTGAAGCCAAGGAAAGCTGGAGACAGTTAAGAAATAAATCTGTCCTTGGCATATGGAAATGTTTAAGCCTTTGTTTAAAGGTTTGCATCTGCACTGAATCCAGCAGAGCTGATACAGTAATTTGTACATTTGTTCCTTGCATTAAAACAATTATAAAGGTTATTATCTTTTTTTTTCCCCCCCCTCACCTCAATTAATGAGCCAATGGTATATTTAGTTTTAAGCCTGTAAATACTTCCCCTGACATGGTACAACCCCCTTAAAGCAGGGAACACACCTGAGTGCTCAGGTGAATCAGAAGCAGGAACAGCAAGAGAGCTTTAACCCCCTTATCCTGATCCTGCCCTCCTTAATTCAGAGTTTCCAGCAATTCCATGAAGATTTGGTTCCAATAAAGGCAGCAGAATCAGACCCATAATTATTGCCAGGTAAAACGGTATTTCTGACTCAGGTACAAATGTACAATTTCAAGGCAGAAATAGTCATATAGAAACACAAGAACATATTCTGGGGGATTTTTGTGCTGTTTTGTTTTGCTTTTAATCAGCAGCCATTTAACTCGATTTGGTTTGTGTCTTCATATGCCAAAATGAAGTGAAATATAAGGGTTTTGCTTTCTAGAATTCAGTCCCCAGGCAAGGAACAACAGCTGGAAAATGCATATATTTGACTGAGTTTGTTGTTTTGTTTGTTTTTCCTTAACAAGCACTATATTATCCCTTAACAAAACGTTTCTCAGCAAGTTCCCCGAGTTACAAAAGGCCTTTCAGAAATAATGTTAAAAGAAACAAGTGCTCTTGGAGAATGACTTGCTGAAAGACAAATACAGAAGTAGTTTTGCAAAATGCCAAAAGAAGTTATTTATTTTCAGAGGGACAGTTTGTGATTCACTAAAAATGTATAATGCTGTTTACTTAAAAAAGGAATAGCCTTTATTATGCAGGTTTCTAAATCAAACAAACAGAATTATTTGAAAATCAGCAAAAAAATAAGAAAAGAAAATTTGAGGTTGTATTATCGGTTGTATTGAAATTAATAATACTTGTATGATCAATTTTAACAAAATAAGGGTGATAACAGAAAATATCGCATGCAGTGCCAAACCTCTTCAAGTTAACAAGTTCATTGACTACCATGTGATTTCTATCAGATTCATCTTTAACTATTAAAAAATTAATTTCTTTTGAGAGATAATCAGTCATTCTGCTGTCTTGGATAGATATTTATGTCTTATGGAAGAAATTTTTGTGTAGAAAACATCAACAAACATAAAAAAACTTGGAAGAATATATATGAAAAAGGTCACAGTGCTTTCTCTGAAGTGTCCTTGTTGTTGAAGGGATTATTTTAAATGTTGTAACATTTGTAAATTATTTTAAGTTATTTTAAATGTCATAACCAAGCCTGCCTTAGGTTGGTTAGGTACTTTGTGTCCCTCAATTAATTTCTGCTCCCTTACAAGGACTGTAAATCCTGTAATCAACTTATCACAGTGAACAGAGGGAGAAGTTTCAGGAAATCTGGGGAGATGCAGGTTGCAAGCCTGAATCACAAGGATCTTGCTCCTTGTAATGCATCCTTAGGCACTGCCAATTTTTGCCATGCACAGAGTCATCCTGTTAGAGAGATTGGGATATTAGTGGGTTATAAACAAGTAATATTCAGAATGAATTTTAATAACTACCACGTGTGAACCAGTGATTGCCACTTCTGATAATTATTGTGTCATAAATCGAATTTATTTCAAAGAAAAAAGGAATAAATTTGACAAATACAAATAAACGTGACAATTATTGTCTTAAAAATGTCATTGAACTTTAAGAGGTAAAAAAAAGACTGATGAGTAATAGTGTTTTTTTTTAAGGCTGAAGGACACACTAAGTGGTCACTCACTTGGTCCACGCACAGTGCCCGAGGCAAATGGCCTTTTGGAACGGTGGATTTCGGGAATAAATGAGTGGAAGGAATGCCTAGGATATGATGTCTTCCAGTTGCAATGTGTGTTTACACGAAGTGTAAATCTCCAGTGATGGGTGGGAAGTGGTGTCACCAGGCTGGGTAACCTCCTCACACCAGGAAAGGCTCCGACTTGCTTAGTCAAAGGTGTGTGTTGCCAACAGATGACAAGGACTGGGCATATGCAAATACCTGCAGGAAGGGGTGGGTCACCGTTTTTGGGAAGTGGCAGAGCTCTTTAAAACTACCTGCCTGGCTTAGGAGAGATGAGGGGAAAAAAAAAACAACAACAAAACACCCGGGGAGACTGGGAATGTTTTGTTTGCAAATCCCTAATTGCAGCTGTGATGAGAGAAACAAAGAGCAGCACGTTGATTCTCCGTGGAAGGTCTTGCATAACTACAGTGCCTGTAAGATTTTTTATTTATTTTTTTTTTAAACTGCATTCTTCAGACTTGAAAAACATCTTTTTTTAGACCGTATGTTTATTACCTTGATAAACAGCAAAATGCTGCCACAGCAATTACCTTGATGATAAAGGGTCTGTAGACAGATACTTCCTGCATTCATTTCCTACCCAGATAAGTTGCCAAAATCAGGGACTACCAATACAGGAAATGCTTTCAATAGGAACTTCCTATCTGTTAGTATCTAATTCACTGGAAAGATCTAAGCCCTTCTTGTTTGATATAAAGGTAATTCTCTACCTGTTACTATTTAAACACTTAAACCACAGCACAGTGCATCTGTTTGTGTAATAACTTTAAGACAAATGTTGTTACCCTGGGCTGTGAAATAACAGGATTTTTCTCTGCAATGGTAGGACAAGTAGCTCTGCATTTTATAATATTGGAAATAGGGATGTTTCATAATCCATTAGCATTGTCAGATGAAAAACAAACATCTTCCCTCCAACTCTGTGTTGCCTGAATCCTTATTTCTGTGTATCATCAAATAAAATACACATTTCTCTAGGACCTGAGGTGGAATTCTCCAACAAATAGTCCCGAGCATGTTCTGGATATCTTAAAGATTCATGGCCATCTCTTGCAATCCATGTATCCATATTCAACCAAAATGACTGAAACAGAGATTTTTGCCTTGCTGTAAAGAGAAATAAAAGCGTGACCAACCTGCATGGTTGAACTTCTGCTAGGGAAAAAGAGAAACCTGGAGCAGAGGGAAAGTAAATGCAGCCAGAAACCTCTATTGCTAATTGTAACTTCAGGGTAATTGGTTTCAGGCACATCCATAGGATGAATGAGGATTTATGAAACTTGAAGTGAAATCAGGCAAAATGAAGGCAAAAGTGTGGCCTGACTAGGGCCAGGCTTGCACCTGAGTTATTCAGGAGCTCAGCCCAAATTTTCTGTGTTGTTTTACCAGTGATTCCCCTGGAGTCATTCCGGGTTTCTGCCACTGTGACTGAGATTGGGATGGTGGCTTTTCCCTGGATAATTGAGTAGAGCTTTGCTACTGTGGCTGCACACGCATCACACCTTTTTGTCTGGGAAGAGCAGATCCAAGTCCAGTTATCTCCTCTACGTTCATGTTGTGGTCTAACAGGCTGGGAATCTGAGGATGGGTTTACAGACCCTTCCAGAGACCATGGAAGACATCAGACATCACTGGAAGCACCAGCTGTCAGACAGGAGGGCTGGTCCTGTGGGCACCTGACCCAACAGCCCAGTTCTGCAAGTTGGGAGTTAGTTTTGACAAGCAACTTCCACAAGGCCATGGGGGAGGAAGCTCCAGGAAGCTGCCCCTTGGCTTTGGGTTCACAGGGGTGTTGGGGAAGTGCACACTTGGTCCTGAGAGCAGTGTTCCTCAGATGTGGTCGCTCAGCTCTTATCTGCTCACATACATTTTTATTATTGTTGATCTTTGGCGTATTCCCACCAGCTTTCCTCATGCCTGAGGTATTCCCTTGGAAGTGCTCAAAGTTGTTGCTTTTTACTGATCAGATCAGCTCACTTTAAGTGGTGGCCAGAGACATTTTTCACATTATTTCCACACAGACATTACCTTTTTAAAAAAATTTCCCTGCGATTTGTCATCGAGGCACTGTTACATCCACTGTTTTCATGGAATCCAGAACCTGATTGTTTAGTCTACGTAAACGAGGGGGGGAAAAACGAGAGGGATCCTGTGCCTTTAATGTTGTTTATAACGGTTGGACAGAGCTTGTCAGGTGAAGGTTAATTGCTCTCCAGTTAAAGCAGTTCTCTGCACAGATGGGTTATCAGGGCTGAACACTCGTTACAAGATTAATCTCATTTCCGACAAGACTTCCCTTTCCTTCAACTGATTTTTGCTCAGCCATTGGACCTGTCAGCAGCCGTTAAGAGAAGGGTGGGTTACCTCTGGGATATTAATGCTTGTGTGCAGTGAAACAATGCAAAGTGTGTGTCATATCGGTGGGGAACATCTTTAGGAGACAGCACATTTCAGTGCTGCTCTGAAGGTCGAGATTCATAAACAACAGAAACAATCAGGAACATTCGTGTTAACCCTCCTGGTGGACATGAGCTCCAGTTGAACCATGCACAGGCTTGTTTGGCGTTCCTGTTCTCTTCCAAATGTGGTATTTTTTAGTTGCAAAGGCTTAATTTTGGTGTGAGTTTTAGTCAACGAAATAGTCACTCATGAGATGTAGAATTCAGGATGCTTCTGTCCAGTTGACTGACGGGTGAGGCCTTCAGTTAATGCTTTTTTAACCCAAAATGTTTTTTTAACCATGTTTTTTTATCATGGTGACCACTCAAACTTTGGGAGTTTTGTCTTGGGCCCTAAGGAAACCTGTTAAATTTTCCTCTTTCTTGAAGCCGGAATAAATCGGAACTGGATCCATTATATCCAACAGGCTACAGAGGTATGAGAAAAGTGAGAGAAGAACCAGACACATCATGTTCTCAGCATAATAGTGCCTTGCAAGCCAAGACTGCAGCAGATCTGCCAGTCCAGGCTCATCCTGAGCTGTTGGATGAACCGAGTTCAAGGAGGCTATGGCACGAACACAAAAGTCTCACTGGAGTTTGGGGTTTATTTCAGGAGTTCTGAGACAACCAAAATAACACAGCTTGCCAGGTTTCTTCCATGCAGCTTCAGTCAGTAAATTCCAAAACACGAAACAAATATTCAAGGCAACAAACAGGGCAAGCTCTTATGTTTCCTCAGTTTCCTGTCCTGGCTTGGGATCAGCTCCATCCTGTCGATGCTGTTGAGTCTCTCCATTGACTTCAGGGAACTTTGAGCCAGGCTGGGCTGCCCCAGCCAAAAAATGGGGCTCTGTGGAGGGTCTCAGGCTCCATGTTATTCACTGGATGCTTGTTGGAGATGTGAGCCATCAAACCATACGGAGCTGTGCTGGGCTGGAAGCATCTGAGCTGTTCCCCTGATGGTTTAGATTAGGGGTGTGCAAAGGGGCCTCCCTGTGCCGGGCTCTGCAGTGGAGAGGTGACATCCCTCACTTGCTTTGTATTAAACTAATAAGGCAAATCCAGCCTTATATCATAATATAATTATAATTTTGTACACCTGTAAGGTCAGAGGTGCCTGCACATGTACAGTGTTAGACAGGTTGAGTAGTGAGGAGACTTATGTCCAGGGAAACATCAAAATATCATGTTATTTCTTCTCTTTTGGGGCAAAAAAAATAGGAAAAGGACAGAGAGAGGAAGATCATTGCCTTGTCTGATGGGTGCACAGCAAAAAAAGTCATCCTTGTTCCCATGCCTGAGGCTCCTACATAGTGAGAAGAATAAATCTGTGTGCATCGTGAGGAATATTAGTTATTCTCCTAAAGGCCTTTATTGAAGCAGTTTATTTTTAATTTATGTTTTATAAGCATTTAACAGAGCTGATAAATTATATTAAAAAGTAGGTTTTGTTAGAAAAGATCTACCTACAAGCTTTTGACAATTCCTTAATTTTCTTTTTTGTCTCCTTTCAATCATCAAGCTCTCTAATAACCTTACTGCTGAATTTTTAGGGTTTTTTTTCTTGTTAAATACTCATGAGATTAAAATTACATTTTCCTTTGATTTGGAATCCACAAGATTTAAGGAAATTTACTTGCTGCAGTTATAAAGCTGAAATGAAAGGTAGACAGGAATGTAACCTCTGGATGTCATCCTCCTCAGCAGTTCACACTCAGAGCCAAAGAAATTCAAGCGAGTGAATTCCATGACTGGTTCTAATAAGATAGGAAAAGTGCATAGTAAATCTTTACAATGCCAGCTAAATCATTGGTGCTCTGTGCCAAAGGAGGCAAGTTTAGTAGAAAGTCTTTAAATGGACCAGGTTGAATTTTTTTTTTTTTTTAAAAAGAAAAGAGTCCCTAAGGTTTGGTTGTTAAATCTCTGCTTAGAGCTTTGAATAAGGAGCTGGATTTTTCAAGACGCTGATCAAATTGAGAGTTCCTGCTGCCTCTGCTCAGTGAGAAGAAACTCACTGAGAAGTGCTCCATGCTGTTCTGATGGATTTTTGGAGATGGATGTTTGCTCACAGTTGGAAAATGTTGTTACACCACTTACCTGATGTGAGAAAACCCCTCCTTGACAATTCTGCCTTTCTAGGAAAAGGAAGGGAAATTGAAAGTGGTCAGATCTTGCTTTTTCCTAATCAAAGTCTTTGTTGAGCAAAATAATATAATCTTTACTGTGAGGGTGGTGAGGCCCTGGCACAGGTTGCCCAGAGAGGCTGCGACTGCCCCTGGATCCCTGGAAGTGTCCAAGACCAGGTTGGATGGGGCTTGGAGCAACCTGGGCTAGTGGAAGGTGTCCCTGCCCATGGTAGAGCATTGGAATGAGATGGTCTTTAAGGTCCTTTCCAACCCAGGCCATTCTGTGGTTCTGTGGTGATTTTGTTTTTGTTTTCTCACTTCGAATGGGAAGCTTTGTCTGCAGATGTTCCAAATGGGATAGCAATGAACTATGAATTGCAAAACTGCTTGTATGTTATAGATTTACAATTGCAACACCAATTTTATATAAAAAAAAAGGGCATTTACATGTATGTTAAAAATTTTTGAAGTAAAGCACAATCTGTAACGTGTACATGTAGATTACTGACTTTTAACTTTCCCAGTAATGGTACCCAGATCCTGTTCAATCAGCATGAATGTTAAATATTACAGAGTCACAGACTCATAAGGTTGGAAAAGAACTCCAAGACCATCAGGTCCACCCTGTGCCCAATGCCCACCTTGTCCCCCAACCCAGAGCACTGAGTGCCACGGCCAGGCCTTCCTTGGACACCTCCAGGGCTGGGCACTCCAAACCTCCCTGGGCAGCCCCTGCCAAGGATTGATCACCCTTTTCAGCAAGAAATTCCTCCTCATGTCCAACCTGAGCCTCCCCTGGCACAGCTGGAGGCTGTTCCCTCTCCTCCTGTCCCTTGTTCCCTGGGAGTAGAGCCCGACCTCCCTGGCCCCCCCTCTTCTCAGGGAATTCCAGAGAGCAAGAAGGTCTCCGTTATTCACTGTCTTCAGATTTAGTTTTTTCCCCCCACACCTTCATCACACACCTCATGTGACCTTTCAGAACCCAGATCAGACCAAATTCACTTTCAAGTACGTTTTTCTTCTGAGCTTGGCCCTTCATAATACTGTTTTCCACTTTCATAGAGGTTTTGTGAGGCCTCAATCTCTGTTAACTTGCTCTGCTTCTTGGAGGATGCAATTCTTGCCGACCCACACAATCTTTATCAAGAATATTGTGATATTTAATAATTAAAGGGCAGTATCTTGAATTGTATGACCACTTGAAGCCTTCAGTTTTCATTGACAAAAGGCTGTAGTTCTAAAGGATTTTCCTTAAAAGCCAGGGTACAGACCCAAAGCACGTTGGTTTTAAGCACTTTTTGTTTCTAAGGCCTGACTAAAAAACTTGGAAGACTTCGTGGAACAGGGCTGAACTCAGCACAGGGCAGAGACCCTGCAGAAGTCAACACAGCACCTGGACACTGCTTACCTGCTTCTTAAGGGGCTGCCTGTGATGTCACTTCTGCTTAGGTCTTGACCTCATCCCACAGGTAGATCTGACACAAAATAAGTGCCCTGCCTAAGGCTCCGATGAACACTCTAACCTGGAATTTTAAGGTACACTTTTTAATTAATGAAAGCAACAAGGCAAACACATTTCTGGTGGTGTTTCAGGTTTATAAGCTGGGATTCAGATGGTTTCTTGCCTTCAGGTGTCCGGTATTAAACCTCACTCCTGAAAGTGTTAAGCAATAAAGCTGTTGGAGAAATGTACTGTCTGTGTAGTGACTGCCAAAAGCTTCAGCTCGTATTTTAAAATCTGAAAATATCCAAGTTTTGTAATATCAAAAGTAAAGATAGTGCATCTCTATATATCTTAGTTGTATTTTGCTCTCCAAATATTGCAATTTAGGGAGCCTGAAGGTTTTTATGGTTCTGGAGAGGATCAGTTAAGGGGGCTCAAGGTTGCTTGAGAAAGCTTAAAATTAAGTGGGGTGTCTATGAGCCCCAAGACATTTTCTTCCTTATTTTTTTCCCTCTCAACTGCTTTCTGTTCCTTTCCTTAGTGAAAAAAGGAGAAATTCAGAAGGTTGAATAAGACAAGTTAAATTGCTGCAAAAGGTTCTGTATGAAAGTCTCAAGGTGGAGGTAGAAAGCAGTGGGATGTGATACTGAAATTAAGGTGACAATAAAGAGTATTATACTTTTTGTCAGTAAAAATATTCAGAATTCATAGCGACATGAGCTTAAAAACCATGGAATTTCAGGGAATAATATATATTTTATTGTTTGTCTTATCTGCCTTTTAAACCTTGAAAAATCACACTTCTTTCTCTGAAATGAAAACTAACAGCCTTATTTTTTAGCTGACTGTAGAATTTAGGTCCAAAGGAACCTGAGGTTCAGTAAGGTCATGAAAGTTGGCAGCTACTGTTGTTAAAAAGGAAGCTTGATAAATCCTCAGAATTAACTATTTTAAAATCCTGTTTAAATAGGACTGGGATGATGCTGAAAATGAAATTCTTCACTAAAACTGGATGCTGAGAGGAAGCAGGACCAGTGGAATTCGATTGAAAATAATTTTCTAACTCTTGAATAAGCAATTGAAACAATAATAATCAGTGTCAATCAGTGCTGAAAAAAAAAACAACAACCAACCCCAAAGTGAAAGGTGGGAAAACAAAATCTGGCAAGGAAGTACTTTGAGTCATGAAGTGTCCTAAGGAGGACAAAGGTTTTGAGTTCTCAAAACTGTCAGGGACATTATCAGAAAAGAAAAAGTCATTATGCTCTGAATTTTCATGACAGTGAGTATAAACTGTAACCCCCAGTATTTCAGAGACCATTTACAGTCACCAGGTTTGTTTAAATAAATGAGAAGATGGCCAAACAAAGGAGAGCAGAGGCCAAAACTTCCAAAAAAGTCAAACTTCGTAAGCAAAGAAGTCCTATGCAAAATATTGCCTCAATTGCTTCTGAGTTTCTCAGTTTCCCTGGATGAATTTGTTGTATTTCATTCCTTCCCAGTGCTCTAGCCACCTGCAGACTCCTCCACCCTCACAAACTTCATCCTGGTTTTTAATCATTAATATTCTTTTCTTTTCTAAATGTCTTTAATCGCATTTTGGACTCCTTCATCTCTTTCTCTTTTTTTGTTTTTCACTCAGATTGGAGTTCATTTGCTTTATTTAATCCTTGGTTACCCTCAACTTCTAAACAAATGTTTCTGAAAGATAGAGCTGATTTCACTCTTTGTCTCCTGCATCTTGTAGAGAGACATTCTACAAGGACAGGTGGTGACAGGACAAGGGGGAATGGCTTTAAACTGAAAGAGGGTGGGGTTGGATTGGATATTAGGAAGGAATTCTTCCCTGTGAGGGTGGGGAGACCCTGGCACAGGTTGCCCAGAGAAGCTGTGGCTGCCCCTGGATCCCTGGAAGTGTCCAAGGCCAGGTTGGACGGGGCTTGGAGCAACCTGGGATAATGGAAGGTGTCCCTGCCCATGGCAGGGGGTGGGACTGGATAATCTCTAAGGTCCCTTCCAACCCCAAGCTTTTCCATGATTCTGTGATCTTCACACAACCATCTTACACCCCTTTCCACCAGAAACACTGTTCACCTGACTCTGCAACTTCAGGTCTTGTTGAAAAGTTCGTAAGAGCAGTTTGCTCGTGTGGGAAAACCTTTCCCTCTGAATAATAAAAATAAGGCAGGGAAAAAGTCCCAGATTTTCCTCTTTGTGTGATCAGCAGCCTGCTCTTTACTCATGTAGTTGCTGGACAGGTCATTTTGCCTTTTTTAATTCCTGTGTTGTAACCCCAGAGGGAATAAAAGAGTTTCCAACTCCCTGAGAGGAGGGGGCAGTGAGGGGGGGGTTGGGTTCTTCTGCCATGTCTTGAGTGAAAGGATGAGAGGAAATGGCCTCATCTTGTGCCAGGGGAGGTTCAGGTTAAATATTAGAAAATGTTTCCTTGACAGACTATTCAGGCCTTGAATAAGTTGCTCAGGAAGGAGGTGGAGTCACTGTCTCTGAAGTGTTCAAGAGTTGTCTGATGTGGCCCTTGGGGACGTGGTTTAGGGGTGATTCTGGTTGTGGCACTGGGTTATCCTGAAGGTCTCTTCCACCCTTGGTGATCCAGTGACTCTGGGATGTATTAGCAGTGAATCACAGCGAGTTTTGTCCATGATCTGATGGGCAATGACTTGGTCAGAGGACTGAAAGGGAGTTTTTTCAGTTCTATCCACAGATCCTTGCTGTGACTTGAAAAAGCCCCTCTGCATTTTCAGAAACAGCTGGGTTTTTTCAGGTTCCCACCTGAGACACTTCCGTTGTGATTTTCAGAGCTTTTCTATTTCCCACAGAATTGTTGTAATTAATAACTTTTAAGAGCTTTTAATCTGACACGAAATGGGACATTATTCTGGTAAAATTGCACAGGCTGCCACTAAGCTCAGTTATTGCTGATGTTGTTCTAGTGCTTTAAGAAATATCTGTCAATTAGAGGCTCTTATTTGCAAATAGTCCTGCTTATGGCAATAGAAATGCTTATATAAAAGATCAGTGTGGAATGCAAAACTTTTAGCTACCAAGATTTAAAATGAGTGGTGTGGTTTTCATTGCAAGAATTGATGATTTCACTGACAGCTAAAAAAAAAAAAAAAGTTAGGAAAATATCCTCAGGAATGTTAAGTGAAATCCAGAATCAGGAACTCTGGACTCTGAAAGCTGCATAAATAAGAAGTGACTTTTCAATTAACTCATTTAAAAATATTATTTGTGCATGTTACAAATATAATATTTAGTGTACTCAGTGTACAAAAACTGTTTGTAGAAAAAAGTAGAATACAAGAAGATGTGGCAGGAACTTTAAATGTTTCTAACAAACATTTTCTCCACAGTTGTGACTGAAGCCTGAAGCTTCAGAGGGTAATAAACAGCTTTAAAACATGCCTGGTCAGTGATGAAATACTTAACATGAGGAAGCAAAAATCTTACTGAAGCCTTAGATCTGTTTTCCATATTCTTACAAAAGAGTTGGTTTCTAAAGATCTGTTTTCGATTTCAGTCTCACTGGAAGTATCTCATAAGAAAGCTTTTTATATATTTTAAAGACATTCTGAAGAGTCAGCATTCTCCTGATAAAAAACAATTACATGTTTCTGTTAACTCTGACGGAGCAAAATTAGTTTGCAGTGAACCGTAATTTTCTTTTGGTAAAAGTAACATTTGAAATCCTCAGCAATGGGTTTGTGTTGGGGTGGTTGAGGAATTACAGTCTTGGGAAATCTGTGCTTTGAACAAATGCTTAGTTCAGGAATAGATACTAAAATAAAGATGGAAAGAGGCTATTTCCGAGGGCCTGGAGTGACAAGACAAGGGGAATGGCTTCAAACTGACAGAGAGCAGGGTTATATTGGATATTAAGAGAAAATTCTTCCCTGTGAGGGTGGTGAGGCCCTGGCCCAGGTTGCCCAGAAAAGCTGTGGCTGCCCCTGGATCCCTGGAAGTGTCCAAGGCCAGGTTGGATGGGGCTTGGAGCAACCTGGTCTAGTGGAAGGTGTCCCTGCCCATGGCAGGGAGTAGGAATGGGATGATCTTTAAGGTCCCTTCCAACCCAAACCATTCCATGATTCCATGATATCCGGGGCTGGGCACCTACGTGTACTTGTGCATCACAATTACCTGCTTGACTTGCCTGTATATTAATCCCCCGACAACTCCAAAAACCTCATTAACTGGATGTGTTCCAGCTGAACTGAATGATGTATTAAGTAAAGCCTAGGGTTTTCCTTGGTCAAATTCCAATCTTCAGGCTGTCAGGCTCCCAGAGGGAAAATAAGACATAACAAGCCCACCTTCCTGCTCTCGTGTCTAGTGCTCTTACCCACTTACTGTTGCCTTTGGCTTGTATCAGCTCTTGGCAGCTCCTGACATTACCAAAACCAAGCCCCAGCATTCCAGTAGGGCTGGAGGATTGTGCACATGAGGGGTGAGAGTCCTCATTCCTTCCCATCCCATGGCAGGGACGGTTCAGGGCCCTCTGGGGAGCACAGGAGGGCACCATCAATATTGCATCAGTTTGCTCCTGCATGTCCTCTCCACTGTGTGGTCCAGGCATAGCCCTGGTCAGTCAAAGGGCACCTAAAAGTGGAAAGATCCCTCCAGTTTCCTTGGGAACACAGGAATGGATCAGCCAGAGCAGAGCCAGAGAAAGCAGCTTCAGGAGGAGACTGAACAGGGATGAGTCGCTTGTCTGCTTTTATCTGATTCCAGAATGTTCCAAACTCTTTGCTTTTTCCTTCCTCTTTCATCAGTCTTTTCACCTTCACTCCACTTCTTACTTGCCATTCATAGTTGCCTTCCATTATTTATTATCTTCTGCTCATTCAAATTGAAAAATAACCTCTGGCACAACTGTGACAGTCACACTGGTCACACAATTAACTTGTGCTTTGTATCTGTTTCTCTCAACTTGTCAGCTGCAAGCATTCAGTGAAAGGTTTATCTAATGCTTTCCCTTAGTTCTGTGTCCATTTATTTCTTGCATCTAGGACTGCATAAAATTCATGGTCAATAAATACTATTGAAAGGTGCTTCTTGCAGCAGTATTGTGGCAGTTTAATACAAGTCCACAGTAGGAAGTCAGCACATTGTGACATGAGTGTTGCACCACATCTCCTTCTCTGTAGACTGCACCTTTCATGGTCATGCCAGGTCTTGCTGACACATTGTAGTGTTTGGGTTTGAATTGCAGTGACTGCAACATCTGTGGGGTTGCATCTTTTGTCAACAGAAAAAAGAAATGAACCACGTTATTTTTTCGCTGCAGAAGCAGCATCTCCCTATCCAAAGATTTCAAAGCTGGTCAGATTCTTGATTTCATGGATTCACAGAATGATTTGGGTTGGAAGGCACCTTAAAGATCATCCAGTTTCCCTCCCTGCCTGCCATGGGCAGGGACATCTTCCACTAGACCAGGCTGCTCCAAGCCCCATCCAACCTGGCCTTGAACACTTCCAGGGATCCAAGGACAGCCACAGCTTCTCTGGGCAACCTGGGCCAGGGCCTCCCAACCGCAGAGGGAAGAATTTCTTCCTAACATCCAATCTAACCCTGCCCTCTTTCAGTTTGAAGCCATTCCTCCTTGTCCTGTCACTTCAGGCCCTTGGAAATAGTCTCTCTCCATCTTTTTTGTCAGCTCCTTCAGGTCCTGGAAGGCCACAATTAGGTCACCTCAAAGCCTTCCCTTTTCCAGGCTGAACAATCCCAATTCTACCAGGCTTTCCTCATAGAGCTGCTCCAGCCCTGGGATCATCTTCATGAGCTCCTCTGGACCTTCTTCAACAGTTCCATGTTCTTCTTATTTTGGGTCCCCCAGGGCTGGAGGCAGCTCTGCAGGTGGGATCTCACCAGAGCTGGGCAGAGGGGCAGAATCCCCACCACCACCTCCTGCCCACAGTGCTTTTGGTGCAGCCCAGGACACAATCTGGGGAAAAGCTTTCCAGTTGTTGTGTTGACTCTAAAAATTATGTTTTTCTTACTTGGACAGAAAGGCTGAAATAATTTCTTCCTTCCTTACTTTTATTCCCCCTTTTCTGCTTTTATGTCCTTGGCGAGCCCAATACAGAAAGAGGATTTTAAAATGGCATGGTGACATTTATCATTGGCTTTTATCACATGTCTCTCAATGAGTGGTGTCATTAGGAGTTTAGTGGGTAGGTTTTCTTGGTTTACTGACTAGCAGAAACTTTGGAGATTGCTCAGGTCAGCCAGGAACTAAATGAACATGATCATCTGGTTTTCCCTTCTTGCCGAACGACATCTATCATTTGGCTTTATTTAGTCCATGCTTTCATTTTATTAGATTGCAGAGAAGCATAAATGGTGTCTGTTTACATTCCTTACTGATTCAACTTGAAAATATGACCAAGTATGGCTCGAGTAGTCTATAAAAAGATATGGTAGTTTCTGGCTCTCAGACATATAAAGGTGTTCCTGGAAGCTCCAAACCCAGAGCACAAATCAGTTGGACTCCTCGACAATTTTGAAACCTCAAATCCTTTGAAATAGTTGGCAACTTGCCTGTTGCATATTTACAGTTACACAACTCACAGCTCTTCCCCACTGTGACTTCTAAAAGTTCCTCCTTCCTTTTTTCTTGAAGTCCCTTGGCAGCATCAAAACAGCTTCACTCCTTCCCTCTCTCCCTTCCCCCCTTCCCCTTCAGCCTTCCTCCCCTCCAGCTCTCCCTCTCCTTGGTATGGCACATTGTTCTGGGGAAATGGGTTGTTTTGAGTTCACACTTTGTTTTCCTGCTGTTTTTCTGGGAAGCTGGACGTGGCACAAAAGATATGGGAACAGCTTGTAGGAAATGGGTTTGTTTGGGGAAACAATAAAAGAGAAACAGCCTGCAGACCTCTCTACCTCTCCTGTGTGTTTGAGGGCCTAGATTGCAGTATATAAAGACATTTTGGGGGTCATTTTTCAATGCAGTCCAAAGGAAAGTAATTCAAAATATTTTCTTTCAGCACGTCTTAAGCTTTGCATCCTCCCAGCTTCATTTCCTACAGTGATGTGTGTTAGACACTTGGCCTTATTAGTGAGGTGTGGGGGAAGCATCTTAATGGTTTCTGTTGCTGTGGTAAACGCAGGTCTCACAATTTGGGGCTTGAGATTCTCTTTATTTGCATTGACTTTCTCAGCTCACTTTTCATCAACGGCAGAAGATGATCTTTTATGTCCTTCCAGAGTTAATGTTGGTGCCATTGCAAAACAGAGTCAACACCAAGAGCTGCAGGGCCTGGTTTTTGAGGGATAACTCTGGTAATCAGCAGTTTGGAAGAAATATTGCCACGGGGAAAAGCTGCAGGATTGTTCCTGCTGCCACATCAAAGATATCAACATGTGCATTTTCCTTTTCTTCTTCACATGTAAAGTTAAAAATGGACCACAACCTGTTTCTGCTGTGGCTGGGTTTCAGCAGAGAGAAGGGTCACAGAGCCACAAGTTCATAGAAGTGTAGAATGAATGGTTTGGGGTGAAAGTTTAAATTTGTGAGGCAGATCTCCTAAAAAAGGGAGAAAAGAATAGAAACAGTTGAACATTTTCTGAATTAATTGCTTGTATTTTGTGGGTTTGGATTGGTGATTTTATTTAGAAATTTGTTGCTTAAATAAAGTAATAGGAACTCAGTTTAAAAGCAAAACCACAGGTTTGGATTAATTTTTTTTTTTTTACTGTCATAAAGCAAATGGGTTTGTTGTGTTGTGTGAGGGTTTCCTGTTGGGATGGTTCTGTTTTGATTTATCTGGGGAGAAACAAAGAACATTCACTCCAACCTCTGTCAGTCATAGGTATGAAACAACATTTTTCTTCCAATCCATTGCTCTGGCTACTTCTTTAACTGCAATATGTCAAACTCCATCCCAATCTCTTTGATCTCAGTTTTTAATGTTTGAGCTAAAACAACTCCTTATTTTTACTGGTTCAGCAGAGCAGGTTAAATATCCTTAGACAAAAGCAGACACTTTATTGCTATTTTATGAGCAGTCTCATGTGTTACTCTTTGCACCCCAAGAAATTACTTAATACTGTGACATTCAACCCTGTAGTAATTTCATTAGTCATGTTTTGTGGCAGATGACTAAAATAACATGTGCAGAAGTATGAATCAAGATATTCCTTATAAACAATTATAGGAAAGTATGCTGGGCTATACACTGGAAAGGTTATCGTGACAGGAAGTCATATTTTACATACACAGTGGGCATATTTGGAAAGTTCATTCTGAATTTAGAAGGATTACCCATCCAAGCAAGATTCCATATGCTTGTAAAATGGGGAATTCCATGAGAAGCATATAATACTGTGTATGTATATAGTCAATGTATACATGGAGGATCCAGAATAAAAGGTGTCTGAGGAAAAGGAAGGGACAATAATGTAAACACAAGATTTTCTGCTCCAGTGTTGTGGAGAAAGGGGGAGCACTGTTAAGGTAGGGAATGTTTTAAATAGCAATAGACAGTTGCCTTTTAATTCCAGTTACTTAATGTAGGGGAAGTCAGTACAAAATATAGAATCATAGAGTGGTTTGTGTTGAAAGAGACCTTAAAGATCATCATCCAAGCCAACTTCCACAATCCCAGATTGCTCCAAGCCCTGTCCAACCTGGCCTTGGACACTTCCAGGGATCCAGGGGCAGCCACAGCTTCTCTGGGTGACCTGTGCCAGGGCCTCTCCACTCTCACAAGGGAGAATTACATCAAGACAAATACATTTGGAAGTGAATAAAAACATCCATATAAATAAAGATGGTTGGAGCAGCATTTGCCAAAAGATCAAGCAAGGAAAATAATAAGTGCTGAGTGTGGCAAGTGCTCTCTGTATGGGAAGGTGAGGGTTTTAAATATACATGGAGGTGAACACAGGGGAGCATCTGAGACCTGGCCAGCCTGGTGCAGCAGGCAAGAGGATCTCCAGCTCTAAGGAGTCCCTGAGGAGGAGCCTGAGCTGCAGGACAGCAGCTCTGCAGATGCCCAAGAGCACATCCTGCTCCCTCTCCCTGGGCTGATTCCCATTCCAGGCTGCTGGGTGGATGTAACAGATAACACACCCAGTGGGCAACCTGTGGTTCTCCTGTGATTTCTTTGGGTTAGCTAATGTTTGGAGCTAAAATTCCCCTGGAACTGCAGTCTTTCCAAGCAGAAGGTGAGTGATCCACTCATCCTGCTCGTGTGTGCACGTGCCCAACCACCACACACAGAGACACTGCAGGGAAGTGATGGGTCACTGAGAAGTTCAGTTGATGGCCACCATCCAAGTGTTATTTCCCCTAATGCTGTCAGGCATTCATAAAAACCTAAGGGTCAGTGGAAAAGAAACTCATTTGGATGCTGTTTTTCAGTTTTACCCTTAGTATTTAACTTTTTCATCGTTATAATGACAGTAAAAATCTCTTCATTCCTTCCTGTATGTTTTTATTTTTAATCACTTTGCTGGTGAGCTTGTCCTTGATCCATAGTATGCCCCAGAGAAAAGTATTTTGATGCCTGAATTATTTTTACTTTAAAATTTGTTCAGAGATTGAGGGTGGGATTATCTAAAAATGTGTGTCTGTACATATACTTACGAATATATATATATATATATAGTGGGAATATGTAATTAAATATAAAAATATATAAGTGGTGGGTCAACCCACCACAGTGAACAAATATTAAGCTAAGTATAAATGTACTGTACAATCTTTTTGTGGTTTTTGCTTGGATGGTAGGAAAAAAGAGTTGCAAATGTTACCACCTGGTGATAACACTGCAAAAATCTTTTGAATAAGGCTAAAAAAAAAAAAAAAAGTTAAAAATTTTCTCAACAGAGTTTCCAAACCCAGTATACCAGGATTTGTTACTGGGTACAAGCAAAGCCTCTAATTCTGGACAGGAGACTAACTGTGATTAACACACAGTAATTCTTGAAGACAACCCAGTTGAACATCTGGGGCTACCCAAGATGCAAAAGATTGTAAGAGGAGACACAGAAAGGATAGGATGGTCTTGAATGAGATCAATATCTTGTTTTGGGCAACTGTTTTGTTCCCAAGACTCTTTCCCCAATATCATTTTGATCTATCAACTAATGTTCCCAGCAGGTGTGGTTGTGCACCCTCAGTTCCCTCCACTTGGGCTCTGAGCCACTTTACAAACCTGCCACCTGTTTTGCCAAACAAATCTTTGCTTGAAAGACTGCTGGAAAAACACTCAGATGTTTATATTTTTCAACAAAGTAGGAGGTTGGCTGCTCCTTCAGACTGATGTAGGCCTATACTAGAAAAACAACAGGTTTGCCCTGAGCTGAGACAGAAATTCAGGTTTTATATCCAAGTTTTCCTGATTTTCCAGGCATTGTGAAGCCCTAGAAGTTAACAGCCAAGCATGGAGGAGGAAAAAACTTCAGGCTTTCAAAGTCCTCCATAATTGACAATACTCTCAAGATGAAAAGGAAGAAAAGTCTATTGTATTGACCGAAAAAATAGTCATTCAGACTTCAGTGTTAAGAGCTCTTTACGTGGATGGAAGTGCTAAAATAAGCATACAAAGCTACAGTTTCTTTAAAAATGCTCATACAATATACAATCTGCAGGATATTTTGTATTGTTTTTAGCACTGGGGATGTAAGGGTTGACATAATCATTCAGGAATATGTATTTTGATCGTTGTGCTGCTCCAGCCCTGCAGCCACCTCTTTGTTCAGCTGACGGTGCACTTGATAAAACCTGGTGTTGCCTCAGTGTTTGAGTGATTTCCCAGCACTCTGCTCATGCAGAAGGAGAATTCTGAGGTGCAGGTGCAGTTCTTTGGTGGTTTTGCATGGACAGAGCTGGTTCCAAGCAGCTTGAAGTCGCCTGGGCATTGAAATTCAAGCAGGTGCAGGGTGGAGGGTTTCATTGCTGCATTTGTACCAGCCCACTGGGTTGCTTTGACGGTGTGCAGAGCATGTGACATGCACAAAAGAGTTCCCTACTTCCATTCGTTAACTCCTGGTTTGGTGTCAAGCTGTTAATTTGCATTTTACTGCCAGATAAAGGCTGCAGATGAAACAATTCATTGTGAAATGGCAGCTCTTTAAATCAGATGTTTCCTGACCTCTGGAAGTTGCTCTGCTTGGTGTGATAATCTCAGTGTGTGAGATTCAGGGTAATCCCCAATAGGGCACAGAACTTGGCATGAGGGAGATATGTTTGCTAAACCAAGACCCTTTTTTAGCAATTCTTAACCAAAGTTTCCCCATCTGCAACTGTGGATCGGTGATTTTTTACTTTATGAAGCATTTAGAGACCTGGATTTGAATGCCTTGTACTACAAATATTACCTTGTGATAATAGGACATGTCAGAAATAGCCTGGGCAAAAATAGGGTTAGCTGACATTTCAGGAATGATGGTTTATATATTAAAAATTGTGATAAAGCAGCACAGTTTACATTTGAATTTATAATATTTCAGAATTTGTTCATCGAGGCACAAAATATGAAGCCTTTGGGCTTAGCCATGAGGCCTCTGTTCACGTTCCTGGTGAAGTCAGGAGAAGGGTTTACGGTGCAGGATAAGGCCTCAGACATCTGCTATTGTTTCCCAGAAATGAGCCTTGCCCGAAATTCCATAACATCAGGTTTGATGGATGCTTGATTATTCCTTTTTTCAAGTGGCACTCCAAACATCCTTGTGTTTTCCTCAGCAAGAGGTGAAATGGCTGATAAGGGGCAGCACCAGGCCTGTGTTTGGGTTAACAGGGACCATCCAAGTGCTCCCTGCAAAGAGGTGGGGGATGTTCGCTGAGCTGGCAATCAGGTTCTCATGGGTGGAGGTGAGGACAACATCTGTCTTTCCTATCTTGTACTTGCCAAGGCTTTTTGTTGTTCCTGAACTCTCTCATGAATAGAATATGTGGATTTTTGTCTGATCTAATGAATCCAAGGCTCGGAGATTTAGAAGGAAAACATATTCCAGATGTGTATTGCAATTCCTGACTCAGGTGACTGCATTTTGAGCAGTAACCTTTTCCAGTATGTTCCACACACCGTATTGAATATCCTCCTCTTGCAAATGGTCAGGAGAGAGTTGTATGAGCACAGTGATTAATACACCCCAGCAAGGCTAAAACATCAATCATTTGTCTTTTATTCCACCGATTCCTGCTGGATGCCATGAATCCAAGGCTCAAAAGACTTGGCTTTAAAGCAGGGCTGCAAATTTAGGCTGGAAGCTCTTTAAGCAGCTCAGCCACAGCTTGTTCCATCGTGCAGTGGTGCCTGTTGCAGACGTGAGCAGGGTTTCAGGCTGGAAGGCTGCCCGCTGCTCTGAGAGGTTCTGGTGTCCAGCCTCGCGTGTGCTTGCTGTTCCAGCGTGGAAATGACATTCCCGGCCTGTTTGGAATTAGGCTTTCACTCCAGATAAACAGTTCCTAGAGAATCAGGAGATGCAGCCTGAGGAAGAACAGAGAGTAGCAAGCAGGCTTGGTCAAGGTGTGCACTGCGTGCTCTCCTCCACGCTGTCACCTGTTCCTTCTCTCAGTAACAGTCGTGTGTAATTCCATTTAAACAACCTCAGTAACAAATGTCATCGAGTATACAAAGGATAATGAGTGCAAAAAAAGCATGGAAACGCTTACAGGCCTAATTGCATGGTCTTAATCAGAACAGTCTTCCCTCAGAAAAAAACAGGTCCTCTCCAAATGTGTTTATTAGAAAGCTGTAACATCTGCGAAACACACGCCAGCGCGTTGCAATCCGTCCTTTTAATAAACAGTTGGGTGAAAGTTTTCTTATAACAGCTTTTGGTCTAATTTAAGATGAAAATAAGTCTCAGAATGTCAGAATTCTTTGCTAAATGGAGAATTAATTTCTCTGACCGACCATAGACATGCGAGAAGTGATGGGAAACAGCCCGTGTCTGAACTTGTGGCTGTGTGGAGCTCTGAGCTTGTGCTTATTTGCTATGAAATCAGATTAGGGAAGAAGTAAAAGTTGTTTACATTAGTGAGGAGAAATATTAAAAACTGTGTGTGAAAAGTGGACATATGGCAAAGCTAATTAAAAGTTTTTAATTGCAGTTGTTGCAAGCCAAGGGTAACAGGTCCATTTGGAGTCCTGAGTGCTGACTGTCCAAGCAATAAATGCATTTTAGTATCTGTACCATCTCAATGCACAACCAGGGTTGTTGCTGTATTTGTGTCTCTTCATGCATCCTCCTTTTGATGTGTACTTCTTGCCCAGTATCCTGCTGGTTTGTGGACAGTGTTTCTCATCATACTGGTGTGATATTGGCTGCTTGGATTTTGACAGTGTTGCCCAGTAAGTTCTTGACTTTGAAAGTTCTTGAAGCTTTTTTTTTTTTTCTTGAGCAGGAAATCACTTGATAGATTTTAGATAGACAAGAGGGCTAAAAAAGATCGACTAAACCTTTTCTGTTACGGAGATTGAGCAGGAAACCATGGAAAAATCTGAAGGAATGAAGAAAAAACAGAACTGAATATTTTGAGATCATAAAATCATAGAGTCACAAAGTGGTTTGAATTGCAAGGGACCTTAAAGATTATCCAGTTCCACCCCCTGCTATTGTCAGGGACACCTTCCACTAACCCAGGTTGCTCCAAGCCCCATCCAGCCTGGCCTTGGACACTTCCAGGGATCCAGGGGCAGCCACAGCTTCTCTGGGCAACCTGGGCCAGGGCCTCTCCACCCTCACAACCAAGAATTTCTTCCTAATGTAAACTCAGTTTAAAACATTGCCCACGAAAAAAAAAAGCCCAACACTTTTCAATTTAAAACCATTACCCTTTCTAACCCCTGGGTTAGAATGGCCTCCAAAGTATTTTAACATCCTGCTGCTGTATTTTTCCCCCAAGATCCCTCTGCACAAGCAAATTATGCTGCACAACTCCACACCTTATTGCCTTTTTTAGCCATTTCTTAATTTTGATCAAGCTTTAGTAAAAAAAAGTCTTTGTCCTTAGTTCCTGACATTGCAGTTAAAGGACAGGGCAGCTTGCATATACTTCTCATGATGGGAACTACTTCAATCACATTTCCTGTAACTTCTTGCTTCCAGGCCAAGTAATCTTGCATTTGATTAAGTAAACACCTTTGTCCTAATGACTTTATGCCTACTTTAAAGGCGTTGCTGCACCTATTGTTCTACAAATTTGTCAGTCTGTTATTCTTTTTCTATTTTAAAAAACTTATCAGCGAAGCATAAGTCAAAACCAAAGAGAGAAATCATTTTGTTCTTTTATCATTAGTACAGAAAGTCCAAGGGAGAAGCCAGGGTTTGCACGGTATGAGTGATTATAAAATAAAAGTCTTAATGAAGGAACAGGGGATTTTTTTGTTTATTTGTCTTGCTGGTGATGTCATGAGAGGAAAAGGAAGATGAAATAAAGAAAATCTGTGTTCGGTGTTGGCCTCAGATACCAACAACTCTGCTTCACAGATTTGCATGAATTGCCTTTCTCACCTTCTGTCATAAACTGCATGTGTTGCTTTCTTCATATCAACTTTAGGTAGCAGTTACTAGAAATGAAAGGTTTTGTTTCTGAGCTGCCCTGAGAACATGTTATTGCCATGTGAAATCCAGGAAAATGACCTAATCACTACTAAAAATTGTTGTTACAAAGGTACATAACTTGTCAAAAATGAAAGAAGCCTGTAATGCATCTCTTTGGTAATGTTAATGTTTATGTTGCTTTATCCCACTTGTGGCTTGATATTGCCAAACTGCCCCAGAAACAGCATTAATATGGATGAGAAAAAAAGGATTAAGATGTGAATGAGTAATGAAAAGCCTTTACTAGAAATAGAACTGCCATCCATATGTAATAAAACCTTGCCAAACATTGTCAGTGTTAATAGTTTTGTTTACATTTCTACGTGGCCAGGCCATGCCGCTGTTTTTCATGATTGTGAATTCTGACAATTTTTACATTCTGTTTGGTCCAGGAGCTTGCATGTGCAATTATGGCAGAAAACATATTCCTGGGTCCCTGTATTCAAGGAAGAAATACCCACAGTGCTTTCTCTGAGCTGTTTCAGTGCAGCAGTTTGCTGTTAGAACCTTCCTTTCAGAGCTCACGTTTGAAGATCCAGAATTATGCCAGTTGTCAGCCATTCCTGCAGAGCTGAGAAATGCTTCATATTTCTTGATGCTGTTTCTATGCTTTCCCACAGGATGAGTTTCACGTGAGGTTATATCAGGTTGTTTTCAGTTCTGGTTTTTCAGCATCACCGTGTCTTGCAGGGTCAGTGGACTTAGAAAAGCTTGGGCCAGAAATCCTGTCTACCTTTTAAGAAGACAGGCTGGGAGGGCTGGGGCTGTTCATCCTGGAGAAGAGAAGGCTCCAGGAAAACCTTAGAGCCCCTTGCAGTGCCTAAAGGGGTTACAAGAAGGTTGGAAAGGGACTTTTCAAAAGGGCATGGAGTGATAGGACAAAAGAGAATGGCCTTAAGCTGAAGGAGGGTAGGGTTAGATTGGATATTAGGAAGAAATTCCTCCCTGTGAGGGTGGAGAGGCTCTGGCCCAGGTTGCCCAGAGAAGCTGTGGCTGCCCCTGGATTCCTGGAAGTGTCCAAGGCCAGGTTGGACAGGGCTTGGAGCAACCTGGTCTAGTGGAAGGTGCCCCTGCCCATGGCAGGGGGTTGGAATGAGATGATCTTCAAGGTCCCTTCCAACCCAAACCATTTGGTGATTCTGTAATTTAAGATCACTGAGAGGAAGAAAGGCAGCAGTTGCAATCCTGGACACACAACTCCCATCCCTGAGTTGCAGAGTACTTTTTTCCCTGTGTGTGAGGATATGCAAGGATCACAAATACCATCTGTAGAGGTTGCTGGTACATTGACAGCAATGGTCCTGGTTGCGTTTGGAGGAGAGGACAGTCAGTGTGACTGCCTGAGTCCTGGCTCACAGGAGGAGTAGAAGAGATGTTAGATATATTTTCCATATTTCTCACTCTGAAATCTCAATCTCATTGAGGTGTGAGACGAGAGAAAAGGTGGTTAAAGAGGAAGTAAGGCTAATCTCAGCTTCGACCACGTTCTTTAGTTATACTGACTCCTCAAAATTTTGCACAGGCTTAGCTGGCCAGTTCAGCTTTTATAGTGTGCTCAAGGGAGGGGAGGATACGTGTCCTACTGTCCTTAAAAACAGGACAGCAAAGATCAGTGAGGACTTGGAGTGAAATGTCAGAGCTACTCACTGTTGTAGAGTGCACATTAATGAGGCTTCCACATGAGGGCCAACCCAAGAGCACACAAAGCTGGCAGGGACTCAGTTATTCCTCCAGAGCCTTCACAGCCCTGTCAGCGAGCACTGACTGATAAGGATGGAGTACAGATGAGTGCTATTAAACCAGAACAAAACCCCAGCAAACACACTGAGCTTTCTTTGTCTGTGAATAACTAGGAATTTTCTTCTGAAATGTCTTAAAAGTTTAAACCCGTCTCTTGGGTTCGTTTATGTGTGTCTTGTTTTTACCATAGTTGTAGGTATTTGCACAGCATTTAGTAATTGGGCTCATATTTCCAGCATTTTGCTGTCCTCCTCAGGAAGTTAAAATGTGTGGACTTTCCCTATTTTTGCAACATAATAGGCATCCGTAGCACAAGTAGTATTTGTTGTCATTAGAAATGCCAATAATTAGAAAACCCATATTTTTTGTGTGTGTGTTTACATTTATACTTACCCTAAGTATTCATTTATACTTTCAGGTGCACTCCTCTTTAATAGGAAGCAGAATTCGCCTTTGTTTCACTTGTGTGTGGGAGAATGAGAAATACATTATATAGTGTTTGATGCTTGTTTTGAAAAGGTCTATTAGTAAATGGCTTAGAAAGTAAAGTAATACTCTGTTATATTTGCAATCTTGTATTTGCTTTCTCCTGTATAATACACACTTTCATGTATTTGCTGGCGCTCCCTCTTCCAAAATTAACTTTTTGTTAGGTGGTTTTTTGGCTCATGTGTTTGCTGTACAGTGGGGCAGAAAAGAGGAAAGTGTGGATTAGGTAGTTTGAGGTGTGGGATGCATTGTGACCACCTGGCTGTATTTGTGAATATATATATTTAATTTTGTTTTGTTTTGTTTTGTTTTTTTCATGAAAACTCTCATGGACTGCTGAGAAGGAGCTTTTTATTTTCTTTCCGGTGTTACATTTTCTTTCTCTAGTCCTTGTGATATGATCCCTGCTACTTTCCTACCCAAGCACATCAAGCTCCCTGCTATCTCTCAGCACAGTGTAGCCAGGGAGGAATCTTTGGGGGAGCGAGGGACCAGCAGCCACCTCCTCCCACCTCTTAGTCTGCAGAAATTTCCCAGAAATGGCTCATCAGAAAAGCTTCAGACCACCAACAGCAGAGGTTTCTGGCAGATCAGAGACCCAGAGGAGCATGAGAGGCATGGTAAAAAGTAGAGAGGTGTTTTCTGGCATCCTTTTTGTCTCACAGAACCATGTTCACATCACCAGAAGCCCAAGAAGCATCAGTTTGGTAGTGGGGTGGAGGTTGGTGGGTGTGTAGAGCAAGGAAGCAACTGGGGAGTCAGTGGTGATACCCTGGTGGTGATCTTTGCACTCAAATGCCATCTGAAAATCAGCAATGAGATGGTGCAGATCACTGCCTGAACTTGGTGATTCAATCACAAGTCTCACAGTGGCTTGGCTGCTTGAGATCCCATTCCCCAGGTCCAGACATTAAGGGAGGATCTCAATTTTCATGAGCAGTAAGAAGCAGAAAGTGATGTTCCCACCTTTGCAGTTGCAGCGCAAAGTATGAATATTAACAGAGTGCACTCTGAGGGCTCACAAACCAGGTGGATAAAAAGAATGATAGAAGCAGAACCACAGAATCACATCCTTGGTTGGAAGTGACCCACAAGGATCATCGAGTCTGACTCTTAGCCCCTCACAGGACACCCCCAAGAGTCACACCATGTGCCTTAAAATGAACAGATACAACTGCTGATTTTTAGGGCAGCGTGTGACTGCTGGAGCTTGTGCAAAGTCCTCTTCCAGCAGGCAGGGAGGGTGGGAGCCTGCAGGCAGCTGGAGGACTCCGTGCCTTTTCTCTCTCTCCCTTCTCCACCATCCTCTGCTGACAGGGCCACACGGTTTTATTGTCCTCCTGTGGGCCATCAGCAGCAGATCTGGCAGCAGCACAGCCCACACACGCTGCCTCGGGAGAGTGGGATCGTTCACAGAGCACCCTGCCCCAAAATCTGGCTCGGGTTCCCCTCCTCACCCCCACCCTTGGCCCCTGCACCTCCAGCCACTGCCAGCTGGCCTCCTCCACGGCTGCTGTCATCTCATGGGCTGCACACCGAGCCTCCTCACCAGCCCAGGGCTGGGGGTTGTTCCCTGGCTGCTGGTGAGGCTGTGTGGTGAGGAGGGAGGTGCTGGGCTGCACCCCCTGCTCCATCCCTGCCTCACTGCCAGGCTGGGAGGAGGGAGTCGTGCTGTGCTTCCTGTCCATCTCACAGGATCACAGAATCATTTAGGTTGGAAAAGCCCTCCGAGATCACCAAGTCCAACCTGTGACCGTGTCAACCAGAGCACTGAGTGCCATGTCCAGTCCTTCCTTGGACATCTCCAGGGATGGGGACTTCACCACCTCCCTGGGCAGCCCCTTCCAGTGTACACCCTCAAGCACCATGGTCACCCTAAGTAGCCCCTGCTGCTTTCCTTGGAAGCTTGCTTTTCAGGGGTACCCCTGAGCCTGTGCACTGCTGGGACAGCAGGAGTGTGGGAGCCTGGACCAGTTCTCGTGGCCAGGGAGCCTCATCTCAGGCAGGATGTGTCCCCTCAGGAGTTTCAGCTCTTCCCACAGCTTCCTGATGGATGTGGTAGACTCACCACCAGCCCAAGCCTGGCCCAGGTATCACCATGATAGCACAGGGAAGGAATTGGTGCCAGCATGGATGCATGGCACTGGGGACAGAGGATGACATTCCCTCCCTCTGGAGTCTGTCTGGTCCCCAACCAGACATGATGGCAGTGGCCCTGTCACTGAGGGGCCTGGTGAGCCCTGCTGCCCTCAAAGGGCATAACCACTGTGGTGAGGGAAGGGGGCTGGGGAAGCCCTTCCCACAGCTCCAGAGCAGGATGCCCAGCCAGGAAGGGTTACCACGAGAGAGAGAGAAGTGGCTGGTGGACACCGTGTCCTCTCGGGGCTGGGGGTGGGCATCTCTGCTGAAGCTGGTGGTGGGTGCTGGCAGAAAGGGCAAGGTCCCTGGAGGTTGTGCCCAGATGTCTCAGCTCCTGGTCTAGAAGGGACTTGGCCTGTGTCCCAGAGGAAGAAAGGGGAGCTTCCAGGGAGTCAGCAAGGCCTGGCTTTGGGTCACTTCTTCAAGGGCTGTTAAAGCAGCGTTTTGTCTGCACCCCTGGCAGATCTGGCCCTCTGCATCACTAGCTGGGACTCCACAGACCCAGGCTTTGCTGCCCATCCTGCCCTCTGCTCCCTCCCAGCTCCTGGCCACTGTTCCCAAGTGTTTGGTGGTGTGTGTTTGCCCATCAGCTCAGCCACTGCTGGGGTGGTCTCCCCAGGGGAGAGCTGGCAACACGTCTGTCCCCAGGGGCCCTCACCTCCACCAGCACTCGTGGGCCTAAAAAGTAATAAACAAGTGATGACTTCACCTCTTCACGAGAGGGACAAGCCCGTTTTCCTGAGGGAATGTTGTAATACCTGCTCTGAAACATGGTCCCACTGACCCTTCTCCTGTTTGCAGGAAGCGTTATCAGTGGTGAGCGAAGACCAGTCCCTGTTCGAGTGTGCCTACGGATCACCCCACCTCACCAAGACAGAGATGACGGCCTCCTCCTCCAGTGAATATGGGCAGACCTCAAAGATGAGCCCACGTGTCCCCCAGCAGGACTGGTTGTCACAGCCCCCGGCCAGAGTCACCATCAAGATGGAGTGTAACCCCAACCAGGTTAATGGGTCAAGGTAATGAGGCTCAAGAACACTTTTTCATAGGATAGGTGTAGCTCAGTTGTCTAAATCTGTGAATCTGGCCCCATTTTAGATGCCCCAGGTGGCGCCTGGCCACCAGCTGCCATCCCAGAAGACTTCACAATTCCTCATCATACCCCCCAGCCCTGTTCAGGTGTTAGGAGCTCTTAAAAGGTGCTACAGGCACATGAGCTTGTGCAAGACTTGTGTGTCTCCTCTGACTGTGACTAATTTTTGGAAGTGAACTTGCTTTGAAAGAGCACACATTAAAGTCAATAAAATGAGGGTTTGCTGTAGGCTGGAGCAGTGCCGCTGATCCATCAAGGGCGTGGGGTGTGTGATCTAACACTCGGTGGAAGTTGTCAAATGCAGTAATTTGGGCAGTTGCCTTTGCTCTAAAAATAACCAGAGAAGCATAGGGGAAAAAAAACCAAATCTTGTAATGGCAGGGGGAGTAAACTCTTGATCTTTGCCTTTATATTTACTGTAAACACAGTGCCAAAAAGTGGAATTGTATTTAAGAAGAATTCATGCTGAAGAAACAACATGTATGCAGGCAGGGAGGGGAGTAGGAAGGAACAGGAAAAGAAATTACTCAGCTCAGCTGGCAGTATCCACAGTGTGTCTGTGAATTAACTGTTGCCTCAGGACTTCTTTTATGAATGTCACTATGAAGGAGAATTGTATTGATTAGGCTGAAAGAGTAATACAGTGAATTTTTGGGTGTCAATTAGCAGCTTCCCCAAGCTTAGGAGCGCTCTCTGGGCCATCTGAAAAAAACACAATGGAGAATTTTTTTTTTCAAGGAAACTATCCAAACAAGAGTTTTCCTGTTTAAAATGCCTCACTGTCAAAACAGTTTTCCTTTGGTGTTGCTGAAGGGCAAAGGTCCAGAGAGTCAGTTGCTCACAACTGGTGGTGATGTACCAGTGAGGGCTGTGCTTCACATCTCTCTGTCACCAACAGCTGCGTTCTCATCTCATCTCCCAGCACCAGTTGTTTAGAAAAACCTCAGCCATGGGCTCCGTGGTCGCTGTTCACACTTGCTGTGTTGATGTGATGAGCACCACGAGCAGGGCAAAGTGGTTTGGCAGCTTATCACACCTCTTCACTGGTAAAAATGGAAGTTGTGCTGAAGCCAAATCAGAATTTCCAGTGAATAGTCAAAGATTTGAGATACGTGGAAATAAACGGTGAGCTGAAGTTTTAAAGAATTAGAGGAAGTGTTCTTGTAAGCCTGCTTGCTCAGAATTTCAAGTGTCTTTATATCAATGTCTTTTTTTTTTTTTTTTGTGCTAAGCAAATGCACAGGTATAATCACAAATGGAGTATTGGTTCAAAACCAGCCTTACCTGCTTCCTAAAACTGCCTCTTAAGTACTTGTGTAAGCAAACTGATCCCAGTTTTCCTTAATGTAAATTCCATAAAGTGCATTAGAGTAGATAATTGGTGTTGATTGTTACTGAGATTAGTGGTAATAATTTGTAATTAGTGGTAATAATTTGTAACGAACATCAGTCATAGAGAGACTCCTGCTTTGACGTATTCCCAGATCTTAAAGAAGAGTCAAAATGGCACAGATCCATGTGGAGTTGTTGGGCAATCACATTTTAAAAGCAGTCAAGCCAGAATCCTGAATGTGCTGTCTAGGGTTCCTGAAATACATAACTAGACTGAATATTAGAGCTCAGTTTGTACATCACAGGAATTTGGCTGTTGCTGACATGGGCAAAACCGTGGGCAGCAATACCACCTTTTATTAACTGAAACCTTATCCTGCCTAGTCCTTGTTAGCAACCCTGGTAAGGATTACAGTTTGATTTAAGAGGTCAGGACCCCTACCAAACCCAAAATGTGTGCCCAGAGTCAGATCAGTTAAACTGAGTCTCAGGCAAACCCACACAACCTGTGGGTGAGGGCTCAGTGTGGAAAACCTGCTGTCCCACACCAGCATCCTCAAACCAGTAGGGACTGGTAGAAGCCCTGATTTGGGAGCACAGACATCTCCAGGCACTAAATCCTCTGACTCCTGCCTGGTCCAGAGAGAGCCAGGTACCCTGAGACACCCTGACTTTAGGGCAGGGCAGGCTCATGTTCAGCCTGTTTTACAGCCTGGAGGCTTGGGGGCATGTGCTCAGGTTGGGGTGGAGGTTTGCTGCCCATGCCCCCCCAATTTAAGTGTGTTCACCTTCTATGTGTGAGCTCAAAATACTTCCCAGGGATGGATAAGCATTCAGAAACTCTGAATTAAACAGGCTGTTTGGATTTATCTGCGTAATGTCTATCAATGTAATGCAGTGCCACATTATAAGAAAGAGATGAAGCTGTTAGAGAGCATCCAAAGGAGGCTGTGAAGATGATGAAGGGTTCAGAGGGGCCAGACAAGATTCAGCTGAGGGCACTTGGCTGGTCCAGCTGAAGCAGAGGACACTGAGGACAGAGCTCATCAGGGTCTGCAGCTCCTCCTGAGGGGCAGCTCTGACCTCTGCTCTCTGTGAGCAGGGACAGGACCCAGGGAAGGGCTGGAGCTGGGACAGGGCAGGCTCAAGTTGGATCTCAGGACAAGGTTCTTCCCTCAGAGGGTGGTGGGCACTGACCAGGCTCCCCAGGGCAGTGGGCACGGCCCCAAGGCTGCCAGAGCTCCAGGAGGGTTTGGACAATGCTCTGAGGGACAGGGGGGAGTGTTGGGGTGTCCTGGGCAGGGCCAGGGCTTGGACTGGATGATCCTTGAGGGTACCTCCCAACTCAGAATATTCTATGATTCTGTAATTCCCCCTTCCTTTGTGCTATTTTCTGTTAGTGTGTTGAATCACTCGGGGTGATGCTCTGGCTCCCTGCAGAGCCAACAGACAGGAGCTGCTGCTGGTTTAGGCTGCCAAAATTGCCCTTTGTGGACAGGGCTGTCTGCCTTTCCTGCAGAAATGTCTGCACTATCTGTATAAAATACCTGTGCATGTGGAGAGGGGCTCTTCATCAGTATCTGGAGTGACAGGACAAGGGGAAATGGCTTCAAATTGAAAGTCAGTAGAGTGAGGTCAGATATTAGGAAAAAATTCTTCCCTGTGAGGGTGGGGAGGCCCCGGCACAGATTGCCCAGAGAAGCTGTGGCTGCCCCTGGATTCCTGGAAGTGTCCAAGGCCAGGTTGGACGGGGCTTGGAGCAACCTGGGCTAGTGGAAGGTGTCCCTGCCCATGGCAGAGGGATGGAATGGGATGATCTTTAAGGTCTCTTCCAACCCAAACCATTCTATATTTCTGTGATCTGCACTGTTGCAAGCAGAACAGGCATCTACTTCTGCAAGGATGTGTAATCTGAACACTGGGGAATTGTCTTTAAGTGAAACTTCTTCACTTAGTCATGGGGCAAAATTTTGATTCAGACCTTTCCAGCAGAACTGTTGTTACAAAGATGAGACACCCCAGGAGTTTCCAAGGAACCCCAGGACACACTTCTCCACCACCCTGGTCACCTTTCTCACCACTGCAGAAGTAAAGAGATGAAGAGAAGCAATTTTGTGTGTCTCCTCTCTAAAAATAAATAGCATTAGGTCTACCTACTCCATCATTTGGAGTTCAGTGCAAATCAGCTGAGCAGCACATGAAGAATAGGTTCTTAATTTTCCTCTGAACAGCGTCACTCAGAGGTTTTTAATGTGGCCACCACTGGGAAATAAACAGCTCAGCAGTGGCTCTGGAAGAGGTTGTACAAGTTACTGCTCTGAACTGCAGAATGGTTTTGCTCAGAACACTGCTTTCCTAAAGAAAATATAATGGGATGTAATGTAATTCTTTCTATATCGAATTAAAAATAGCCTGCAACCCTGAAAACAGGGTTTTGTTTATTAATCTTGGATTTGACAGCCTCCCCTTTTGAAAGAGCTCCTACCTGGGCCAGAGAAATTTCATACTTCACTACAGTTCCTAAGACATGACACTTGCTGGAAAAGAAACAAAAAAATTCACTTACAAGCTACC
>NW_020884872.1:2463311-2484424 GCF_003945725.1 Corapipo altera | reverse complement strand
AAAAATAATGAAAAATATTATTAAAAACCATAATTTATTTCATCAAAGAATGATTATTTTATAAGGCCTAACTCGTGCCTGAAAAGATAGATCTTAAATAATACCCTTTTAATGGAGAACTAGCACTGCCAAGTAACAAAAATAAAGGTGTTGTGGCACTTCTAAAACTCACATACACGTGTGTATGTCATATGTAGGGTGTTATTACACTTTGGGGATTGGAATCTTCCTAGTATGTGAAATTCCAGCCAGTTTTAGGGAAAAAAACCCCGTGTGTATCAGATTGGTGGTACCCTGTGATTCTAAAGGTCACTTTGCATTTTTCTTTTCTGCAGGAGGTTTCCCCACCCTGCTCTTTTGCAGTGCATAAATTTGTTGCCTTAAATGAAACGCTCAGTTGTTAAAAAATACTTCCTGTGTTGAAAATTAACACGTGCAGGAGCTGGAGCCGCTTTTCATTTTTAGTAAAGCTGTACCTGCTCTGCTTACACCCATTTTGAAATCTGGGTGGTCCCAAAAGAGTCTAAAATATGACACCACTTTGCTAAGCCATGGAAATGCTACCTGGAGGATCTCCAGAGTGTATCCTCTGGAATTGTCTTCCTGGGCACCTGGGTCTGAATAATTCGGTGTAAAGAGGATGCAAAGTAGGGTATGAGACCCCACAAAGGGGTGAGCAGGGAGGAGTTAAAATGGCAATATTTGCTGTCCAGCTCTCCCTTCTCACTTTATTTCCTGGCCATATATTCTGTCATCTGGGAGAGGGTGTAAAATTTTAGGAGCACGCTGAACCCTTTAGACATCCACAGTTAAGTAGAAAAATGTGCTCGTCTGGTAGGACTTTTCCCACATATGCTTTACCTGTAATTGCCTTACATTAAACCTCAAAACATAACTAGCATTCCTGTGAATACCAAAAAAAAAAAAATACTATTAGAGTAAAATTAAAGGGTTATTTTCAGAGGGATTAGCTACCCAGTTTCCTTTAACAATAACAGCATTTTTAGAGCTAAATCCACCAGAAAATACAGCCTGAGGGCCCACCTTAAATTAAATAAAACCTGAAAAGTTTAAATTAAAGCTGTCATTTACCTTGCTGTTGTTGCACAAATAATGCAGATTGTCACAGGTGGTATCAAATTGAGTTTCTTTAAATATGTTATGTAGGTACAGCCATTATATTTCTCCCAGGTACATAAATCTAATGAGACCTTTTGTACCCCCATAGAGTCAATCTTTCACCTGAATGTAATAATAGTGTTTCCTGCTATTTATTGCTCTTGAGTCAGACCAAAAGATTCACTCTGGTATAGGGTTATATATATATATATATATTTATTTATATTCATTTTATATATATTTATACATATATATAGATCTGGAGGTTGCATGTGCCACACCGTTATTTATTGTTCTGTTTATCATTCTTTATATATTTTATCAAATTAAGCACGAGCAATTCTGTCACAATTCACATTATGCATTTAGGCAGAAATCCACTCCTGTGAAAATGCTCTCAGGAGGAGCTGGGTGCTGCTTAAACAACATTTAAATCCGGGGATTGTCCAGGAATCTTGGAATACACTCGCCCACGGGGCTCTGCCGTGCCCAGGGGTGGGACTGTACAAAGGTAGCTTGGAATAACCACATTTACTGGTAGATAATCCATTTTTTTTTTTAAGGCAGGCCGAGGTGAAACACAGAGTCTTATTCAGATTTCATTTGCACCGTGATGATTTCACTGAGGAGGTATTTTTGAAAGTGAACTGCAGTGAAAGCACAGCAGAAGCTTTCCAACATCAGCTTGGCTAATCACAGGAGTTTTAAATAAATGCCAGAAATAATTAGTTGCCCTTAAGATTTAATAATGTGCAAAATGTTGATTTAAGTGCTACCAATTGTTGCTTGAAAACCATTTGAGACTGAAATTATCACTTAATACATCTTTTGTGCTGACTCTTTTGGGAAACACCATTTTTTCTTTGCCTGAATTTTCATCAAAGGGCCTCTGTACTGGCTGGGTTGAGTACATCTAACACACAGAAGGAGTTTTCAGAGCACAGGGTGACCTCAAGTTTTCTTGCTGGGTTTTTTTTTTAACTTTCCCCTTGATGTAAAGTCTTCTAAGGAGTAGCTATTTTGTGCTATCCAAGCCAGCAAATCAGAATAGGCAGCACTCGAGGTTCCTTGCACAGTCTGGATGTGTGACACCTGCTGTGCCTGGGCACTGAGGAGGGTGCAGTCATCCATGTGGAGCTCTGAATTCCCACCACAACAGAGCCATCCTGCTCCCAGGATCCAGGCTCCCAGGATCCAGGCTGGCAGGATCTGCATCACATTCCAATCTGTGGTTGGATACTGATGGACCAAGTTGGAGGCTTTGCAAACCTTCACAGAATCCCCGAATCACAGAATTGTCAGGGGTGGAAGGGACCTCTGGACATTATCCAGTCCAACTCCCCTGCCAAGGCAGGGTCACCTGGAGCAGATGACACAGGAGCATGTCCAGGTGGGTTTGGAAAATCAAGAGCTTGAGGAAGTTTCAACATGAGGACGAACTTCTTTCCATGGAGGGTGAAGGGCACTGGAACAGCTGCTCAGAGAAGGAGACTCCACACCCTCCCTGGGCTGCTGTTCCAATGGTCTTCACCTTCCAGGGAAATAAGTTCTCCCTCATGTTGAAGTGGAACTTCTTGTGTTTTAGTTTATGGCCGTTGCTCCTCGTCCTGTCTCTGAGCACCGCCGAGAAGAGCCCGGCACCACCCTCCTGACACCCACCTTGCGAGTGTCCAGCATGTGGATAAACAGGGCTGAGCTGCAGCAATCCCCCTGACATCACTTGTTTTTCAAGGGCATGGCTTTTTCCACCCCTGGAGCACAACCCTGCGGCGGGGGCGCGGCGCCATCCCTTCCACATCTGGTGGTGCGCCACCGGCATGCAGCCCTGGTATTCCTGGGAAACCTCAGCTCAGACTAAACAACAGGCATGGTCCAAACCCCACTGTAGTCCATGGGACTCTCTCCTCAGTCTCCAGCAGGGCTTGAGTCAGCCCCTACGTCAGCCCAGGGAGATCTGTCTTAAGAGCAGGCCTTTCCTAATGCACTTATTGGAGCTGCCTGTGTAAAGTAATGTTTTTCCCATAGTCTTGGGTAAAAAGGCATCAGTTATCTCAGGCTGATAATCTTTTTTCCCACTGACTGGGTGGTTGGTAGAGTGGCTGCCAACCAAACTGGAAAAACTGCAAATTCAGGATCTTCTCTGTGTGTTACTGCTCCAAGAAGTTCCTGTTTGCTCTGAAAAATCCACCAGCTTAACACCAGCACTTATGTGTGTGTGTCTGCATGGTTTGGCTCCATCCTTGAGGCAAACATGTTGCCAAAGAGAAAAACAAACTCAGCTCACTGATAATATAACTATTTTTTTTTCTTTTGCAGCTTTTTGGGGGGTACTGGGCTAGCAGGTTCTGGCTAAGGAACTTTCCACTCTGGGATAAATGGGCTCATTCAGAATTGGCATGGATATATTTTGGATTGGCCACTGAATTTCAAGCAAAGTGAAATACATAAATAGGCTTCAAATAATGACAGAGGACCCCACAAGAGCTGTGATCACTGTAATTTTTTAGGACTATTGGTATCATTACTTCTTGATTTCCAGTAGAGGATTTACTGTGTCTGTAGCATTTAGAGCTGAGGGTTGTGGTGTCCCCCCTGGCTGGCATGGCACAGTCAGGTTGTCTCTGACTCCTCTCCCCCTTCATTAATAGGTGTTTTATTTTGATCAGGGCAACATCAGTGGGGCTGTTTAGTATTTAAAGTCTGGGAACAGCTTTTTAAGACAAAACAGAAGGTAAGAAAAGGGGCTGATCATTGACTTCACCATTTTGCCTCACAGCCCGATAAAGTTAATCACGAAAATCAGCAGACATTCCACAGACACAGGGGATTATGGTTTCCATACAGGCTGTCACTTCTGTTTATGCCTGGCATACTACTTTACTAAGTTTCTATATGATCCCTGCCCACAAAAGAAGGCACATGTGGTTTGGGAAGGGCCCCGTCTCCCTGTATTTCATATTTCACGAAACCACAAATACAACAGTCTTACAAGCTCTTGAAATGAAATACAATTTGAGAAATGTAATCCGTTACCATTATAATAGAATTTCTATAAAAATAATAAAAGAAAAACAAGAGAAAATAGGTCCTGAAAGTTATAGGCCAACTGGGAAGTCGTTGTGGCTTTGGCCTAGCTATCACCATGTCAGACCTCAGCCTTCTACCAGGCAGCAATCTAATTGTAAATTATGTATATATACAGAACATCATTTCTTAGCTTTGGCTTTTCGTGACCCCCTTCCCTTCTTTCCCTTTCTTCACTCCAACCTGACACGTAAGAAATATTGAAGTGTTTGCGCTAATGGAGAAATGACAACGTGCAGTCAAACTTAAACCAGCTGTTTCCCCACACTGTGAACACAAAGAGCCAGGCTGGTAATATTTATAGCTTGACTGGCCTCTAGTGAGCCAGATGCTGACTGCCTTAATTTGCCATGATGGCCTTAAGGCTTGGAGCAGCTGTGGGCTGCAGGATAGCCAGGGAAAGCGAAGGGGAAAAGAATAGAAAAAGAAAAGATTGATTTAGTCCAAGTTGTTGTTTGATTGGAAATGAACGGTTGCTGCATGAGCAGCTCAATAAATGTGCACCTCCCATTTCGCCTGAGGAAAGCCAAGGACGTTGTGTGTGTTGGCGTGTGGTGTTGGCTTTCTTCTTTCTCTGGAGAAAGGAACCAGAGGCACCTCTAGGTGACATTTCCAGGTGACCCCTGGGACAGCCCCGTGTAGCCCTGAGCACCTACCGAGCACAGGGCACCCCACACAGTGATTAATCCCCGTGTTTTGGGTGCTGCAGGGTTGTGTTCGTGTGGGGCTGCCCCAGCCCCAGCCTCTCCATTGCCATGATCTGTTGGGGCTGCTGAACCCTTTTGGTTGCCACTGCCCATGTGGAGCTGTGCTCTGCCATGACTGAGTGGCCCTGGGAGGACTTGGTTTGTCACAGAATCCCAGAATCATTTAGGTTGGAAAAGACCTCTGAGATCGTGAGGTCCAGCCTGTGCCCAACCTCCACCTTGTCCCCCAGCCCAGAGCACTGAGTGCCACTGCCAGTCCTTTCTTGGGCACCTCCAGGGATGGGGACTCCACCACATCTCTGGGCAGCCCATTGCAATATCTAATTCCAGTATCTAATCACTCTGTCTTCAAAGAATTTATATATCTTGTTTATTTTTTTCTTTTCTTCTGTCTTCTTAGTCCTACTTTTGACACCATATAGCAAATATAAACAGCTGTCACCCTGGCTTCAGCATCACTTTAAGCCACTGGTGTGCATCCTTAGGGGCTTCCCTCCCTTCCATGGTCCTCAGCATCTTTTTCCTACCCTGGCCATCCCCTTTCCTGAGGGGAAGCATCCCCTTTCCACAGCCACCACACACAGGTGGGGGAGTGACTCAGGTTTTAACTAACTCCTGAGTTATTTACCCACCCACCCATTTCTTTATTTATTTAAGTACTTGCCGAGGAAGCAGGTCCCCAGCCTGGTTCACTGAGCAGTTGAGCAGGAGCCTGTGTGAGCACCCCAGGCAGCATTTTTAAGGGCAGGTGCCTGCCCAGGAGCAGAGGGTTTGGTGCATTTGCAGGACTCTACCTGGTGTGTGCACAGAAGATGCCAAGAAGACACGTCCAGGTGGTGGGGGATGAGTGTGTGTGGTGGGCACTGAGCTGCCAGAGCAGCTGGAGACAGTCCAGAGGAGGCATCAAGAGGATCAGAGGGATGGAGCAGCTCTGCTGGGAGGAAAGGCTGGGAGAGCTGGGATTGTTCAGCCTGGAGAAGAGAAGCTTTGGGGTGACCTAATTGTGGCCTTCTAGGACCTGAAGGAGCTCCAGGAAAGGTGGAGAGAGAATATTTCCAAGGGCTGGAGTGACAGGACAAGGGAGAATGGCTTCAAACTGACAGAGGGCAGGGTTAGATGGGATATTGGGAAGAAATTCTTGGCTATGAAGGTGAGGAGGCCCTGGAACAGGTTTCTCAGAGAAGCTGTGGCTGCCTCTGGATCCCTGGAAGTGTCCAAGGCCAGGTTGGATGGGGCTCTGAGCAACCTAGGCCAGTGGAAGGTGTCCCTGCCCATGGGAAGGGGTGGCACTGGATGATCTTTAGAGTCCTTTCCAACCCAACATTTCTATGATCCTGTGATTCTATGGCAAGTGTTGGGGTCTCTAATATCCTCTCTGGAAACTCCTTTCAGATTCTCACTTAGTACCTGTGGAGATCACCCTCGGTGTCAGGGAAGCAGCTCCCAGGCCTTGCAAAGCTGCTGGTGCATCCCTACTCCTGCTCCAGTGGCTGGGAAGCACAGGCTCCTTCTCCCCAGGGAGGGTTGGGTTGTCTCCAATGTAAGTAAGAAATCTCTACTTACCTCTAAGTAAGAAATCTCAGGGAAGTTTTGAGTTTTCTCTTCATAGGCCACTTTTTCAGTGACGAGCCGTTCTGGGGAGGAAGCACTGACCAAATCTACCAGAGCTTGAGTAGCTACAGTGAGTGGAGATGAGCCTGAACATGCTTTACAATCCTCTCAGTATGAGCTGACCTTTCCAGGATGTCATTTTTGCTAAATATAAATTTGAATATGTTGGCCCAAATCGTGAGAGGGAGCTGGTTTGTGGAGCTCTCCCTCCTGTACATAAGGATGGGGTGGGGGCATCACAGCCTTGCTGGGGTCATTCCCCTTTTTCTCAGATCAGTGGCATTGCAAAATGACAGAGAAGAGGTGAGGAGATCAATCCTCATCCTGTAGGAAAGTGTCATAGTTGGTTTGCCAGATCCTCCCAGAAGGAAAGTTCTGGTAGCTCAACCTGTCCTCTGACCTCACATGGAGACCATACTTGGAAAGCTGCTCAAAGGTATCCTTACACTTCTCTACCCTCCTGAGACCCCTTTTCTATAAGTAAGAAAGTTATCCAAGCTTGGATAATTAAATAAACTTGTAAAGACATGTAGATATTTGGGCAATACAATTTTTTTTTCATTTATTTCCCTGTGAACTTCAGAAATATTGAAGAGAGGAGTTTGTATTATAGGAATGTCACAGAAATCAGGCAGAATTTTGCTGATTCTTAATCTGTATTTCTCTGACACCTTGCATTTTAACACAACACAGGTGTTCTCTGTCACATGGGGAAAATAGTAGCATAGTGAAGAGGAAAAAATGTGTTTCATACACTTATTTATGAACTTACATCTGCTTTCATCAGAGTCAGTGGCTGGCAAAACTCCAGTAAGCTTCAGTAGGAGTGGGTGATAAATTTAACCATCAAATCAGCTCAATTTTAAGTAACCCTGCGTAAAGGTGAGGCTTCCAGGTCCAAGGCCCTGTGGGGAAATACTTTCTCAACAGGCATTTATCAGCAATCAGAGCTGAATCAGCTCAAGCCTGGACTGTTCTTGGGTGCCATGATTGTCTGAAGTCTTCTCTCTTTTTAGGTCTTTAAATGTTTTTCGTGTAAATTCCAGGTGTAACACAGTATATTTACAAAGGGTAAGAATAACATGCAGCTGCAAAGAAAAACATCTTGTGTTTCATTTCAGACCCGGAGCTGAGGATGAATCACTGCAAAGCTGAACCTTTTACACCGGACACACTTTCCAAAAGCTGCTTTTCCAACCTGGTGGCTCAGAAATAAAGCAGACTCACAGAAAGTCCTAAAAAAAAAAAGCCACCTTTGTAGACAATCACTCTCTTGTTGTTCTGGGCACTAGAAAAAACATTTTCTAGTGTCTGTTTGCATTTTCAGTTTTGCTTTCTGTACTGTGGAAGTCCGTTCCAGGCAGTTGAACTAAGCCCTGGCTCAGTGGTTTTGAGCCCACACTCAATTTGAAATATCTGAGTAGTCCTATTTAGTCCCATGGAGCTGCTTAAGTGCTCAAAGTTAAGCTTGTTCTTGGGAGATTTGATGAATGGGAGATTTGCTTGTCCACCCAGTGAGCTCTTGACCATCTGCTTCTGGATCTTGATGAAAAGTTATGACTTATTTATGATCTTCTCCCCCACCCCTGTGTGTTTATATTCAGATCAGAAAACCATCTCAGAAGCCCTGTCAGGTTGCCAGAAGTTGTGTGCTACTGGATCTTTCACATCATTTGCTGTTCAGTGTTTACAAGAGTGTTTTTCATGCACAGTTGCCCATGGAAGTGGTGTGGGCCGTGCTGATGGGATATTTCACATCAGCAGAAAGACTTTGGCGTCCCTGTATCCCGAGTTACTGTTCCCAGAAAAAAAACAATAAAAAAATAACTGTGCCAGTTAGATTAAAGGATGCTCCTGGCTCTCCATTTTCCCAAAACATCCCTAAAAAGTCAGTGAATGGGCCAAATAGTTCTTTGTACCATAATTGCTTTTGGAAGTCGTGGTGCACATCTACACAGGTCTAAGGGCAGGAGGAGGAGGAGGATGTTTCCTAGTACACATGATTTAGTGTGCAGACTCACTTATGCATGCGTGCCGTTTCTGTTCATTAAAGTAAATAGAAAAATCCAACATTTTGGTCCCAAGGAACCGTCACAAAAGCTCTTTTTCAACATTTTATGTCCAAAAGAAAACGTTGCTTTGTTTTGCTCAGCTCTGCTTAGACAGAAATAGCTGCAGCCCAGGATTATAATTAGTGGTGTGTAGTAGGAGAGCAAAATTAAACCTGGGAGAGTAGTGCCCAAGTGCTCTGTTTGTTAGAGGAAAGGCTGAATTCCCCACCTCTCAAGGGCAGGTGCTGACTGTATCTTCCTTGTGGTTGTTATTCACCCCTGTGGCTGACAGAGCAGTTCCAGGGACTTTACACAAGGCACATTTCATATGGAATATGAATATATTTTATTTTTAAACTGAAAACCATCAGCATTTAAATTTTCTTTTATATTTATACATTAAAGGGGTAAAATTAGTAGAAACACTGCATAGAAAAAACCCGATATATATATATAAAAAATGTAATTTTAGTATCTAAGATTTTCAAGAAGTCTTCTCACCTTTCCAAGTGCTGGTTACTTTTTTTAAAGCACATGTGTGAGAATTATAATTGCATTACTTCCCAAGCCATGGCAGTGCTAAGCAGTCAACTGAGTCGCTTGGGAATGGGATAAAATATCTGCCACATCCTTTTGTCGTATGTTGGACAGATGTTGATCCAAACTATACATTGTTTTCCCTCTTTTGCCTTCAAACAAGAGCAAAACCCTTCTGGGAAGACACGTGTGTTCTGACCACTGGTGGGCTCACGGTGACGTTGCTGCTTGCAAGGATTTCCAATGGAATTTCCAAGCTGGGGAAAGCAAGAGGATCTGGGTTAAACACGTTTTGAGGGGCAGATCCTGTAAAGCACTTTCAGCAGTCTGGGTCTTGGAGGGTCTCTTCGTTCTCTAGACTGAAAATTAATTGGAGGCAAATGAAGCATCACAAGCTGACAGAGTCCAGAGGAGGCCACTGAATTAATCCCAGGGCTGGAGCACCTCTGCTATGGAGACAGGGTGAGAGATTTGGGATTGTTCAGTCTGGAGAAGGCTCCAGGGAGACCATGGAGCACCTTCCAGCGCCTAAAGGAGCTACAAGAAAGTTGAAAAGGGACTTTCCTATAGGGCCTGGAGTGACAGGACAAGGGGGAATGGCCTTGAGCTGAAGGAGAGCAGGGTTAGATTGGATATTAGGAAGAAATTCTTGGCTATGAGGGTGGAGAGGCCCTGGCCCAGGTTGCCCAGAGAAGCTGTGGCTGCCCCTGGATCCCTGGAAGTGTCCAAGGCCAGGTTGGATGGGGCTTGGAGCAACCTGGTCTAGTGGGAGGTGTCCCTGCCCATGGCAGGGAGTGGGACTGGATGATCTTTAAGGTCCCTTCCAACCCAAACCATTCCATGGTTCTAGGATTCTGTTATTCTGTGATTCTGACTTTCTCCTTGTTTAGTAAGCCCATAGTACAGTTTCAGGAGTTAAATGGTAGGATTAAAAGAAAGCTTGTCAGTAATGAAGTATCACTAAAAAACCCCAAACCCAGCTAACACCCTCCTTCCCTTGCCAAGCAGCCCCTTTACATTTCCAGGTATTCCCCATGGTTGTGTTCTTTGTTTTGATTTTCGTAACAATTTTTCTCTCCCTGATGAAACACGTTGTAGACATTAAATTAAGGGACAAATATGTCTTGTGTCTGCCAGAAAGAAAACTGTGATGCAATTAAAATGCCATTAGGGAACCCCCGGTGGGACATTAAACCTAAAGGCTCTATTCAGAAGGCAGAACCAAAATTAAAGAGGTGTCTGGTTGCAGATCCTCTGCAGGTTTCCATTCCTTGACTACAGTGCCATGGAGACTGGGTTGGTCGGGAGCTGAAAGGTTTTTCCAGTTGTGTGTGTGGTATTCGGAACCGTGGCTTTGGCAAATGCTCCTTTTCTGGGAGCCACACATGGAAAAGTGTGACATTGAGTAGCATAAAGTGATGGCAGAGGAGATGGGACGCTGTCCAAGCCTTGGACTGCTTGGACATTGGCAACTACTAATAGTTTTCCCTCAGAAAATTCGCATTGAGTGCAGCTCTGTGTTTGCTGAGTCGCCTGTGAGGTGTTTGGAAGGAGAAACACAGCCACCAGGCCGAGCAAGCTCATGGACAAGCCTCCATTCCATGTTGGTCTCTGAGAGTAAATCATTAGTGTTTGTAGTTTTGGAGACATAAATATATGGTCCACTGAGTGAAGGAATCAGCAGAGTCACTGGGTCACTGAGTTTTCCAGGGGCAGCCCAACCCTGGCGCTCAAGTCCTGTTTTTCCACTTCATTCAAGGTGATTCTTTGCTAACAGCATTAATAGGGATTGGAATAATAGAAGCACACCTTTCCTCTCTGTCTAGGAATTCTCCTGATGACTGCAGCGTGGCAAAAGGAGGGAAGATGGTCAGCAGTTCAGACAATGTTGGGATGAACTATGGAAACTACATGGAAGAGAAGCACGTTCCACCCCCAAACATGACCACCAACGAACGAAGAGTCATCGTGCCAGCAGGTTAGACACTCTGCTTAAAAATTTCAAGCTGGAAAAAATTGCATTTCCCTGAAATTTGCTAAGATTATTTAAGGAGATTTGAACAAAAGTGGCAATCAGGAAGAAAAGAGCAGTAATTTCCCAGGGTTAGTGAGAGAACGAGATGAGAAGTATCTCAGCAAAGCCACCTCCTCCACCTATTCTTATCAATTCAGCAGCAGGACTGGCTGATAACAGACACTCAGATCTTATCTGACTTCTCCAGCTCCTTTTGGAGGATTTCACCCTAAAGTGGGCAAAAGAACCACTTGCATTTCCTGGACCATGGACTAGCTGGGTGCAGCCTGTGTGGGAGAAAGGATCACTGTAGCACATGAAATCCAAATACCAAACCACCCTCAACACATGAAAAGCACAGTCCACCAGGGCATCCAAAGCCTTTTATCTGGGTTGTCTCCCCTGAGTTTGGGCAGTGTAAAACATTTTAATAAGCAAACTGACAACTCCACTGCAATGTAAGAGCCCAGTTGAGAAATTCCTGGTTAGCCTTGGCAGGCTTGGCTGTGGGATCCAGCAGTTAATGGGCCAAGAAGGCACATCCACTTCTTGCCCTCCAGACAAACTGGTTTGCAAAATAATCAGCAGACCCATTTCCAAAATCAGAGGCCATCATGACATATGTGGTTGTTGATAAACCACTGGATGCACACTGGATAAACACAACACCTGCAAGCAGGAGGGAATGTTTTGCTGCTGGTTCCTCCCCAGCAGAGATGTGCCTATCTGAAACATTGCTACCTCTGCTCTGTTGCTTAATATTCTTACAGTTTTTCAGTTGCTAAGACGTGCAAGAGTACTGACTGTGGCCAATTTTGCAAGCTGTGATTATTTCAGTTATTTGTCAAGATAGGTGTGGACAAATCTGTTGCAGCATCCTCTGCAATGGTATTGTCAATTCTGTCCTAAAGACAGAAGAGTGATGCACTGAATAATGAGTGTCCTGCCAACTGGAAGGAGACCACACTGAAATACATGACATTTAAATATTCTTCTGAAATATTTGTCTTCCTGGTGTTTGGCACTTTTTAGTCTTTTAGTAACCCTTAGCTCAGCAAGGTATTTTTTTCTTAGTGTATTTCTGTAGGTGTGTTTTGAGGTGGATTTGAGTGACATTTAAGGAATGTCACAGTCACTATCTTGAGTTCACTGGAAGAAATTAACGGGTAAAAATCAGTAGGTTTTGATTACTGCATAGGCAGTGTGCAGTTCATGTGCCAACATTCATATATGAAAAAGAAAAAGTCATATTTCAGCTGTGGCAACTTTCTTATTCTAATTATCATAAACAGGAAGAATTAAAAATTATGAGCATCATCAAAATGTTTTGATAAACCTCCTGATGTTTGGCTGTTTGCTTCAAACCAAACTGAAGTAGTTGTCAGAATTCTCTGCTGTAGCTCTGGCGAATCCCATCCACACCCCAGATTTACCACCAGACTTGCACCCCTCTAGTTTGCTACACATTTCATACCAGATGGAGGCATTCTTTTAAATGTTTTTTCTGAAATGCAGAGAACAGAGAAACCCAAGGCTTAAAATGCTGAGAGAAGCATTAGAAAAAGGGAGGCATGAAGGGATGAAAGATTAGGAGTGAGCAACAGCGTGAGAGTCTCTCGGTATTCCCTGTGGAAAGAGGTCTCCACTTCTTTCAGACCAACCTGAATGGTCAAAAGAGAGGGAATGGCACTGAAGTTAAGCCACAGAAAAGCTATTTAAGTTATCATCCAAGTCCCAGCCCCTCTACAGACTTCCATGTCATGGACAGCAGCCAGTCGACCTCCATGTACTCCATTCTCAGTCTTCAGGATGTCACAGAATCGCTGAGTCTTTTAAGTGGGAAGGCAGAAACTCTTGAAGAATTTGTTTCCCCTTGGCTTTAATACTTTTCTCTGCAAAAAGTATGTACTGTTCATGGTAGGAGCTGTCTCCTCTCCCCATGTTGTGGGGAGGTTCACTAAAGGTCCTGAGGGACCTTCATGGTCCTTACTCAAGAACAGCGAAAAGTAAAATGGAAGAGAAATGGAAAAGGAGGAGTTTAGAGGGGGAAAAAGAGTTAAAATTAAGAATTCATTAAAAAACATTTTGCTGCAAATCTGGACTGGTTTTTGGTTTGGTTTTTTTTTTTTTTCCCCAGATGGTTTTGCCAATACTACAGGTATTAAGCAAAAACCCAGGCAGGTGTAGCAATGTACTCCAGTACAACACAGCATCCAGGAAAGAAAATGTGGAATGTTTTAATATTAGTTATGATATTACCCTAGTTTATGAAATAACTGGTCAAATCTGTGAGTGCTTACTTAGCCTACACCCAAGAAAGTGTAGATCTGACATGAGTGGAAATTTCACTTGAATAAAGACACAGATTCAACAGGGAGCTTTGAAAATTGTTCAGCTACGAGTTGCAGAGCTGTTGGTGGGTCAGAAACCTCTGTTAATCTGCGGGTAAAACTTATGAGGCAGAAGAACTAAATGAGAGGAGGAGCTCATTCAGCGGCAGAGGTTTTGTTAACACTCAGCTCACAGCTCTTCCCTATCAGCTTCCCACAGACAGTTATTCTCCCTGGAGACTGGAATGGGCAGAGGAGTTACGACCTTCCAGGTGTGGACATCTTGTTCCAGAACAATCTGTTAATCAGTGGATAAAACTAATGGCATGGGAGAAATAAATAAATGAGAGAATGAGCTCAGGGATTGTTGGTAACACTCAGAGCTCACAGCTCTTCCCTAACAGTTTTCCACAGGCAGTTATTCACTCTTGCACTCAACACGCCAAATTAATTCCTTGTGCACCTCCAGCAGTCAATAAACAGGGGGTTAAGACGTCTCCAGTTTGTCTGTGCCTACATTTATTTTGCACTGGTCCAGTGCATCAACACTCACCCTTCTCTCCCTGATTTTTGTGGTTTGTGCCACCCCCAGATCCCACGTTATGGAGCACAGACCACGTGCGCCAGTGGCTGGAGTGGGCGGTGAAGGAGTACGGGCTGCCGGACGTGGACATCTTGTTGTTCCAGAACATCGATGGGAAGGAGCTCTGCAAAATGACCAAAGATGACTTCCAGAGGCTCACTCCAAGCTACAATGCAGACATCCTCCTCTCACACCTACACTACCTCAGAGAGAGTAAGCCAGTTCTCCGTCACCGTGGTAGAGCCTGCGGTCGGTCTGTGGCTGATGCCAATCTTAGATTTCATGGTGTGGATAACTTTGTGGATGACTTGACTGGGTTTGCAGATGTTGCTGTTCCTAAGAACACAGTAGGGAACATGATCCAAGGCCTTTTGAGTTTGATGGAAAGATTCCCATTAATTTCAGTTGGCTGTTGCTCATGTCCATCGAAGGAAAGAGTCAGGGAATCTTTCTGCGTGTCCATCTCAGAGGAAAATCAAGCTGAAATTCAGCATATTCATCAGCATCATGTAGGAAGAAAATCATATGGGATTCAGTGCTAATGTTTTTTCTGGTCACATACTCATTTCTTTCCATTTTAATGATGAGGATGCTAAACAAGAGCATAAATACTGATTCATGAAGCGAATTCCAGGCATGATTCGAAGGACTGGCAGCAGTTTGCTGCACTCTGAATAGGATCAGGGAGATTTAACTGAATTGAATTAAAATTCTGTAAATTCATGGGAAAAGAAGGAACAGTCCCTGGAGTCCAAATGCAAATTGATTGCGGTGCTTGGTTAGCATTTCAAAGGGAAAGAAGGGATGAGGGTTTTCACCTAAGCTTGAGGAAAATTTTAAGAAGTTAAAATGAAGATGGTTTTTAGAATAAAAAACAACAACCAGCATTGCAACACCAGTGCGGTGCAGTCTCCTCCACACGCACACTGCCAGGAAACCAGCTCAGAAATATTGTGCATTCATAATGTGGAATAAATTGAATAAATGAATGCCCTGGTTTAAGCTGTAGCAAACACCCCTCCCTCCAAAGTGCAGGTTGGAACTCTGGACAGACTCGCATTCAGACAATCCTGTCAGGGGAAAAAAAATATGGTTTTAAAAAAAAAGATAATTCACAGATTTTTTTTTTTACGTTTTGGTGTTGCTTTTTGTTTTGTTTTGTAGCTCCTCTTCCACATTTGACTTCAGATGATGTTGATAAGGCCTTACAAAACTCTCCACGGTTAATGCATGCTAGAAACACAGGTAATGCTGGCACTGCTCCCATTGCTATAGGGCGTCTTGGAAAAGCACAGGGTTCCTCTTTATGGGTTGCTTGATAAAAAAATGGAAGTGGTAAATCCAGGAGGGAGACAAGTGGATCCTCTCCTCGCTGTGTGTGTGAGTTTTATGCTCAGACACACGGAGAACAGGTGGGATCACACAGGGCCAGATGGCACAAAAATGGTCTTGCTGGTAATTTCTTGTGTCCTGCAAGAGAAGGGGGTCCCTCACTCACGATAAACTGCAGGTTTGGGGCCTTTATCCTTTTATGTCAGGACTTTTTTTTCTCATTCTGTCTCATTGTACTGTCAGATCCACTCCACAGCTCCCTAGAAACCTGTTGGAGCTCAAAAGTGCTTCAGCACTTGCCTGAGTGCTTTGGGCTCTGGTGAATGGGGATGTCTCCTCCCATGCAGCAAATATTGTAGTAATCAATACAATTGCTATTTAGGCAGTTTACTTATCTCATTTTCTAGCTATATGAGCTGGAAATTCCACTAAGTTTGGTGTTGTAATCTCCACTAAGCATGATCTGGATGCAAAACAATTTTTGTTGATATTCACCTTTCCGTTGATTTGGCCCAGAAAACTGTTGAGTGTAGGTAGGAGAATGACAAGTGCCTCAAAAGCATCTGTCTTTCAGGATGTGGCTTAAAATATTTATGAGAATAATTCAGAATACATTTTACCTTTAACAGTTGTGCAACAGAGGATGGCATGGAATTGTACATACAGTATGTTATACATGCTGACTAAAGATGTTTGGAATATTGCATGATCATGCCTGAGGGTATTAGTTACCTACAGTGACCAGAAATAACAATCCTTTATGAGAAATGAAAAAGATAATACAGAGGATAATGCAAAAGAAAAAGAAAACAAGACTTGGATTTCAATGCTTCTTTTATATTTTATTTAGTTTTTCACTTTGAGTGAGTTTTCCAGCAAAATTCACCGGATTAAAGATCTCTCCCTGAGAACAGAGGTTTGCCACCAGCCATAGTGGCAAACGCAAAGTCCTACTGTGGGTTGTAATCCTGCTGCAAACCCCACCAAAGGCAACAAAAAAGCAAATTCCATTTATTTTGATGTGGTTTGGAATAAGCCTGAAGTCCTTTTTAAAAATAGATGGACTTTTCCATCTCTGGCTTTTGAGATTCTAATTTGCCAAGCAGCTTCCATATACAGAGATATCCAAGTGTTGTTCAACAGTTCTCTGTGTTATCTTTTTCTATATATGTGCACTGACAATGATAGTTGGACATTCATTTCACCAAAATAAGATTGTCTGCATCTCTGTCCTTGGGAGTGGGAATAACACCATGCTGATCATCAGCACAGGGAAATTAGTTGATCGATTTTCAGTGAATAAAAAAAGTTAGAAAGAAATGATTCATGAAGTCAACAGTAATTACACAATTCCTTATGACCCTTTTCAGGTTCCTGGAGAGGGTCATGAGGAGCCCATTGGGGTAGCTGGAGCAATTTCAGTGCCTGAGATATGTGAGGGACTATTTTCTACATCAAGTTCAACATTTTTAATCTTTCCACTCTATGAGTATAATGAAATTTCTGAGGGCCTGGCCCAAAAGTCCCTGTTTGAAAATATGAACCTGTTTGGGGAATGGCAAAGAAGTTTTATTTCAGAACATACAAAGCCCAGGTGGAGGAGGTTGTGGTGAAGAGAGGAAGGATTTCCTGAACTTTACTGTCCTTCCTCAAAACAGATTTTTGCAGAGTTTTATCCAGTTATTTGAATGGATTTATACAGGTGTAAAGACTTTCAGAATGAACTTTTATGTATAACAGTCCTAAGAGAGAAATTAGTTATTCATAGTCTTTTATTCAGACACAGGAGGGAAAATATCAGTGGGTTTAGGGGCTGTGGAAATGAATCTTTAGGTGTTATTTCATCTTCTCTCTCTTTAGGAGGTGCCACTTTTATTTTTCCAAATACATCAGTTTATCCAGAAGCAACACAAAGAATTACAACCAGGCCAGGTATGAACAATGACCACCTTTTGTATGCTGCGATGTTACTCTTTTCATCTCCTGAAGTATCTCATTCTTTTTCTCCTTTAACTCTCTTTTTTCATAAATATTGGGCTGTATTTTGAATACACACACATATATTATATATACCTGTATTATATATGTGTGTTTATATAATTGTGTAGAGTGAGTTGATTAAATAGAGCAGTTTAATAAGTCCGTTTCTTCCACGTATCTCTACTTTTAAACAACTTTATTTACTGTCTAAAGCACCAGAGAATGAGGAAAACTGAGTTCTGTTCAGGTTTTCTGCTGCATTGTCCCAGCACAATCACTTTTCACTGTGCTTAAGTTCTGTGTTTGTAAAATGAGACAAAATTTCCCTCTTCTGTAATCCTATTTGAAGCATATTGGGCAAAAACGCTCTAAAACTGCAGGATGCACGTTTCTCCTGCTATCTGCTTTTTATTTATGTTTGAGGCAGGCAAACCCCACAACATCTGATTTGGAGTTTAAGAGACTTCAATAAAAAAAATCGAGACAAGAAAGTACTTCTTGCTCAAATGTTTAAAGCCCATGAGAGTTTGTTGTGGATGTACTGGTTGTGAAAAGCTAAAGGGAATAATTAAGGAACGTGAGGACGTGGCTAGGAAGCTCAAATTTTTTTTTATATTACCAATTCACCACAAGAAATTATGGAAAAATGCCTAATCTGGACATTTGCTTTACTAATAATGAGTGCAAAGGACTATGAGACATCAAGAGGAGTTGCAGCAAAATATTAAAGTTAAAGGAAATCCATTACTGAGCCAGAGACATAAACCCAAGTGTTCTGAAGGGACATGCACTTGAATTGACTAAGCTCTTGTGAAAAGATATATTTTTGCCTTAAAACCAGGAGGATTTGGATAGCAAATATTTTATCTATTCTCTAGGGTATAATCAGGATGATGCATACAAGAAACTATTTTATATACACTTTTATACTTGTATATATGCATGTCTGCAGATTTGTTAATTGATAATTAAAAAAGATAAAGATAAGATAAAGAAACCACTACCAGGCCATTATGGGTTCAAATCCACCCTGCTCAGGTTGTTGGAGAACAAGCTCTTCTGCTGCATTTATTTGTCTACAGTAGAGAATAAAAAGGCTTTGGGGTGACTTAATTGTGGACTTCCAGTGCCTGAAGGGAACCTGCAAGGAAGATGGAGAGAGAGATTTCCAAGGGCCTGGAGTGACAGGACAAAGGGGAATGGTTTCAAACTGACAGAGAGTAGGGTTAGATGAGATATTGGGAAGAAATTGTTCCCTGTGAGGGTGGTGAGGCCCTGGCACAGGTTACCCAGAGAAGCTGTGGCTGCCCCTGGATCCCTGGAAGTGTCCAAGGCCAAGTTGGACGGGGCTTGGAGCAACCTGGGCTAGTGGGAGGTGTCCCTGCCCACAGCAGGGGGTGGAACTGGATGATCTTTAAGTTCCCTTCCAACCCAATATTTCTATAATTCTATAATTTTGCCATTACCTAAAAGGAGAGATTCCTCTAAAGGATCCCTGTGCAGGCACCCAGGAAGCTCATTAGAGAGAAATGGCTTGGCCATATGTTAACAGCTGAAAATACAAGTTGATAAATAAAGACACAAGTTATTTGCATATCTTGCTGACTTCAAATAAGCCCTCTTCACTCATGAAAGAACAACTCAACGTAGTCATCTCTATTTCTGGCACAGTGACAGAAAAAAAAGTGAAAAAAAAGTGAACAAATGAAGAAACACGGTGGAGGATCACGTGGGAAATCTGACTGTGCCATAAAATAAACCAGCAGTGTGGCCTTGCATGGAAAGCTGGTGAATCATCCCTTATCAAAAAGGCTATTTGCAGAATTAGAAAGGGAAAGCCATGGGAATGTGGAAAAACTTCTGAGCACATTGAGAGATAGAAGTGTTTGAAATTGTTCAAATCAAGTTCTGGGGTTGAGGGAACACGATATAATTGTCTAAATAAGGAATGTCCCAGGGTACCTGCTTAGGCTCAGAGTTAGAAGAAAGAATATTCCAAAAAAGAATCAGATATTTTCGTGAAATGTTAAAGCAATAACACAGGTTATAGGAGCACCCAGGAGCTTTGAGTGGCACAGGGGAACGTTGACATGATTATGATTAAGAAGACAAAATACAGTTATAGAAACAATTACCAACTGTGCCATGTAAATCCTGAGGCCCAAAACTCTCAGGAGTTCCCAAGGGACATGAACATATAACATAAGACCAGAGGCACCTGGGTGTCCTGCAGGAAATAGGTTGGAATAAGTCTATTTTATGGTATTTTCCACTGGACTTGAACGAAAACTGGACTTCTTATCCTACGAGAAGTTCTATGATTTCAGTATTTGTTTCATTCTGGCTTTGATGGAAAAATAAAATACTATTTTGTTATGAAGGAAAAGGTTGTAAACCACATATCAGACATGGTAAACTCCTTAATTTCAGCTTTTTTATCTAACCCGTGTTTAAAATGACACATAAAACAAAAAGCTTTACTCCAACATCTTTCTATTTTTACATAATTACCTGTGGGAATTGCAGTTTGGATACATGGTGTCTCTGTTCTTCTGTGCAGAGCAGTGTATCCTAACTGAATGTTTTCTACAAAAAAACTATCCTGTGATCTTGGAAGCATTATTTTATTTTATCTTTTCCAATTGAGAGCGGGCAGACATCCTCCAAGTCAGAATTTTTGCGCAGAAGGAAAAAATGCTTTGTGCAGAAATTCAGTTTTCTTTCAAGAAACTGTTTTGTTGGCTTATCCTGTGGCTTTCCTTTTAGTTAAATGTCACATTTCGACCAGACTGCAAAGAAGCTTTTCCATAACAAAGCACTGTTCGTGTGAGAGCAACAGCAGGCCCTGGGGACAATCACTTGATGACATGAAAAAGGTCAAAAATGAGGAGGGGGGAATAAATAATGCCCAGTGGGAGTCAACCAGACTCTAGGCTGCAGTTCTGGAGAAAGCAATTAAGTATTGTCATTGTTAAAGCACCACAATAGAAAATGGGAAATGAGCAGGGCTTGCCATGAGCTGCAGTCAAAAAAAGGAGAATTTCTTCAGTCACCTTTACAACAGAACATGAAGTTTCAGAAAATAATTAATACCAGGAGGCCTGTTGGGAGCTCAGTGAGACCTGGTGTGGGTTTGTCTACATGTCTCACCAAACAGGAGCATTCCCAGAAAAGATCCTTCCAAGATAAGCACACATTGTACTAATATCTCATGGACAAGAACAGATCTTCTTATCTAGAGCAGCAACGTGTTTATCAAGGCATGGCACTGAACTAAGAGTGAAGTTGGAATTTTGCACTATTTCAAGAAGGGCTGATAACTCGATTCTTCTTCCCATGGGGAGGGTGTAGTAAAAAAAAAAAAATCGTCTTATGGTGTGCTGAGTTTAAAAGCAAAACATTTTTCTCACGGTACTAAATTTGTACCAAATACATTTCGAGGCTGCAGGTGGCACCAGGTACAGGCACGTGGCATCACAGAGTCCCCTCAGGGCACAGGGTCTAAGAATTTGGAGACCCAAGAATAAGATAAAGAGAAGAGAAAGAGGGGAAAAGACAGGAGAAAGAGGGAAAAGGAGGGAAGGGAAGGTTTGGGAAGGTTTGGGAAGGGAAGGTTTGGGAAGGTTTGGGAAGGGAAGGTTTGGGAAGGTTTGGGAAGGTTTGGGAAGGGAAGGTTTGGGAAGGGAAGGTTAGGGAAGGGAAGGTTAGGGAAGGTTAGGGAAGGGAAGAGAAGGGAAGGGAAGGGAAGGGAAGGGAAGGGAAGGG
>NW_020884872.1:2432026-2463211 GCF_003945725.1 Corapipo altera | reverse complement strand
AGGGGAAAGGGAAGGGGAAAGGGAAGGGGAAAGGGAAGGGGAAAGGGAAGGGGAAAGGGAAGGAGAGGTGTTGCACAGTGTCTTTCTGAACAGGGAATGGAAGAGCTGGAGGAAAAAAATATGAGAAGTCTCTGATTAAAATGTTAATAGCAGTGGTGATCTCAACCTGGTCAGGACGTCTGCACTGTACAACGATTCACCCGCACACCAGTACTGTGCACTTGTACAGTTCATGTTCTTTCTGAAAGACAAGGCTGTGGAATAGTTCTCAAGAAATCAGGGATACAAGATCACTACTTTTGAAAATGCAAAAGCAAAGGTTTGAAGTGTGAGATTCTGGGAGATGACAGTGCTGGGAGTGCCAGTCTGCACCTTTTAGCCAAACAGATTAATAAATTGAAGGTGTTTTGCTTGGGAATTTCACATTGTACTTTATTTCCATTCAGTATTTCTTCTCATAGTGCTTGGAAATGGGCAGATACATCTGCCTTGCACAGAGCTAGTCTGTGGCCGTTTCTTTGCTTCCCAACTGGTTTCATTTCCAAACACAAATTCCAAAATAAAGCAGTGATAAGAACCAAGACATCCACACCAACTTAGTTCACCAGGTGGGCACTGCTGCCTTCCTGAGGTCCTGGGCAGGCTACTTAAGTCTCAGATTTTGGCAGCAATTTTAACTGATGTCTTAAAGTCAACCATGGAAAAGCACAGGAAACTGCAAAGATTTCAAAGGGTAAAGCGAACATTTGAATTTACTACATTTGCTTTATGAAGACAGCTTTTGTGGTTTAGTTTCTTCATTTTTTTTATATTCCAAGGCACTAAGTAAAATAGAAGTAATGAGCAACTGAAAGAAGGGTAAATTAAATTAAGTTAAGGAGCTTGTCCCAAGAAGCAGAAGGGAATAAATCAACCAAAGCCCATCTTCTTAAAAGGAAATAGTTAGATGTTGAAATTGGAAGGGAATTTTTGCACAGAATCAGCTCTGACCTCTTGGGGGACTTTTCCTGCAAGACTCTAACACAGATTATTCATTATGTCAGTGTTTGTCGTTCCTTGGTGTCCTGGGCTGAGGAAGAGGACTGAAGGGAGTACTCTGAGCCTTTGGAAGTGATGAACTCTGTATATCCTCTAAATATTATTTGTAGCAGCTATTTCAGTGCAGTTTGGACTTCTAAGAAGAACAGGCACCTCTAAAGAGCAATGCAGAGGGCAATGTGGTGCTGTTATTTTTAGAGACAATAAAGATGACAAAGGTTTAAACAAGGAATATCCTTCCTGGTTCAGTGATTTTTCAAATCCAGAGCCCCCTAGAAACATGCCCTTTATGGACATAAGCACTTTGTGCCATATCTGCATGAATAAGTGTCTTTTTCCTCCACAGATTTGCCTTATGAGCAAGCCAGGAGATCAGCATGGACGAGTCACACCCACCCCAGTCCTCAGTCAAAAGGTAAAAAGCATCTGCATATCTGGGGCAACCTGGATTAGACTCCAGAATGAACTGTCAGGAGCTCAACACTCAGCTCTGAAGGGTTTTTACCTGTGCATTGGCTGGAAATCCTGTTAGCAGTGTATGGGCAGTACTGGGTGGTGTCACTGGGTGGCCACAGCCTTCCCTAAACTTCTGAAGTCCATGAAGTCCATCACCATTTAGTCTTGTAAAGCTTAAATCCTTTTGTGTCCATCATGGAGTGGTGAGCAGCAGGAGCTCCCAGCCTGTGGTCTCTTGTAGGTTTGGTGGCTAACTTCCTAACAGGAAAAATAACTACATGGGGTTTCTTTTCCCTTTTCAGCTACTCAGCCATCATCCTCAACAGTTCCCAAAACAGAAGACCAGCGTCCTCAGTTAGGTGGGTGTCATTTTGTTTGAATTGTGCCTGGGTGTGGTGGGTTTGTTGAACGTGATGAGAAGGAAAGCTCTCACCTGCATCTTCTGGTTCAGACCACTAATGAGATCCCCAGCTGGTGGCCACTAAAACCCCAGATGTGTATGAGTTGGTTCTACAGCTGGATCTGAGATGAAGGTTCCCTTGGCCCCTAAAAGTTTCTTTTAGTGCTGCTTAAAGGCAGTGACAACCTTACAGGGTGAAAATGTTGCTAAAAAAAAGTCCCTGTGCACAGTTTAGCCACAAAGGTGGAAGGTAAGGATGTCAAAAGACCCCAGGAGTTGAAATGCCAGCAGCTGGAAAATGTGCATGAGCAAAGGAATGAAAATAGCTTACAGCAAACAGAAACTTATTTGAATTTGGCTCCTGGAATACAACAGGAATATCAGAGGGATTCTCAGTCTATTGGGAAACTGAGGAGAAAGTAGAAGTTTATGAGTTTGTAGACTGGTGGTTTGAAAAATGGGTGCCTTTTGTGTTTTCAAAGCAGCAAATCCATGGAGTAGGACCTAATCCCTTAGTATGTTTTGCACAGGTAGCTGGAAAGCACTACAGAGATTTTGAGTCTGTTATGGCTTTTGTTAAAAGTAAAAGGTTAGGAGGAGGAAATAAAAGAGATTTAGAGGATATTCTTAGCTCTGAAGACTCTGAGCCAGTTTTTATCACATGGATTTCAAATCATTATTCTGGTTTTTGTTATAGCTAAATAAGACTGTGCACATGACTACATCTCATTAGCTCGTGCACACATTGCCTGGGAAGGATTACACTGATTTTTTTTCCCAAACATTTTTTTATCTAACCTGGCCTTCCGACTACGAGAGTCATTCTAGAAATGCACTGATGATTTATGTAAGTCCTTAGGACCATTTAATTGCTGTGTATGAGCTGCACAGATTATTTAAATGTATAAGGAATGTAACCTGATTGTCCTCCTGGCTGTACAACCAGCGGCTGTTTGAGAGCAGCCATCCAGAGCCGAGGCAGCCCCAGGGACAGGGATGGCAGTGAGGGGCTCCAGGCTTTTGTGCTGCTGTCACAGCTTTCTCTTTTTCCTGTCCTACTTCAGGATAAACTAAGTTTTCATTCCCAGAGGGAATTCCTTGAGGAAAATATTGAGGTACTACGGGCATTGTGTGGCCTTCACGGGCTCTTCTGGAAACCTGGTTGAGTTCCCCTGTGTGGGATCCCTCACTGGACTCCAGTGACAAAGAAGAATCATGGAATCATTTAGATTGGAAAAGATCTCCAGGGCCATTGAATCCAGCCTGTGACCAATCCCCACCTTGTCCCCCAGCCCAGAGCACTGAATGCCATGTCCAGTCCTTCCTTGGACACCTCCAGGGATGGGGACTCCACCACCTCCCTGAGCACCCCCTTCCAATGCCTGACAACGCTTTCCATGAAGAAATTCCTCCTACTCACCCAGCCACATTTCCAGGGTCCAGCCATACCACTCTCAACCCTCTCCTGGAACCTCTTTTGACACAGAAAGAGCAGCCCACAAATGTGGCCTCACAAGAAAAGAGGCCGCTGTCGTATTTGGAGGTGGCTCTCACTCCATTGCCCGCTGTGCCTGTGGGCCCTGGTGTCCTGAATATAGACTTGTGCACACTGATACACTCCAAAAGGCAAATGTGTGTCCTTGCACACCGGGTTTGAACAGAACACATGCAAATATTGTGACACAGAGAGAGGAACTACTTAGGTGTTGGACCTGCTGTCCCATCAGGCAGCACACACTGTCCCATGCAAGGTTAAAAAATGTTTAAAGTGTTAAAAATGTTACATGATTTTAAATCTTTCTTTCACAATTTTGTAGATCCTTATCAGATACTTGGACCGACCAGCAGCCGACTTGCAAATCCAGGTGAGAAGGGGTTTTTGCTGCTTTAGGAGGAATTCTCTTCATTCTTAGTGTCCTCACTTGAGCTTTCAGACCACACCTGGGAGGTGATGTGGTTGATTTTACCACTCTTCAGTGTGACTCAGTGGGAGCTGATGTTACCCAGTGGGTTGCAGAAATTAGGTTTCTAAGTTACACAAGGGTGGGACTGAGGTCACAGGTTGAAACAGAAACTCATGTACCTTAGTTTGGGTGTCTGGATGTCAGCTGGGTGTCTGATTTCCCATGATATTCACTGGAGATACACTCAGTATAGGTCTCTGTAGAGAGCTGTTCAAATCATCTTGGAGTAGATAGTTACACTCAGTCAGCTCAGTACCTCATTAGAGGTATTTGAGCTCCTCATATCAACAGGAATCATGGAATCATTAAGTTTGGAAAAGACCTCCAAGACCATTGAGTCCAGCCTTTGAAGCTGGAGTTCACTTCAGTTGCCTAAACATCAGGATTTTATTAAGATACCCCACCCCATCTGGCCTCCAGTTACCCCTCCAGAAGGGAAGGAGTCTCTTACCAATCTGCATCATATGTGTCCCAGATCCTGTTAACCCACAGCACAGTCCCATACTGGCCTTGACAAATACAAAATTTTGGGATGAGTAACCCAAACCAGCAGAAATATATAGGAAAAAAAAAAAAAACAGAAAAGCATAATGTATTTGTAAAGAATAGCTGGGTTAAACACTTCCAAAATGTTCTCCCACTTGAAGAAGGCAAGGAGGTGAATCACGGACAGGGACTTGTAGCATAGAATAGAGTCATAGAACCATTTAGGTTGGAAAAGACCTCTAAGATCATCGAGTCCAACCTTTGACCATAATGTTTTCACTAAAGACAAGGGACTTTCCAGGTAAATTATTAGCTTTGGTTGGGAATTGTGTGGATTTCACTGGAGCTGCCCCGAGTCTGCAGGACACTGTGGCTGTACAGAACCATAATCAGCATCATAATCTGCCACAAAGGATTGACACTGTGTGTTCCACTTCCTATTTCCCTTCTTGAACAGTCACAGGGCACAGAATTTCTCATTCCATGTTCTCCTCAACCCCCGGTGACAGTGTTTCTTTTTACAACAATCATATGGCTTTTCAGGGCCTCAAATTGCCAAAATACTGATCCCTTTCCTTTCACTTTATCCCAAGTGACATCAAGCCCAGTTCTAGATTAGCTGACTTTCTACACAGCTTTGTGTGGCAGAGGAAAGTAATTAAGTAAGTGTTAAGAACAGGATTTTCCAAATGGCCTGGGGGCGGCGGGTTTCCAGACAACACTGGTCTTAACTGGGAATGGGGGCCTATGTCCCTTTAATTTGTCCATAAATCATGGCTTTTTAAACTTTTATCAAGTGTCCATTTGGTAGACTTCATTACTGTGGATGACACTAACACGATCTGGATTGGGATGCTTTTTTAACATTTGGATATGGAGTTCCTACACGCCATCGTTCCCGTGCTTTACCACATTTTGTGTGTTTATAAATCGGTGGAATTACTCTCTCATTAAAAGGAAATTGACAGCAACCATTTATTTTCATAGGACCATATATTACATTTGGAAGGCAAGTGTTTATGTTAGAACATGTGTTGGATTGCTTATTCAAAAAATTTGTGTTTTGTCCGGTGCTGAACTGTTTATTGATTTTCAAAGGCTAATCCCCTTGTTATGTTTCGTGCATTAAATCTTGCATGCCTTGCTCATACCACGGATTCTTCTGTTTGTTTGTTTATCTAACGCATGTTAATGGAACAGAAGAAATTCATTAAGGACAGTTTGGATAAATATAATTGAAACGAAGATGGGTTTCAGTTGCACTGAAGTATAAACTGCCAATGGATTTCAGATGCTACTCTAGCTTGATATTGTAATGGCTACTATGAGTTCTCTAAAGAAAAGTTTGCTTATTGTACCCATAAAGCTGGTTTGGGGGGATAAAAAAACAAAAAACAAACAAAAAACAAACCGATTCCTGGTCGGGGATGAACTTAGAATTAACACACCCAGGCTGGTTGGCAAATTCTGCTGACACTGTGCTTGTGAAACAGATTGCCCTGCAAGCTGCTTCGGCTCGATTTTGCATCATTTCAGTGCTGCTTTGTTAAGAAACGCTAAGCTTTTAACAGTATCAGTGGCAAGGCCCTTTGAAACCTACTTTCAATTGTCTAAAACAGTCAAATTTTGTCGCTCTGACTCGATTTTGTGAAGTTTACAGTGGATTGATTATTTTGATTTCGAGATTAAATTGTCAGACAGTGAGAAAAACGTGACGGCAGCATTTTGAGTCTTAACCTAAAATTTAACTCAAACTCATTTAATGAAGCAGAATGACGACAAGGAATGTATTTTGTGGACCTTTCCACTGTTCTTGCAAGTGTTTTGCCCTATGGTTGTATGCAGTGCAACAGCAAGCTAATAAGTTTCCGTTCTGCATTTCCCCAAACGCTGCAAATGGGTGATATGGTTTGGCACCAGCTCAGCTCTCTCTAAACTTCTCCATTTTGTGGGGGCTCATTCCATAGCAGGGAACATTTAGTTGCAACATAATGCTGTGAGAACAAGCGAAAATGTTACGCAAGTGAAAGCTGTTTGTCCTGAACTTTAGAGATTAGTTTCCTAAATGAGCGCTGGATTATTTCCTCATCAATTGTCTGCACTGAGTGACATTAGGTAACAATTAAACCTCTGTATAATGGCATTCTGCCACTCACATGAGGGAAAACATGACACATAACAATTATCCTTGCTCTTTAGGATTTCATGAGGCAGTCCTGGGAGAAGGGGGGAATGGTTAAGGGTAAGAATACCAGCATTGCAACATTTCCTAGTGGGGTCCTCTGTGAGAGACAGAAGAATTGATGTCTTGCCGTTGTTCGTCGCCAGCCCTGACATTTCTGCTTTGTTTCTCGGTGCAGGGAGCGGGCAGATCCAGCTATGGCAGTTCCTGCTGGAGCTCCTCTCGGACAGCTCCAACTCCAACTGCATCACCTGGGAGGGCACCAACGGGGAGTTCAAGATGACGGACCCCGACGAGGTCGCCCGGCGCTGGGGCGAGCGGAAAAGCAAACCCAACATGAACTATGACAAACTCAGCCGCGCCCTCCGCTACTACTACGACAAAAACATCATGACCAAGGTCCACGGCAAGCGCTACGCCTACAAATTCGACTTCCACGGCATCGCCCAGGCCCTCCAGCCTCACCCCCCGGAGTCCTCCATGTACAAATACCCGTCAGACCTCCCCTACATGAGCTCCTACCACGCGCACCCTCAGAAGATGAACTTTGTAGCTCCCCACCCCCCCGCTTTGCCCGTGACATCGTCGAGCTTTTTCGCCGCCCCGACTCCCTACTGGAATTCACCAACTGGAGGCATCTACCCCAACACCAGGCTGCCAGCTGCTCATATGCCTTCTCATCTTGGCACCTACTACTAAGCGTGGGGAGGGGTGGGGGAAAAGAAACGCCAGAAAAAGCAAAGACACTTCTCGCTGGGATGAAGGAATCCCAGCGAACTCTGTGGGAGTACACGAATTCAAAGTGCCTAAAGAGACAAGGGAAGGTTTGGCTGGGAGAAAAACCATGTTAAAAATAGATGTCAAAAAGACTCTTTGTAGTAGGGATTTAAAGGAAATATCCAAGAAGTATTAAGATACTAAAATGTAATGTATATGGGCATCGACTCTGTGGACCAAACAACAATAGACTATTGTAGGTGAAAGCATGAAATGATAAGGAAAACCTACGGAAGCTGGTGGTCTTAAAAAGTTGATAAGCTTATGTGTAAAGTTTGATACCTTGCTAGTGCAAAACTGGGACTATACTACAGCAATATAAGGATAAGTCTATAGTGACCTAACATACAATATATGGATCATTAAAAAAGAGGAGGGAAAAGGGAAAAGAAAAAAAAAAAGGAAAAAAACCCACATCTGTCTGTATTTAAAAAATAGAAACATATCAACAGAAGAGACTGGTTAGTGTGGAAGCTGATTTGGATAATAGCAGCATTGTTTTACTTAAAAGCAAATGAGTTCCATTCATTGGAGGGAATCAGCTACTCAAACTGTGAAGACAACCCAAACTTTCAGATTCCTTGACAGTATTGCAGGAACCCTGAGCCAAACATTGGAAACGAGAATGTGCTGAAGGGCGAGTGTATGATTGTAGATCACAGGCCTGTACCTGACAGAGGAAACAGGAAGGAGAAGGGGAGGGATGAAGGTGGTGAGAATGGGAGAAAAGAAACTTCTTCACCAGCAGAGACTGAAAAGACTGAAAAACTCAGTAGCGTTGGGGACTGTGAAGAAACACTTGTTTGGACTTGTGAAACGTATTGCTCAGTATTATACCATTCCCAGTATTTCAGGTGGAACAGACTTGATTTCCTAGTAACAAAAAAAAAAAAAAAAAGGTAGGAAAAGGGAAAAGCAGAAGAATTCAGAAATCAGAACACGCATCTCTCTCTCTCTTTTTTTTTTTTTGGTAAAAAAAAAGAAGCAAAACTGGAATTGTGTCTGATATTTAAAAGTTACCAGTTAGAACCTCATCACTGCTAAGGGAGTTTTGTTTTCTAGTGGTTAAAGCAAGAGACAAAACCAAGATCAGAAATCATCTAAGTATTTTTGTGAGGCGGGCGCCAGTTTTTCTTATCGAGTCGCGAACGCTGTGCGTTTGTCAGAGTGAAGTATACAAGTCAATGTTATTTTTTTTTTCCTTTTTATATAATTATTATATAACTTATGCATTTATACACTACGAGTTGATCTCGGCCAACCAAAGACACACACACACACACACACACACACACACACAAACACACACACAAAAAAACCAAAAAAAGGGACAATCGAATAAAAACCAAACTATCGTGGCCTTGAATTTTAACTCTGTATGCTTTAATGTTTACATTATGAACATTATTAGTACTTAGAATGCAGAATGTATGTAATAAAATAAGCTTGGCCTAGCATGGCAATTCAGATTGACACTGTGGTTTGCATTTGTATTTGCATTTTTAGTGCCTGGCGCCCTCATCAGATCTGCGGCTCAAAATAAACCAGGCATTTTGGTTTGGGGAATCTGGCAGTCTTGGAAACGTAGGGCCAAACAGCCAAAGTTCAAAGTGGGCACGTGCTTTTCTTCTTTTCCAGAAAGTTCTGTCAAAACACTTGCAGCCCTTCTTTAACAATGCCTTGCCATTCCTGTCCTGAGCTTCTTTTGCCCAGGGATTGCAAACACACCCAGTTCTTTGACAGCTCCATGGCCAAGGTAGAAAGTGAAGCCTAAAAGAGGCCTCTAAGGAAGGATATTGATAATGAGAAATTATCTTTTGTTGCCATCAAATTAGGCTGCCAAATCTCAGCCTGAGATGTATCTTCTTACTGAATATGCTGAATTAGCAGACCCCCTTGCTCTTAACACAGACTGTATCATCATTAGTAAATAAAGTGAATAACGAATAATTTCCATTATTCCTCACTTTAGAATGGAGTGTATGGTAGCTCATTAATTTGTCATTGCAGTCCATCCTGGCTGCTTACAAAGGGCAGGATTTTTTTTTTTTTTTACTGTTCCACTTTTACAGGCTTCCCACACTGTGCCCTGGGCCCCAAAAAACTCCATCTGATGCCTCATGGCATGGTTCCATTTTTTTTGCAACACCATCTGAAGGACCAGTTTGGAAAAACAGAGCTGACATTTATGAGTGTTTACTGCAGAGACCCCAGATAGCTCAGACCTCTGGGTCCCTCCTTTTTGCTGCTCTTTTCTCTCTTTTTTTCTTTTTTTTTCTGACAAAATGGGTGTGGTTTCAGGTTTTATAGCAAACATTCTGCATATCCATTTTGGGGGAGCACTGTGCAATGGGAGCCAACTTGCCAAGCTGTCATGTTATGGGGTGTCTTGGTGGCACTTTATAAGCACAGGATTGTGTTACTGATGTGTGAGACCTTGTGATCATCTGGGAAGTAAGCACAGTAAGTCTATATCTCTTAAAAATAATAGAAAAAAAAAGAAGTCTTGGAAAAGGTTAGTCACCCACGATTTTAGAAAGTTATGGCAGGCACACCTGCATGTGACAATGAGGATAAATAATTTGCCTTTCAGTGGAAATACATCTACAGATGCCTCACTGTCTGCTTCATGTGTGCTTCCAACCCAAAACTTGAAATGATAAGTGTATTTTTGAACCAGCTCTTAATTAAGCACTTAAAAATCCAGATAAAACAACCACCTTTGTTTGGATTGGCGAGGACGAGGCCTCCGAGGCATCCCCACTGCTCACAGAGCTGCCTGCGGGATTTCCAGCTTGTGTTGCCTGGCAATGGGAACAGCATCCTGACATTGGAAGGAAGGATCTAAACCCTGGGACAGGGGTGGAGTCCCAGCAGGTGGCCTGATGGAGTCCCCTCACGATGAAGAACAAAATCCTGCAGTAGGACACGGGAAAGTCACCAGTGAATTAGAGCTACACCTTTCTCCAGGACCAGCTCACAGCTTACCAGGAGCCTTGGAAAACCTGGATATTGCAACTCTGAGGATGAAGAGAGTGAAGGACGGAGAGACTCTTCTGCTGCTACATCAGGACTAATTTTAGGGTCTCCCTATCCCATGGAGCAGCCGCCCCATGGTCTCTTCCCTCTGGATGTCAAGGACCAGCCTGGTGCCTCAGGGCACTGACAGAGCCAACACAGATCCATGGCAGTGTGTCTCCTCTCACTGTCCAGTCTGGTCCTGCTGCTGAGAGCCAGGAAGACCACAAGCAAGGCCAGAGTTTTAGGAGCTGGTTCCCAGTTCAGTCCATGCATATGGATGGGCCCACCACAGCAAAAATTCTCAGGGAAGCTGAGAAACTCCATGTCCACACCATGAGAGATGTTCACGTGAGGCTCAGACAGACCCCAAGATGTGGCTGAACATTCTCTTTGCCATTTAGGTACCTGGATGCATGGAAAGCATGGCCCTGATGAGTCCGCATTTGTGCAAGTTGGTCATGTTGACAACTTTGGCCCTTTGTTTATATCAGGACTTCTTTTAAAGTCAGTTGTTAGTCAAGTTTCAAACTTTATTACAGCACTTCTCACATTCCCAAGAGTCCACGTTGGGTACCTCAAATCCCACACGCCTTTTAAACTGCCCACAGAGACACAAGGCTCATCAGTGATTTAGACTTTCGTCTGCAAACTCTTCTGTCTCAGACTGTTTCTCACACCAGCTAAGATGTAATCTTAAAATAAATTTTTAATTAGAGATGCGTTACAGAAAGGTAAAAAAACCCCAAACAACCAAACTTTTTACCTGTATTATGTGATTGGTGATCCCATGATCTTTTTCTGTGCCATCTTCTCAAGTTTTGGGCACATCAGTGGAATGGCCCTGAGAACAGTCTCATCCTCATCCTCATCCCTCCAAAGTCTTCAGTTAATTTGTGACTGAATTCTACTTGCTTCCTGAAGCAATTCTGATGCAACACAAATGCTTTGTTCCCTACCTAGTGGGTGGGAGCATTTGGATACCTTCACAGCAGATCCTGGGACCTTACTTAAGGAGATGAGGAGCTACCATGGATGCTCACATTGGACAGTGGCTACCCCTTGGGATCTTGCTGACTCCCAGCAAGACAAGCCCTTTCATGAGGGACAGGTAACCCAGACATGTGGCAGCAACATATGGTGGAAAAAACTACCTCCCTTGTGTTTTCTTGGCAAAGATATTTCTTCTTCTGTTCCCCTGACTGGAGCTGTCCCATCCCTTGCTGCCTTGGGAACAGCAAGATCAAACACGATTATGAAGGTTCAGTAAGCTTGAGTTAAACTTTTGGGAAGCACATGAGGCTCCTCAGAAGGTTGTCCTGGCTCTCTGCTTGTTTCCAGGCTTCAGCTGCAACATCCAAAGTGTTTTTGCTCCACTGCTGTCCCGTGGGTGGGAGGACCACTCCTTGGAGGCACCAGCAGCTGAGACATCATCAGATGTGTGACCCAGTGTGAACCTGGATTGAAGAACTTTGAGCTCGTTAATGAGGATATTAGGTCAGCTGGAATGTGGAAAATTGTTGCAAAATTTAATCACAGAACCACAGAATGGTTTGGGTTGGAAAGGACCTTAAAGATCATCCAGTTCCACCCCCTGCCATGGGCAGGGACACCTTCCACTAGCCCAGGCTGCTCCAAGCCCCATCCAACCTGGCCTTGGACACTTCCAGGAACCCAGGGGCAGCCACAGCTTCTCTGGGTAACCTGTGCCAGGGCCTCCCCACCCTCACAGGGAGGAATTTCTTCCCAATATCCCATCTGACCCTACTCTCTGTCAGTTTGAAATCATTCCCCCTTGTCCTGTCACTACATACTCTCATAAAAAAATCCCCTCTCCTCCTTTCTTATATGGTCTCTTCCCATCATTGTTTAAAAGGGCACATATTTTCAAGAAAACTAATAAAACAGGCAGGGGGGGTTAAGCCAGAAATTGCCCCTGAGACGTACTTTTAAATCAGTGGAGTGAGGACTCCTCAAAACCAGGCTCAGAAAATTTTTGTGTTGTATACCAGAGTATCGATCTGCATATATTTTATAAGCATAAGAATAAGGAACAGAATGGTTTTCAATGCACAATCCTAGAAGTAGTGAGAAATTCTGCTTGGGAAGCCCCATCCATCTTCCTCAGTAAAACAGAAATATTTTCAATTGTACACTTACTGATATTTCCTGAACCTTCTTCTCATTTGAAAAGGTCTCAACTCCAGGGTATTTCCACCCATTCCCGTAACACAGAAGATGATACATCTCATTGTCAAAGTTTTTTTGTTGTTGTTGTTGCTTTCCTGCTGCTTTTGTATTTTGCAGCTTCATCTGATTGCACTCCCCATGCATCACACTCCACAGTTCCTTGCCTGCCTCAATGTTTACAGCTTTCCAAATATTTGTAGACTGTTATCACGCTCCCTTGGACTGGGAGTTTGCCAAGCTTAGACATATTCCACTTCACAGACCTATTCCTCTTCTTCTCTGATAATTGTTAATGGGCCCTCTTTCTTCTTTTTCCCTTTTCTTCCCCCCCTTTTATCCCTGTTTTTTTACATGGCCCAGCCTGACGTCTCCTTCTGTCTAAACTATTGCCACGTAGGACTTCTCTGGATGCCACCTCCATCCCACTGGAGTCTGTGCCTCTCCCCAGCCATGATCTTCTTATAGTCTCACCTAACTGAAAGGTGAGCAGCTTGAGCAGCTAAAAGATGGACTTTCATGCTCTTCTTTCCTTGGAGTTTCTTTCTCATGAACTGAAAATCCTCCTTTCCTCAGGTCTTTCCACTAGCAGACCACTGGGAAGGTTTTTCTAAATTGTTGACTGCAATAGTTCCATCAGCTGAGAATCATCAAGGTTGGAAGAGACCTTCATGATCATCCAGTCCCACCATCAACCCAGCACCACCCTAATCACCCCTAATCCATGTCCCCAAGTGCCACATCCAGATGCCAAAATGGGTTCTTAAAATAGGCACAAGCACTTGAGCTAAAAGATTGCCATGGCACTTTTAGGCTTCAGAGCAGCCCTAAGAGGACATTAAAGGCAAGTTTTAAATTTTAGGCACACTTTTTACTCGATTCTTTCACATTTTTTTTTTTTAAATTACTGGTTTGTGTCACAAAACAGCCCTGTAGATCCTTTGGCCACCTGAAAGATGGGCACAGGAGTGCCAGGGATGATAGAAGGCTTCAAAGAGCACGTTCCTCCACCCTCCCGGAGAAGAGCTGGAGGGCTTGTGAAGCTCTCCAGTGTGCAACCACAGTGACCACTGAACTGGCAAACTTTAAAAAAAAATAATGTCCCTTTTCCCCTGTGGGTTGGGGAGGGGTATATTCACCTGCATCAGCGTAGTCAAAACACAAGGGGAAGAAAAAAAAGGAGAAAGTCAAAACATCGATTTGTTTTACGGTTGAAAAATGTCCCCGTGCTGTTCCCAGAAACACTTGTCTGGTACATCAAGATATTTCATTTTCCTGGGATGAGAATGGCATTCAGATGACCCAGCCATGAGTCTGATCCCATTGTGCTGGATGTGGTAAATACAGATCATGACTAACAGACGCTGCTTTGAAGTGCTCGTGTCTTTAAATACACAAGGCTAATAAATGCTGGAAAATTCTGTATTTTCTACCAAGGCTGGCTGAACATTTTCCATTCAGCTCTTTCTTCAAGGAGGGGGCATGGAATTTTTGGCGTTTTTTTAATTGTAGAGTGCTCTGAGGATAAATTCAGGAAATGTGTAGAAGGTGGTTGGACATTGGGATGGGGTCATATCCTGGCACAGATAGACAGCTCATAGCCTGGCTCCCAAGGGACTGGAGTGTCTGTTGTTTCCCTGCATGGCTGCTGGTTACAACTATGGAAAAGTTCCAGGTACCTCTGCATGGTCATCAGTTGTAAAGCTCCCACCACAACTTTCCAAGGAAAAAAAATGGCAAATGAAGACTAAAGTAAGTGGCACACAGCCTTTGGAGAAGAGCAGGGCTTGATTCAGGTGGAAAAAATAAAGGTTGTTACTTTGGCTGTTCCTGAAAGATTAAAGTTTAGAAGATGGCAGAAGGGCCATACAACTAGGGATGTATGGAAATAAAAGAACTAGTACAAGTTGGGCTTGGAAAGAGGAAGTAAAAATAGGAGAAGGAGGCCAAAATCAAGAGGTAAAGAAGAAGAAAAAGAGTATTGAAATGCTGTCAGAGAGGTAGGAAAAATGTCATGACTCTGAGCCCCTTATTACCAATTTATGGAAGGGGATGGAATGAGAATAGAAGGGGAGCTTCTACCCTTGCAGGGATTACTTGGTGCTGAGTGTTAGACCTGATTTGATGATGGTGAGATGAGATCAGATCTGAGTTGTCAGTAAACAGAAATCCAACCAGAATATCAAACCGTGGGTTGACACAGTGAGAGCAACAATCCAGGAGGATGATTTAGCCTAGCTCACCCTTATGGAAAGGGAAATTGCAGGTGGTCAGGGGATGCCAAGAAGGCTCCAATACCCAGGGAAACCCAAACAGGTTATCCTTCTGTATAGGCTTGGAAAGTGAAAGATGGATCTGAGGCATGTGGGGAAGGAAACAGCCACTGGACATCAGGAGGTTTGCAGAAAAAGAGATGAAAGTGGAAAAAAGGAAGAGTGTAACCCCTCGTGAATTTAGAGGTTCAGGAGAATGAAAAAATGGCCTTAAAAAGAAAATAAGGTCAGGTTTAATTCGAAGTACTGAGCCCAGAGAAGTTGCTGGAGAGCAACTGGGAGGTGCAATTCAATAGGAAAGGAAGGTCAGCAGCAGCTGAGCCGAGGAGACAGCGGAGTTTGTAAATGTTAGACTTCATTTCTCTTTCTACACTTACCGCTTTAATATATTTTCAGCTAACATTTCATTACAATTTCCACAAACATTTCATGTCACGACTTCATTACAATGCAGACTGAACAGCTGTAAAATAGCCCTGCCAATGCTGGCAGTTTGCACTGGGAATGTAATATCCAGTTCCAATGGCTGGTGAGAGCTGTGCAAAATGAGCTAACAGGCATTTTTCATTTCTTTAACCACTTACCTCAACAATTAAATGTATTGCAGTGCTAAATGTGTAGTGTGTAATCAGTCATTCTAGACTGTATAAAAGCATCAGACCATACATCTCTGTTGTTTTGTCAGAAGCTGTACAAAGTGCTGGCTTAGCACTCTGCAAATGGTTTTGTTCGCTCTTGTGATTTTAATTGTGTAACAAAAAGCAGGGAAGTTTCATTCATACTGTGTGTGTCTCCTGCCAGGTGCCAAGTCTATTATGCTCTCCTTTTCCTTTTCCTACTCAGTGCAGATAAAAGTGAAAGGTTTTATTGCAGAAGTCTGTTGCATTTCTATTTTCCTTCTTTGCCAAAAAGCTGAGGCATTTGGGTTGTGGCTCAATCATCTATGTCTCAAAAATGTCTGTTGGGCTTTAATTATAATTATAATAGAGTCATAAAATGGGTTGGAAGGGACCTTGAAGATCATCCAGTCCCACCCCCTTGCCCTGGGCAGGGACACCTCCCACTAGCCCAGGTTACTCCAAGCCCTGTCCAACCTGGCCTTGGACACTTCCAGGGATCCAGGGGCAGCCACAGCTTCTCTGGGCAACCTGGGCCAGGGCCTCACCACCCTCACAGCCAAGAATTTCTTCCTAATATACAATCTAACTCCTCTCTGTTTCAATTTGAAGCCATTCCCCCTTGTCCTGTCACTCCAGGCCCTTGGAAATAGTCTCTCTCCGTCTTTCTTGGAGCTCCTTAAGGCCCTGCAAGGCTGCAATCAGGTCACCCCAAAGCTTCTCTTCTCCAGGCTGAACAATCCCAGCTCTCCCAGCCTTTCCTCCCAGCAGAGCTGCTCCAGCCCTGGGATCCTCTTGGTGCCTCCTCTGAACCCTGTCCAGCAGCTCCATGTCCTTCCTGTGCTGTTCCCCAGGGCTGGAGACAGCTCTGCAGGGGGGTCTCACCTGAGGGGCAGAATTATTTACAGAGAGTCACTGGGGCTGACTTGTGTTTGTCCCCCAGTTTTGGCACAGTGGAAAAGCAGAGAAATTGGAGGAGGCAAAGCAGCTGCATTCAGCCAGAATACCTGGCAAAATGTAGTTGAACCTGTGTCCCATCCTCACCTTGTCCCCCAGCCCAGAGCACTGAGTGCCAAAACCAGGCCTTCCTTGGACACCTCCAGGGATGGGGACTCCACTACCTCCCTGGGCAGCCCCTGCCAATAACTGACCACCCTTTCCAGCAACAAATTCCTCCTCATGTCCAACCTGAGCCTCCCCTGGCACAGCTTGAGACTCTGCCCTCTCATCCTGTCGACGAGATCAGTCAACTCCCAACCAACCAACCCCCACAGCCAAAGTTGCCCATGGAGCTGTGGGTATGGAAGGGATCAAGCATTTTTCTATTCAGTAAGTAAAACAAAAAAATCTGTTTAAAAAAAGTACAGAGGCTGGTATGTGAATTAGTGTTGACAGCTGGCTGGATGTGAGCCAGCAGTGTGCCCAGTTGGCCAAAAGGCCAATGTCATCTTGGCCTGTATCAAGAACAGTGTGGCCAGCAGGACCAGGGAAGTGATTGTCCTTCTCTACTGGGCACTGATGAGGCTGCATCTCAAATCCTGTGTTCAATTCTGGGCCCCTCACTTCTTCAAAAAGGACATTGAGAGGCTGAAGCATGTCTAGAGAAGGGAACAGAACTGGGGAAGGGTCTGGAGAACATGTCCTGTGAGGAGCAGCTGAGGGAGCTGGGGGGGTTTATCTGGAGAAGAGGAGGCTCAGGGGGGACCTCATTGCTCTCCCCAACTCCCTGACAGGAGGGGGCAGGGAGGGGAGGTCTGGCTCTGCTGCCATGTCCCAAGGAAAAGGAGGAGAGGAAATGGCCTTAAATTGCACCAGGGCAGGTTCAGATTAGAGATTAGGGAAAAAATTTTCCCTTCAAGAGTGGTCAGGCCTTGGAATCAGTGTCCCAAGGAGGTGAAGGAGTCCCTGTGTCTGGGAGTGTTCCAGAGGTGTCTGGATGTGGCCCTTGGGGCCATGGATTAGGGGTGATTGTGATGGTGCTGGATGAGGATGGGACTGGATGACCCTGAAGGTCTCTTCCAACTTTGGTGACTCTGTGATTTAAGTACACAGACCCACTACACTGTCAAACCCTCATGTTCCTGGTGTTACTGTGCCAAGGCTGGGCTGGGGTTCCTCTGTTTGTGCTCCTGCAGAGCAGGGGACAAGGGAGGCTGCCAGGCTGGGACCAAACCCACTGCCACGCTGGCATTTGGCATGTCTGGGCTGTGGGCAGATGTTCTGTAGGCTACCAGCACAGGCTGTGCCAAGGGACACCAAGTCAAACCCTCCTGCTTTCACATCCCATGTGGCCACTGCACTTCTCTTATGGTGAAGGTTCATCTCAGGGTGCAAACATGTGGGCTGGGGCTTTTGTAGACACTGATCCAAGTATCCCTGTGTGCCCCCCTTCCCTGTCCCCCCTGTCCCTGCAGTTGCAGAGGGAGGGCTGGGCACCCTCAGGCTCAGCTCAGGGCTTCCCTCAGGTGCCAGCAGAAGGGGGAGTGTGTTCCCACACGTGTGTGCAGTTCCCATGCCCCCAGTGATCCCTGGTAAAGTCTCTTCATCACCGTCTCTTGATCCCCACACTGGTCCTCTGTAGGGCTGTACCAGGTGGTTTATAAGAGGTGTTTTGAGGGATGTTTTGCAACACAGGTTTTATTCAAACTCTCTTCCCTCATCCCTTTCCAGTTTTGTGGCTGGTGAGAGTCAAAGGCACAGGACATTTCAGGATGCTCCCTGTACCCTGAAGTTTCTGTTTGAAGGTCTGGGCTGTGCCCTTTTCCCAGCCTGGATCAGGCTGTGTTGCTGACCCTGATCCCCCCAGGGCAGCTGAAGGAGGGACATGGAGTCATCAGGGGCTGGAAAGGACAGTCAGTGCCCCTGCCTGACTTTATGATGCTTTTTTTCTGCGCTGCAGGTGCACCTCTTGCTCCTTCTGGAAACATCCTGCACTTTTCCTGTCCCCTCAGCAGGTCCCTGTGCTGTGGACGACAGTGGGGGGGCACTGTGCTCACCCCAGGACAAGTGGCCCCCAGCTCAGTGCTCCCCAGAGCCACTCTTAGCTGCTCTCCTCAAACGTGCCAGGTCGGATTTGCTGGTCAAGGTATATTCCTATTTCCCCCAAAAGATGGCACTAGGATTCACCAAAAGGGAACCACTCAGCACCCTGAATATATTTAATATGTGAGGAGTGCCACCAGCACTGTCCTTGCTTCACCCCATAGCCAAGGGATGGCCCCTCCAGAGCATCCTCCCCTGGGCAGGTCAGGATCAAGGCTTTGGAAAATAACAGCAGTGGGAAAAACAAGTTTCCACCTGCTCAGGAGGGGATTCCTTTGCTAGGATGAAAATATTCCTTCCCCCCCCTCCCCTTTACATCCCATGTTTTATTTCTAAGGCAATGGGAAAAACAAATATGCAATATTGGAATGAATCTCCTTGCACATTATCTGCTGCAGCAAAATCGACATCATTAGGATTTTTACTCAGAAGTTAATTATTTTTTCATTTGAGCAACACAGCCCACAAACCTATGAATAGAGAGCCTGCCTGGTAATTTAGACTGAGTTTTAAGGGGTTTTTTTAACGGGAATATTTCTACATAATGATAATTATAGAAATATTTCCGTGATTAAAAGAATAAAACTAATGAAAGTGTCTTTTGGTGAGATTATTTTTCCTTGCAATTTCTATAACATATTGAAGAAAGCTTTTTATCTGTCAGTAAAGCAATCAGTTTTTACCTGAAAAACAATCCCCATTCCAAGATAATCAACTTCTTGTATTCATTAACATCTCTAATAGAGCTATCACCTGAAGAGCTGGAATTTTGCTCTTCATTAAAGAAAGTGCTGGGACCAAAGCTTTATAAATGAAAAGAAGTTAAAAGTGTGCAGATGAAGGGTTTCTGAAGACAGCAGAACTCCCGGGCTGAAAGGCAGTACATTTAATAATGAAGGGAGCACCTTGTGAATAATAAAGGGAGCAACTCACCTGCCTGGGAAGCTCCACAATCTCCAAGGACTGTTGGATCCCACAGTTGCCCGAGAAAACAGTGTTCACTAACAACAGCAAGTTCAGCAGCGATGCTTTTTGCAAAAAGCTCCGTTTTTTTTTTTACAAATGTTGATGTCAGAAATGAAAGATGGATCTCTGATTCCCACGTCCTTCCAATTTTTTGGGGACCAGAGGTCAGCATACAGTAATTCCTACTGCTAGCAGCCAAGAGGGCTTCCCGCCCCCCCCCCCCCCCCCCACCCCCGTGTTGCCAGGGCTAAAAAGTGATTAAAAATAAAAGTGTGAAAGGCAGCTGAAGACTCTACTTAGCTTTGGTCTGAAAATCCCTCATGGCAAACCTGGGAAGGTGATGTTCTGGCAATGCAGATGTCCTTCAAAGTACAGGAGCTTGCAGGTATCTTGAGCATGTTGCTGCCCCTGACCATTATCCTGTTTTAACAGGGATCTACATGTCCCACTCCTTTTGCTGTACACTTTTCCTACTCTTGTCTCTGGGTCTGTCCAGTAGTCTACAAAATACCATTCACCTTTGCAGCACAACTACTAATTAACTAGTAAAGTGTAGCACAGACTTGGAGGAGAGGACTGCTCCAGGATGGATTCACTTGTAGCCCTTCTGGAGGGCTGGAATAACCTGTGGGCCTTCTGGATTCCTCCATAACCCTTCTGGAGGACAGGATTCATCCATAGCCCCTTTGGAGGGCAGCAGCTTGCTGCCTTTTCTAAACTGAGAAAACCTCGGACAAAACCAACCCAACTCCCCCCGCCAAAAAACCCCAACTAACAACAACAACAAAACGCTTTACCAAGCAGCCCCTGATGGTGGAGATGCACTGTGTAAAGAGCGTTTATTTAGGATGCCTTGGAAGCAAAGGGATGGGCACGGGGGATGTGGGTGTTGTAGGATGTACGGTCACTAGATGGAGCGATGGGTCAGCGTGATCCCTCCTTGCCGGAGATCCTGCTCCGAGCATATTTTAGGCCCGTCCTGGGGTTTGGCAGGACGGGGTATGTTTGCAGCCTCGTCTCCAGAGGCGCCAGTGTCTGAAGGAGCCGTGTGGTGCCGGGTCAGGACGCAGAGAGGTGCTCAGCTGTTTTTCCAGCCGTTCCCACCCCGGTTCCGCTCCTCCGCCGCTCGCTTCCATTAACAGCATCACTGCCCAGAAACTGCAGAGAAAGCAAAGCTAATTACCAAACTTAATCATCCCCAAAGGACAGGAGCCAACACCTAGTGCCAAAATAGTCCATTGGTTGAGTCTAGCTCTGCCACAGGGGCTGTTTTCCTGAAGCCTGTAAGCGCAAGCCCAGCTCATACCACCATCTGCAGGGTGCACCCACGGGTGCAGAATTCAACACGTGCGTGTTGCCATTCCAGAGCGTCCGTTCTTCATCTTAGAGGCCTTTTCCAGCAGCATTGATTCCATGATTCCTTGATCTGGCAAGTGCTGGGCTGCCCCGGGGAGCTGCGGGTGCCTGCCGTGCTCGCTGATGTCAGCGGCAGCGAATGGGACGCGGTGCTTTGAGGAGGCCTTGGCACCTCCACAGGCACGAGGCTTTCATGTGGTTTCTTGGGTGTAACTGAAAGCAGCTTTTGGCCCAGAGGAACGAATATTTTTTGCCTTGTGTGTGCGCCCTGGTTTCTGTAGTCATGGTGTGAAATACGTCTTCTGGAGAGCAGTAATTAACAGAGGATGTATTTTAGCTGCTTCTTCAGGAGTCTGTAGCAAAACTAGAGCGGCAGCAGGACCAGGGTAGGGATTGTTCCCCTGTGCTGGGCACTGGTAAAGCCACATCTCGAGTGCCGTGTCCAGTTCTGGGCCCCTCATTGCAACAAAGACATGGAGGGGCTGGAGCGTGTGCAGGGAAGGGAACGGAGCTGGGAAGGGGCTGGAGCAGTAGGAGGAGCTGAGGGAGCTGGGGAGGCTCAGCCTGGAGAAAAGGAGGCTCAGGGGGGACCTTCTGGCTCTGCAAGTCCCTGACAGGAGGAGGGAGCCAGAGGGAGGTGGGCTCTGCTGCCAGGGAACAAGGGACAGGAGGAGAGGGAACGGCCTCCAGCTGTGCCAGGGGAGGCTCAGGTTGGACACCAGGAGGAATTTCTTCCTGGAAAGGGTGGTCAGGGCTTGGCAGGGGAGCTGCCCAGGGAGGTTTGGAGTCCCCATCCCTGGAGGTGTCCCAGGAAGGCCTGGCCGTGGCACTCAGTGCTCTGGGCTGGGGGACAAGATGGGGATGGGACACGGGGGGGACTCGATGATTCGGGAGGATTTTTCCAACCTAAATGATCCTGAGATTCTGTGATAGGCATTGAGTATGTCTGTTCAAAGCATGATTTTTTTTTCCTCTTCTGAATTGATGATTTTCTTTTCATCAAAACACGTGTCAGCAGCATCCTCAGGGTCAGAACAACAACTTTTGGAAGAATTTCTTTCATGACACCATGGATTAGGCACATGAACTCCTGCTAACCTGTCCTGAACTCTGTGGTCTTGAGCCACTTCAGCAGTTTGGGTCACTCAGCCACAACCCCAAGAAATATTCTGAGTGCAATTTAAACCTGGTGTTAAAGCCCTGGTGTTTGATACTTACCTACTTCTTAAACTGTCTTCAATTATATGCATTAGTGGTCAAAACTGGGACATCACAGGAGAGCCAAATGTGCCTCCAGTCAAGGTTTTGCTTTATAACCCAAGAAAAACTGAAAAGGAAGAAAAAGTGACATATTATAGTGACTAAGTCAGTCTTTCAGCACAATCCCTCACAACTCATGTTCCTTAAATGTCTCCTTCTGTGGTGCTCACAATGTAAACCTGAGCTTACCTTCCCAGAAGAATAAAGTTTCTTTTAGCATGTGAAAGAGGTTTTTCAGAGCTTGAGCTTTTAAAGCCTGTGGAAAAATAAGCATTGAAATGATACAGGAAAATAATAACCTTGAGGAGGGAAAGAGGGGTAAGATAATGATCACAGTGAAATGATTGTGAGTGTGATTTCACTGTCAGGATGCTGTAGTAGGAATTGGAGATTTTTTATCATCCATCAGGAGGGGTAAAGCCTGAACAACTGGGTCAGGAACACTTTTTATGAAAAAACAAGGTAAGTTTAGTTTGTTGTCCCTCCTGGGTTCGGTTTTGAGGTCAGCAGGGACCAGTTGCTTGTCTTGCCTGATCTCCTTCAGGAGCACAAGCCTCAAGATTTCATCCAGTTATTCGTGCAATGAGCTTGACACTAGAGGAACAGGTTCGTAATTTTTCATCAATATCCCAAAAGAACCACAGGAATTCTCTCACTTTCATTAGTTTTAGAGCAAATGTGTGTTTTTTTCTGTCAAAGTTCAGCCACTGCTGTGTTTGTTGCTCTTTAGTTGCCTTATCTGTTTACTGTCTATAGCAAATATTATGTTCTCCCCTGTAAAAGTGCCCACACGTCAGTCAGGGAATAAGAAACAATCCCACATCCCTGAGGTGACTCACACACCTCGTGGATACTGAATCACCATCGAGATGAGGTGAACATGTGGTGAGCAAAGCAGAGGCTGGAACGTTTTCAGCCAAAACATTCAGAAAATACTGGTGCACATTAAGGAATTCTGGGGAGGGGAGGCGAAGAGCAGCAGCTTGTGAATGATTATTTGCAACTGAAAGGGCTAAACTAACACTTCCCAAATGCTTCTGGCTGCCACCCCCATTACAGACAGTTCATTTTGTGCCACCCCAAAACCAGAGGGCAGTATAGAAAATTCAGCAGTCCCCATTTCAAGTTTGGGTGCTATTGGGCTAAACTATTATTTGTTACTACATGCTCATCAGCCACATGACACTGTAATACCCCATATACCACCCAAAAATCCTTCTGGGGACTCTGCCATCCTCAGGAGGACTGGAACCAGCAGCACCAGCCCCCTAGAAGACGATTTTTGAGCTGAGATGGGCCTTGTCCTTCATAGTTTCCACCCCCATCCAGGCTGAGGAGGAACAAGGATGGTGCTCAGTAGCTCTCAGGAAGATCAGGGATCATTGTGGTGCCAAGCAAAGCTGGATACTCCTCGTGGTCCCTGCATGAGCTTGGTGGCAGTGCCGTGTTGGGACAACCACTGGGTTCCCAGCAGCACTGGGCACAGGCAAAGCTCCCCTGTGGTGGCACTGCATGAGGTGGGTGCCCTTCAGGACCTTTGGGAACTCCATTCCTGAGGGACCTGGCCAAGGCTGAACTGGAAACACACTGAAATTATGGCAACTGAGTCACAGATCCCAGTGCACACTGGATGCTTTTATAGGTTAAAAGCAAATCCCATTTAGGAGGCTTTTAACCCCCACCATATGAAGGTGGTTTGGGCTGATTATTTTGTTCAGAGTTGGATCTGTGACGTTCTGTTGTCGCTCGAGTCGAGAAGTCCATGTGTTAAACGCTGTTCCAGAGCTGTACCCAATTGTGTCCCAGGTTAATAGATGAGCCTTTGTCAAGGACATTGTGCAAACACATTTCCACAAGACATTATTGTCTGGACACATGAGCAAATATTTGCCTAAAAAGTCTAATTGACTATTGTTCAAGAGCTGCCACCTGCCCCTTGGCTTTCTGGCACTCTCCTAGAAGGCACTGTGTTTCACAGCAGTGCCTTCAGCCAACATTTCCACAGGAGCCAACTCTTGACTAGTAATGGAGTAAACATTCAGCTTGCTGCCTATTATTTTAATTTTTTTTTAATTTATTTTTAATAATAAAGGAAGTGTTACGAAGAAAAGGAGTAAAGGAAACATGCCTTGTGCTACAGGGAAATTATGTACCTGGAGAACTGTGGTCTGACAGAATCACAGAATCACACAATCAATAAGACTGGAAAAGGCTTCCAAGGGCATTGAGTCCAACCTTTGACTGATCCCCACTTTGTCTCCCCAGCCCAGAGCACTGAGTGCCACGTCCAGTCCTTCCTTGGACACCTCCAGGGTTGAGGATGTGCTGGAGCAGTCATGGATGAGCCCACCAGCAACACAAAGGACAGTCCCATCTGTGTTGAACAGTTCATTGTGTCAGTCCTTTGTGTCAGCTGAAGCCACCAGAAGTGATGACAGTCACGATGCCAGGGGATGGATGGACAAAAGGAGCCTGTGCAGCTGTTCCTGCGAAATGTGGAGCGTGACATGCCAGGGGTTTGGGCAGGAGCTCTTGGGAGAAATGTCCTTCTGCATCTCCAGCAAAGCTGCCCCGAGCTGCAAACAAATGGCTTCAGGGATAAACACTCGCCCACCTGCCTTAATCTTAAAGATATATTTATACAGAGATTTATTTTGGAAAGCTACCCTTGAATTCAAAGTGGAAAACCAAATATTTTTGTTTGAGAATCTGGAAGTTAAATATTTTGTCTTCTCAGCCCTTTCTGGTTGAAGTAGTGCACTGAATTTGATAGGAATTCAACAAAATATTTGGTCAATTAAAATAGCTTTTTTTTTTATTTATACTCTTCTGTTAGAGATTTTTTCAGCCAGTTCCACTCGTGGAAACTCTGTGATTGTTCAAAGTGATTTTAATTTTTTTTCATATTTACATCACCTTTATTTCTAATTCCTTCTCTCAAAAACAGGTGATGTTACTGCCAGTTTAAGTTGTGCCCTGGGTTTTGTGGAGGCAGTTACTGGCTAGAACCATGCGATTGTACGAGATGAATCCCCTTTTGGCTTGCTCAGTGTAATAAAACATTTGCTTACCGGTTAATGGAAACTAATATTTCTTTTCACATTTATCAGATTTCCCTGCTGAGTAGCTCCCCCAACTCTGGCTGTCGCAATTCTGTTGCCCTCAGAGCTCAGCAGATGAGTTTGTTTGCCCACTCCTTTATTCCTTCCTCTCATACTCCTACTACTTACTGAAAGGGTCCTGTTTTTCCAGAACATTGCCAAAGTCATCCTAATCCTGACCCTATTATTCCCACTTGTCCTCATTTCACAAGGCCCATGAAATCCTTTCTCTGTTAAGAGCTGACTGAACCACAGAAATAGAACCACAGAATTACAGAACCAGAGAACCAGAGAATGTTAAGGGTTGGAAGGGACCTTAAAGATCATCTCATCCCAACCCCTCTGCCATGGGCAGGGACACCTCCCACTAGACCAGGTTGCTCAAGGCCTTACCCAACCTGGCCTGGGACACTTCCAGGGTTGTATAAGAGGCTTGACTTCATCCTATACTCTTTCTTCTGCATTGTCACTGTGACCCCCCACAGCTATCACAGCTCTTCAGGGACACAGCCCATGCATGGTGTTATATAAATGAGAATTCATGGCATTTTTGTGCTCCTCATGTCCATCCTTGCTCAGAAAACATGATTTTTAGGGGAGGGACAGCCCACCCTGTCTGAGGATGACAAGATTTGAGTGAAGATACCTGCTTGTAATACACATTTTAAGCTGAGGCCCTTCACTACCATCACCTTCTCCCTTTGATCTGTCCTTGCACTTGTGTTATGGCAACCATTGATGCTGTTGACAAGAGGAGTAAAATAATATTACCAAAACTCCCCCAAAATAGCCTCCTGCCCTCTTTCAACACCAGCTGTCCACTGCCCACGGCAGGAAATGCTTCCTCCGGTGTGTTTTCCTCCCGAGGGACTGCGAGGTCCTAAACATGCCATTGTGCAGAGCAGGGATTCAATACACAAAAGGCTAAAAACTGCTCAGCATCCTGTCCTTGCTATTCGTGAAGTGGAGTCCTTCTCTCACTCTGAGAGATGGTGAGGGGTCCGAAAAGAGAACTGCAGGTGCCTCACCCAGCAATGAGTTGTCACAGCAGAGCCACAGCCCTGAGGCTGAGACCTGCACCAGAGCAACTCTCAGAGAGCTGACATGGCCCTCACTGCCCAGAAAAAGAGGGAAATGAGGGGCTGAATTATTTCCTTGCACAAGGACTGCACAAGCTGAAGGGAAAAGCGATGCCGATGACTTACAGTGATTCCTACCAGCGGGTTGCCTTCCAAAAAATATAATTGCACTTGTCCTTTACTCTGCAAGCTTTACTGGAAAAATGTTCTATGTTTGGTGTGGTAAAGGCCTTGGAAAGTCTCTGTGTCCCAGCCTTTTGGAGAAGGGGTGAGAGGTGAGTGAAGGTGGGATGCAAGAAATTGCTGTGGAGTCACCGAGAGCGTGAATGGCGTAAATGCCAAGAAATATCCTCCTGCTGATTATATTTAGGTACTGATAAGGCTGCACTGACCCAGAGCATACTGTGCCCTCTCCTATGTCTTTCCTGCCAGCTGAGGAGCCAGGGGAGGCTTGTGCAAAGGTTTCACTGATGAAAGAGGAAATCATTTCTTGCTGCATGCCAAGGTTATAATCAGGGGGGGGGGGGGGGAAATTTGCGCAACTGGGAAAAACCTCGACTTTTCTTCATGTCTCATGAGGAAATTGAGAAGCTCCCTTGCCAAATATCTGTTGGGAGAATCAAGAGGAAGCAGAGGTGTTTATTCTCTGAAGGAAATGGGAGGGCTCAGTGGCTGCAGCGGTGACATTATCTGGGCTTGGGGAATGCAGGAGGCCGTGCTGGGACTCTCATCCTGTTGCCTTGGAGAGGCAGGAAGCCCCTATCCCTGAGCCCTCTCTCTTGCTGGTGCCCAGGCTGCACTGAGCCCCAGGGAGGTCCTGAGCCCCATGAGATTTTTTATTTTAAGCCCTGCTTCAAAGACCATGGGCTTTACTGTGTGTTTGTGTGTGTGTGTGTGACTTGCTTCTCATCCGTGCCCTCCAATTCAGCTTTTCCTTTTGGCTGTTTGATTCCCACTTGGATGAAAAAAAAAGCAAACAACCAAACAAAAACACCAACCCAGAAATACCTCCCTGTGCATCTCACCCATCCCTACCTCAGCTTAATAGAAATGTCTCTCCGAATTTAGTGAACAGTGCTGGTCAGGCTGTCCTACTGTCCATACTTTGGGGATTATTATTATTATTGTTATTATACTGTTTTTATCTTCTCAGGAGTTGTATATGACTCCAGGAGTATATTGTAGCACATGACAAGTATATGGTGCATGTGGTTTGGTTTTCCTTTCCCAGAGGAAAAATTACTTGTGCAGTGTTGCGTGTGAATTTAGTGCTTTCAGGGTTTTTAGGATGCACTTTGTTTTTTCAACATCCTTGTTCCTCTTTGTGTGTGGATTAGAGGGTGACAAGGGCTGAGACAGCCCAAAGCTCCCATGGGCAGATGATTTCGTGGTACGGGACCAGCTTTCAAAGTTCCATTTTCTCCTGAATAGAAGAATATTAAATTTATGCAGGAAGTTATTGGTGACATTGAGCTGCAAACTCTTCCAAATGCTGCCCTTGGCCAACCACCACCACCTTCACCCTCCACTTTGGCTCTGGGTCAGAAATTGTGCTTTTCCCTGGTTATACCTGCCCATCTGGTCTGAAGAACAACAAAGTTTATCCATCACTGGGGCACCTCAAAGATCTGTTAAACAAAATGTAAATGTTAAGGAAAAGACAGGTAAGAATCCGGCACCTTTTGTTGGCCTGATGCTCCTCTGAAAAATGTCAGTGCTCTGTCAGGACAAAATGGGAAAAGGGTGTAATTACCCTCCTCTGGAATGGAGAAATAGAATGAAAAAGCCTCGGTGGCACAGGAGGTCGAGGACACATCATCAAATTGCTGCAGATGCATTTGTGTTTCATTCTTTTCCTGGGCCACCCCAGTCTTTGAAACACATAAAATAACACTGAGATGGGGCCCACAGAGCTCAGCCTGGGGAGGTGTGTGATCTGCACCAGGCCACTGGGAAGGTGACAGCACAAGGGGGAATGGCTTCAGACTGCCAGAGGGCAGGTTTAGATTGGATATCAGGAAAAAATTCTTCCCTGTGAGGGTGGTGGGGACCTGGCACAGGTTGCCCAGAGAAGCTGTGGCTGCCCCATCCCCAGAAGTGTTCAAGGGCAGGTTGGACAAGGCTTGGAGCAACCTGGTCTTGTGGAAGGTGTCCCTGCCCATGGCAGGGGGTTGGAATGAGATGATCTTTAAGGTCCCTTCCAACACAGGCCATTCTATGATTCTGTGATTCCACCCCACCTCACAAATGTGAGCACACAGGATGCCTTGCCCTCTGTCAGCTGGCCTATGCCAACTCCTACAGAGACTTTCTAGGAGAATTGAACAGGCTTTTAAAGTATCTGCCCATTTACACATAAAACCAAACTACATAATTGTAGAAGCCATCAAAGTCCAGGGAACACGTCCACAGAGCAGCGTGATTTGGCCTTCAAACAGGAGCCCTCTTACAAAATTCAATGATGCTGCAAAGGCAAAGGCTGCTGTAAATAATTTATTTTACTTGGGAAAGGACAGAGCAGAGCAGGAAGGAGAGGGCACCTGCATTTGCAGCCAGCCAGGTTGGCATCAGCCCCAGAAATATATCTGAGCAGGGATCAGAGGAAAGCTGACAAAGGTTGTCCTTTGTGTGTGACCTGCAGTAACAAAGCAGGGCTGTGAAGGCCATCCAAAATAAACAGCAAACCTTCCTTCTTCTTTCAAGACACAGAACCATGTGAGTGGTGATGGTGGTGGAGAGGTGGAGAGGTGAGGGGCAGCTGGTGAAGCTGTGCCACTGCCAAGGCCCAGCCACAGCCCTCATGGGACAGGGACCAGCACAGCCCCCAGAGCTGCCCTGGCAGGGGCAGCACCCTGTTGGGACACAGGGCAACAAGGAGAATGTTTTGGCCCATGAGGTGCTTCCAGAAGAGGAATATTTTTCAGGACAGCCCCGTTGTAGCCAGAGTTGGCAAACGAACAACCTCTCTGATCTGGAGAGACCCACAGGCTCTCTGAACCCCTCTCTCACATTCTAACCCCCAGATCAACCTGTGCTGGGGGACAGCTCCCATGTCCCAGGTCTCCCATATCCCTCCAGGTCCCCCAGATCTCTCCAGGTCCCCCAGGTCTCCCCAGGTCTCCCCAGGCACTGCCAGCTGCAGTTTGAGGCACTTTCTGCACTGCCCACATCCCTCAGGCCAGCTGGGCTTGTTTTACCTTGGCCACTCTGGTCCCAGTGATGGTGCTTGTCACTAACAAGAACAACCTGCAAAGCCAACGACTTTTCCTTAAATCCAATCCATCCCAGACGAAAGAAACAACAGAAATCCTGATTCTAGTCCATTCCTAAGTCTTTACCCTTCCCTGCTCCTGGGGAAGCCCATCCCATTCTCCTCTTTTACAAAAACAAACCCCTCACTTGCTTGTACTCACCCACCCTCTTACCTCCCACCAGAAAGGAGTTTTAGTTCAATAATCTTTTGATCTCAAACTCCACTAATATATAATTTTCAATGCACTGGAGACCGGACCTCTGAACCCAACAACACTGCTTGCTATCTTTTGATGTGACCTTAAATCACCTTACCCAGAAAACTGGAAGGTTACTTCCCCCTTTTTACTTTCACCAGAATAATTTATACTAAAACATGCAATACCTATCCCTGGACCCTGAGACAGCTCATACAGTTTCTCCTAATAACTTTCATAAAGTCATTAAGTTTATTACATAATAATATATAGTTGAGGGGTCAAAAAGTTTATTTGCATTAGATAGTTTCCCAGGTATGTGGAAAACAGTCCAGCACCCCCAGGCTGTGTTCTGATAATCAAAGAGATTCCTTAAAATACAGAAAGTTTAGAGGCAAATCGATTTTTGTTTGATCAAAGAGATATTCCTGCCAGGTCTGAGATATTCCTCAGTAATGTGTTGACTTTCAGGAACTTTGTTCCTTTGTTCCTGTCATGCTGCACTAAGCAAAGCCACTCATGTCTTAATTTCCTCTTGGACCAAAATGAGCCACCTTGGAGGGTGCAGGGAGGATGGAAATGACTGAGTGCTGCAGGTCACATGCTGGTGCTGCCCTGTGCTGTGTGTAAGGACAAGTCCTGAAGTCACCCTCGGGTCCCAGCTCACCTGGCAGGGTCTGTGCTGCAGAAATGCCCTGGGGACACCTCAACAGGGACCCTCTTGTTGCTGTCTGAGTGTTACTACTCTCATCCCTTTGGCTTTGGGTTGATAGGAAGGATTTGCAAATGAGGCAAATCTGGAAATCGGCACCCAGGTTCAGTTTTGGGCTCTGCCAGGGACTTCCTGAGGCAGCGTGGGAAAGTCATTGCATCCCTTGTGCCACACAGTGTCTCTCTGGGAAGGGGGAGGGAGAGAGAATCTCTCAGTTCTTCCTCCCTTTGTTCATCTCATCCTTTAAGAGCTTTTGAGGTTCTCAGTCTACCAGTATCCTGAATTTGGCCACAGCCTGTAGGTTTTACTCTAATATAGAAAATAAATGATAAAAACAGCCATGAAATTGCTCTCACCAGATATGGCTCAAAAATAAATGAAATAAATGGCGTGAAGCTGAATTTTGTTAGCTGTCTAAGTTATGTGGAGCTCTTAGGGCAGGTAAATGTGGCAGGTTCTTGTAATGGCACTAGAAGTCTCCCAGTATTTTTTTGTTTGTTTTTTTTTTTTTGTGAAAACTTCATGTCCTAGAGTCAGGTGGTTATAGCTGGGTCTCAGCTTCCACTAGAAAACAAGTTTCCTTACTTGGAATGGTCCAGAGTAAAGCTTTAGAATATTAATACTGGAGGAAGAGAGAGAGTGGAGAATAAGAGGGAAATAGGAGGAAGGTAGAACAAGAGAGAGAAAGAGAGAGGAAAAGAGAGAAAGAGGAAAAGAGGAAAAGAGGGAAAGAAGGGAAGAAAGGAAGAAGGAAAGAGAGAAAGAAAGAGAGAAAGAAGGAGAGAAAGAAAGAAAGAAAGAAAGAAAGAAAGAAAAAGAAAA
>NW_020884872.1:2370986-2431926 GCF_003945725.1 Corapipo altera | reverse complement strand
AAGAAAGAAAGAAAGAAAGAAAGAAAAAGAAAGAAAGAAAGAAAAAGAAAGAAAGAAAGAAAGGAAGAAGGATTTTTTTTGTTTTGTTTAGTTTAAGGTCTCATGATGTTTATGCCTGTCTTAAGAACTTTAGTGGGCTGATCTGTGGTTTCTGAATGGATATCTTTGGCAGCACAGAAATCTTACTTAAGACTCTAAACAATTATGCTCTCAGAGTCTCCAAATAAAATGCTTGTGCTTTAACAACAGTGGAAAAGTGAAAGGTTTGGCTTCTTTCCCTTTTGGATCAACAGTGGCATGAATGGAAAACTGGTGCTGTGTGCTGCACTGATAAAAGAGCAAACAGTTTGTTTCTAGCAGTGCTGGAGCACATCAGCCAGGAGGACTTGATTCATATTTCATCTGACTCTGCTGGCCTGGGGACAGGTTGTGCTGTTCTTGCCAAAAAGTTTCTTCTGTAATCTAGGAGAGATGCCACCCTCAGTAGTTTTGAGGACTTCATCTTCTTTGTGAGTGTGTGTTGGATGTAGCAGTGGAAGACCACTCCCCCCCAGCTAGATCAGGACAAATCCCAGTCCTAGGCATAGCCTGGGCATCACAAGGAGTTCAGAAGTCACAATAACTTTTGAATATCCAGGGGTTTGATCCCCACAAGCAAACCCACTTCAGTGGGTACTGTTCAGCACAAGAATTAGAAAATCATAAGGCTCAAATAGCCTGATTTGACTGCTGGTCTTCTGGTCATACCATGGAAATTAATGGATGCTGAGGGGATACTCCATGTCCTGCTCTGTTTCATGTGAGCCCCAAATCTGATGACAGCAGCTGTCTGGGTAAGAATCCTCATCAGACAAACCCAGGAGTTTTCCACTCCTCAATTATGAACGTGAACTCCAGTCCCGGGTCAGCTTCAAGCCACAAACCAAATCTAAACTTAATCTGGATGCAGACCCAGCCCCTTCCCCTGCTCAAAACACGCAGGAAAATTCCAAAGGCGAATTTTGGAATTTTCCATGGTTTTGTGATAGTCTCTGTGGAGCAGAGTGTGGGCAAAGCAAGCACGGCACGGGGCTGGTGGGGGCCAGAGGAGTGGGAGCAGTTGTTTGCTTTGTGGGCAATACCTTGGAAGTCAACGAGGCTGCTCTCTAGGGAAAACATGGGAAATCAGTAATGGAATCTGTGTCTGTAACCTCCTGGAACTCCAGGGTTCAGCAAATGAGGCAGAGCTGAAAGGGAGCACTGGAGGGGCTGCTTTAGACCCAGAAGATCTGTTTTCTCCAGGTTTGAAACCTGAGGGAGCTAAAGGAGAAATGGAGGGTCAGCAATTCCTGTCCGAGATTCCCATCCTTTGGATTGTCTGCCTCAGGGAGAATTTGCCCTGTGAACATTCACCAAAGTGTGTGAAAACTCCAGTCCTGCTCAGACTTCCACAACAGGCTTTCCCCAGCCACTGGAGCTCAGCGAGTCCCTGTGCCTGAGCCCCACAAGGGAGTGGTGAGGGACTGGCTGGGTGGACACAGGGCTCTGAATTCTCACCTGTTTGCATCTAAATTCCCCCCAGAGTGTTTTTTCCCCAACATATTTGGCAAAACTGTCAAACTTCAGACATGCAAATGTTTATGAAACCCAGTGGGGTTTCATTTGGGAAGCGCTGGGTGACTTTGTTTCAGACATACATTCCAATTAGGCAGAACAAATGTTCGAATTCCTTGGCTGCTTTCTGGAGTCCCAGGTCTTTACCTTTACCTTGGTCAGATCTGGATCAGACCAGAACTGCTTGGGAGTGATTTTCCTTTATCAGGTGATTTACCACCAGTCCAAGCTGCATATTTACTTTGAAGAGCAGCAACTTCACCTCTCAGATAAGATTACTCTCCTCCAGGTAAATATTGGGTAGAACATAAGGAAGGGATGAAAACTGCAGACAAAATGAAAAGGAAATGGCTGATCAGGCTGTTAGAGAGTTAGTTCAGGTTGAAGTACCTTTGGAATTGGTCAGAAAGGAGATTAGAGGGGAAAGCTGTTCATGGCTTTGTAGGACCAAGTGCAAGGCTCTACATGGTTTGTGATCTTTGCATTCACCTGCCAAGATCGGTAGATTTAGGCACTGAAAGTTAATTTGGAGAGCTGGAGAAATACTCTTCAGTTAAATGTGCCTGTTTGCTGTAGTGTCTAAAGTCTGCTGCGTGATAGCCCAAACTCTAAAACATAAAAATTAAAGCCCTGTTTAGAAGCCTTTTCTCTGGGGAGGGGATGCTGCACTGCAGGGCAGCAGATGCCAGGTTTGCCCACTCTTCCCACGAGGAAGCAAACATTTGGAACAAGCCCTTTTGGAGTGAATGCCTGGGTGGGGAACCTGGGAGAGAGACACAACGATGATGAGCTGCATCAGCTGCAAACCTGGGTGCTGCTTCCCACGTGGTGCTTGGCTACCCTGGTGACAGACACGTTATAAATACCTCAAGACAGCCCCATTTTGGAGGGGTGCCTGCAGCTGTGGGGGAGCTGCAGATTAGGAATTCCAACGGACTTGTCACAGGCACGAAAAATATTTCCCAATTCTGCTCTGTGCTCGGGGGGCTTTCCTTAAGCAGACAGCAGGTCACTGGGCTCATCACACTGCTGTTACAAAGGCTTGTGAGAGCTGCACTCAGCCCAAAAACTGATTACTGCTGCTGTCAAAGCCAGGGTGATGTAGGGCTTGCCCTTGGAGCAAAATAATGAGACCAGTGGAGAACTGATTGATTGAAGAGAGGAGTGTGGTGTAAAATGGAAGGTCCAGTAGCAAGAGGCCACACGTGTACCAAACCACCAGGTCATGCACTCCAAAATGTGCTTGTAGGGCTTAAATCACCCATGTGACATCAGCCAGCAAAACACTGCACGTGGGCACTCCCTGGAAGTGTCCAAGGCCAGGTTGGATGGGGCTTGGAGCAACACAGGCTAGTGGAAGGTGTCCCTGCCCATGGCAAGGGGGTTATTACTAGATGGTCTTTAAGGTTCCTTCCAACCCCAACTGTCCTAGGACAGTATGATTATGCCAATGCTCCAATCCCAACCTATACTGAGGGAGACTCAGTGTCCACCTTCAGTAGCGTGGTTTAAATTACATCCAGTACCATGTCCACCCCTTTGTTCCCATTCTTTGTGCTCCTGGAGGAGTGACCATCACACCTAGCCCATCTCATGGCAGGTTGTCCATGTGGGTACCCACCTCATGGGTGACAGAAATGTCGACAGCACGGTTCACCACACAAGGGGACATGTGAGACAGATTTCATCCTGAATTGTGAACCTCCCCAACCTTCCTGGGATACACTGATATTACTAAAAATGCAGTTGTGAAGGCTCTTAACAGGCTGAAAGCATTTTCCTTTCTGAAAGAGAAGCATTTCTCACTCTGATATTCCAGCAAACTCAGTTCCAGGCAGTGCAATACCCAGGACACAATCAAAGCCCAACTGCGCAAACAATGGGAAGAAGAGGAAATGATGCTGGAATTTGTGCCTTCCCCTTCATGAAGACATGAATGAGGAATTGCTGGGCTGAATCATTCCTTTCTGATAAAAGCCTCGGTATTAATTAAACTAATCACTCTCCATGGCTCCTCATGCAGCTGGTAGATTGTTACCAGCCTGCTGATGATCGTGTTTACGAAAAGCAACGGGGGTCACCTTTTTATTGGTGTTATCAGAGATTTCCACCCATCACTGACTTGTTCCTTCCTCCACCACAGAGCCCTTGGATGTGCCAAACGCCAGATTAACTGTTTGGAGGGTGGTTGTTCCCCGAAGGCGAAGAAATCTCCAGACTGAAGAAGGAGGCAGGTGCAATAAGCATTTTTAATAGGGTTTTTCCTCCTCCTTGGTGCTTATAAGAACAAGAGTGAAATGGTGCAATATTCCTCTGCTTCCCTCTAAGTGCCATTTTTCTGCACTACCACAAAATTCCTCCTGCCCAGACACATATTAGCATAAGGTTTGTAAGTGCTCTGGGGACCCTGATTACATTCACTGCCTTCCCTTGCCAGAATGTAAAGTAAATTATTTTCATATATATTTTATGTGTTCATAAAAAGCTATACATTACTTGACATCTGTTATCTGGATTAAGGCTATTCATTCAGCTGGCCAAAAAGAGATGGAAGGCTGTGGAGCACTTTGTTTGCCCCAGTCCACAGATGATGGTCATTTGTCGGGTTGCTAATGTGAAAAAATCCAATAAAACAAGCAATCAACCTTTGGACTTAAATGAAACAGCAGAAAGGGGCAGAAATACCAGAAATATTCCATTTTGCTCTCCTATTTATTATTTTTGTCTGTGTGGTCTTATGATCACAAATGTTGCCATTACAGTCTCCATGGCTTTCTTGCATCTATCGCTGAGCGAGGGATTAATCCCCAAGACCTTCTGGCAAAGAGAAGACAAAATGCAATGCTTTGAAGGTCTCCTCTGAATTCAAAAGCCTGAGCTGAAAATGGTCAACATTGAGCCAGCTCAGAATTATTGCTGCATTTACTAGAACTGGTAATGTCCAGAGTTATTTCCACCCTGCTCTTTTTTCCAAGTCATGTGATTTCATTTCTCCTCTATCAACACTCTGGGTAAATGAAAACCAGACTCGTAATGACACACTCAATTTTATTACGTTGCCACTGTGTGAAAGGGAAAGCTTCAGAGATTAGGCAGCATTTTAGATAAGGAGGGTGAGCAAACCCATGATGGCTTCAACAACAACAGCAAGAAAGTGGGAGCATTTAAATAAATGATTGTGGAAAAGAACTGTTTCACATAGTCAGAACATAATTGGGTACATTACACGGCTGATATGCTGATGTCCATGAAAATTTAATTACCTTATGAGCCACTGGATGAATTATGCAGCCTCTGATCGCTGCAGAATAAAGTTTATAGGCCACATTCACTGTTGGCACAAGAAAACAGAGCCACATTTGGTTCCATGGAGTTGCCATCACTTATTCCAGCAGTGAGCTTGGCTCACCATCACCACAGCATGGACCCAGAGTCCCTGGGAGTCAATGGAAAGGTCCCTTGACTTCAAGGGACTTTTGGTCATGTCTGGTCTGCTATGTTTTGCCAACAGCTGAATTAGTTGTGCTCCAGCTCACCCTGTCCATACATACTCAGTGTTGTGACACACAGTGACCCAGGAGTGGGACTGGAAATGCATCCCCAGCAGCAAACACTCTATTTCTGTAACACAAACCCTCATTTGGAGCTGGGCTCTTCACATTTAGAATATTTCCACTTAGTGCCAGCCCCTCAGTTTGTTTGCACTTTCAACCCTTCTAGAATGTTATTCCATCACCCCCTCAAATCGCTCAGTAGCTGCCTGGAAATGGAAACTATTTTAGATGAAGCTTCATCAGAAGAGATGTGGTTATAACTGAACAAATTCTTGCCCTGTACCAGCTGTCTGTTCCCCAGACCTAGCAGTGAACATAATATTCCTAAGAAAGCTCTCTGGCCGAAGTTAGGTAGAAGGAGGACGAGATTTTGCATTTTAACTACTGTTTAGTAGCATTAAGTTGCTGGATTTGCTCTTCTCAAATACTGTCCAAGCTGGATAGAGAAGGTCCATGTGAGCAATGCAGTGGCTCCAGTCATCACACAACTAAATAAATGCAGAGAAAGTCCAAAAAACCGGTGGTGAAACACTGGAAAATGTTGCCCAGAGAAGCTGCAGCTGCCTCATCCCTGGAAGTGTTCAAGGCCAGGGTGGGTGGAGCAACCTGGTCTATGGAAGGTGTCCCTGCCCATGGCAGGGTGTTGAAACGAGATGAACTTAAAGGTCTCTCCCAACCCAAACCATTCCATGATTCTATGAAACACAAAGCCCCTCAGAGGCTGGCTCTGCTTCCCAGTTATTTGTGGGATGCCTCAAGTGGCACCTCTGGACAGGTTCAGGCTGCATCCCAGGGGTGGTTCTCAGCGAGATCCATGACCTGTCTATCCTGGGTTGGATCTATCCTGTCCATCCTGGGTCTGGAGACTGAGCCACAGGTCTCAGCAGCAGCAATCCATCTTTTCCATTGACAGACTGAGGGAGCAAATGAATTTTTACTGGTCCACCTCAGCACAAGTGTTTGATAGAGAAGGAGGAGAGAGACTGAGGAGAAAAGGAGAGATAGAGACTGAGCAGACACGTGGAAAAATAACCAGAGAGGAAATCCCAGCAGGCAGGAACGGGCTGACCAAGGGAACTGAGGAAGGGAACAAAAGTTGTGCCAGTAACACTGTTTATCTCAAAGAACAAACACCAGTGTGAGACTGAACTGCCTCCTGGAGGAGATAGAAAATCTGCCACGTGCCATTTCTCAGGTGGCATCAAAGATGTTGAAAAATGTTTACATGCCTAATGTGACCTAACTGTGACCTCCCTGAAGTAAAACTCAGGTCTTCAGCTTTGACACCAGGGATTGACACCTCCAGCTCTGACCTGCTCAGTTCCCCCTGCTTTTTTTGGCCATTCTGTGCCACAACTATGAAGGAGAATGACAGTAAATCACCTTGACTGCTTTAATGAAGCACTCAAAAACCTCCTGTTCTAAAGAGGAGCAAAAGCAAAGCAGGCAGATTTACTATTATTTAGCAGCTGTATTCAGGTATGAGCCGACTATTTGGTAATGGGCTGGTGGTATCAGATGGCAGGTTTAAAAATAGGCACTTTCAGCACATGAAAAGTCCACGGGCAAACTTGTGAAACACCAGTTCAGTCACTGACCGTGGATTAGCGATGAAGTCTAAGTTCAAATTCCAGCTAAAAAGCCAAATTTAGGGCTGTAAAATATAATGTTTAAACAAACCTGTATCTGATACCAATCGAACATCACAAAACAGAATGAGAGCTGGCTGCAATTCCTCTGGGTGAGCATGAAACTACTGGAAGTTTAAAGCTTTTTTTTTTTTTCTTTTTTTTGTCACATCTTGATAATGGGCTTATTATGGGGGTTGTAAAATTTCATTGCAGCTCATTCGTTTCTTGAGCAAAATGAAGCTCATTTTTCCAGTGGAAATAGCCTGGTGTTGATGATCCTTCTCCCTGTGCCAGAGAAAAAGTTCAGCTGGATGGTTGGATCAGCTTTAGGGCCTCTTTGCAATGCCAGGATGCTGCAGGAAAGGGACCCTTGGAGCCAAGAATTTGGCCTCTGGATTTCAGTGACATTAACACCCAGAAAGAATTCCTGGGAAGGACCACTTCCATGAGCGAAACCGGAGCCATTCCTCGCAGTCTGGGGCTTGTCTGCACATGCAAATAAATGCATCTGGACTAAGAGGAGTCGTAAATTTAGAGTGGGAGAGTGGTAAAATGGAGCAAGTCATGTGGCAATGTGATTATTTCTGTTTTATTTCTGACAGAATTGGTCATGAAAGTCAGTGAAGTCGATGCAGGGAAAGACACCCACATTCCAGTCTCCCAGAATCCACATGTGCTGTCACTCTGGACCGAGTTACTTGGAGCTGTTGAATGATTTTGCTGGAATAACTCCATGTGAAGACAAGCTCTCATTTTTCTGGAGAAGTGGGGAATGGAAGAAGTCTATCAGGGGATAACTTCAGCCTGCTTATTTCCCCTCAGAATGAAAGATTTGCCTGGGCTTGTGAGGTTGGTCTAAATAAAATTGCCTGGGTTAAGCACTCAGGGTTCCATTAATAGACATTTTGCAGCTGAGTAAACTTTTCTCCAACATATCAGAAGGCTCAACCATTTCTGGTTTTCCAAACATTAGTTTTGAGTGTCTTTCAAGCTCTCAAGCACTCTACTTGAAGGAGAAAACATCAGCTATCCTATTCACCCAGGAATAAGTAAAAAAATGGGTTTAAGGCAATTTTCTAGAGAGAAAACACAATTTGCCTTACGCTGAGGTGCAACTTATTTGGAGTGGAATACAAGGCTCAGTTCTGAAGTGCCACACACTTAATGAAGATATTTATTTCTTCCTCTCTTTCTTGCCTGTCTTTTGGAAAGCATTTTCCTTAATTTTTTGTCAAAATATGCACCCAAATCTGCAGCTTTTAGAGATGCTTCATGTTCATACAGAGCTCGTGGGGCTGCTCTTTCAGGGCGCTTGGTTACAGAGCATGACAAGAATGTATCCATGGGAAAGAGCAGGAAGGAGAAGGAGGAAAGAAGAAATTGGGGATTTCATTGGGAATTACGCTTAACCTCCATTCTGACCTTCCCCAGACACCTGATGGTGCTGCTCTGAGACTGAAGGCAGCGATTCCGTCACACAATTATCAGCTGGGCACATTTTGGGAAGCAAACTTTGCCTAAACCTGTGTTTCTCACAGGAAAGCACCTCAATGTCTGCAGCTTCACAATGAAAAAACCTCTCTGACATATACATTGTTCTTTTTGAGCTTTGTCTACCAGCAGGGCAACATTTAGGACACTTTTTTTTTTTTCCCCTTGAAAATAAACCTCTGAGTTTTCTTTCCGATAACTGGCGAGATTGGTCATTTAGCATGAATCACCTAATTCATCCCAGATCTTGGACTTTGATGTTTATTTTGAGACCTTTCTTATTTTGGAGCACAGCAAAGGGCACATTTCACAGAGCATTTTACCAATTTCATCGAGTAAAGAACGAATAACAATTACCCAACTTGAAGATCGTTGCTCAACCGCAGTCGTTAAGTGAAATCATACTCTGCTTATGATTCAAGTCTGTATCTTTGTTGCAAAGGAAAGATAAATAAATTATGATCCTAACCAACATTGGATAATTAGATGCTTGATATGAACAAGAGAAGGGAAAAAACATTGAAATAGGTCTATAGGAGGTGAACAATTTGTACTGGAAAAACCATTAATGAGTTCTGGAGCCATCTGACCTCTTTTAAATCCTTCCCTCAGCCCTTTTTGATGTGTAGAAACTCGGACTCAGTGGGTTTTAATGTGAGGCTGGAGTGTTCCCAAGACAGAGCAAATATACAATGAGGGTGAGCAGAGAAAGCTTCGTGTTGCTGCACCCTTTTTTTTACCACAGTAATAAAAATTAAATCAAAACAATGATAGAAATATGTTCCAACAGTCCTAAGACAATGTTTGAAGAAATCTCTTTCTGTTTGCCTTCTTCCTCTTTTTTTGTCACCCATCTATTTATTACATGCATATTAAACTTATGCACAAGGTTAAAATTAGTATTGGCCAGAAAGCAATAGGAATTCAACCCATACTCTAAAAACTCCTGTCATGTGCTAGAGTTGTACTTACAAATATTGTACCAGGTATTTGAAATATGTGCATGATAATGCTAGTTTTGAAACACTTATTTAACTTCAATAATGCCTTACTTGCAACATAACTACTTCAAAACTGCCATGTTTTTGTTCACTGCCACACTTTTGTTCAGTGTGAAAGTCACCAAAACAGCTCCACAGAGCTGGATCTTCACACCAACACTCTTCCATCAGAGCCTTCCACACATTTGGATCTCAGCTGGAGCCTTGGCATTGCCAGGCAATGCTCCCTTCTGCTGTGGGATGGAGGATGCTGACCTTGGGCAAAGCAGAGGAGCAGACAGGTAGAGCAGGTCTTTGTCCATGGTGAAAAACTCAGGGCAAAATGTCAAAAATCCTACATCTTTAAACACTTTCCTCCTCTCAGTATAACTGGTGTCAGCCATCATGTCATGGTTTACCTGGATAAACCCTTGGTAAAGAAGGAATGAATTCAACACACGTGACATGGGGAAGTGCACAGTGACCACTGTGGAATTTATTGTTAAGAGGAGATGCAAAACTCATATGCAAGTTGTGCTACTCATGGAATTACTTTCCCTCTGCACCATGTGCTAACACAGGACAAAGCAGCTCCAAACAATCTCTGCTGGGGGAATATATGGTACCCTGGAAATGCTCCAAAAGCCCTTTCAAGCCATGTAGGTGCAGGATGTTCAAGCAGCACCTATTGCATTAAGAGGGCTCTGCTCTGGTAATCTAATATCTGCAGAGAGTATCTACTGAAGGCTCACCAGGCAAGTCAGGGGAACATTCCTTTATTCATGTAATCCCAGCAACATGAAGGCAACCAGGACACGACTGCTTTGCAGCCCAACAGAATAATAACAAGGAATAAGCAAGAGCTGGAGCACACACTGAGCTTCTTTAAACTTCTCTCCATCAGGGATTTGATGGAGTCATGGCAGAGTCTCACCTGTTCTCTCACAAGATCGGGCTGCCATCAGACTGACACCGAGCAAACACATGCAGGAGTCATCAGGAACATTTGCTCAAATACAGAGCTTGCATTCCCTTTTCCCAGTTCTTTGAGTCATCCCAGAAAATCTGAGGGAGTTGAGGTGTTTTTTTTTTTTAACCTGGCATCCTATGGAAGTAGCAAATGTTCAGTCATATGGCTGGGCATAACTGTGCATGTTTGGGGTTTTTTTCTTCCATTTTCCCAGTTTGCACCCCCTCCCCTAGTGGATTTTAGACTTAATAGCTATTTGCCCTCCTGATTTTATTCAGAAAATTAGAGAAACAGGTTTTTCTGGAGACCACTGGGTCCCCCCTGTCAAATTCTTGGCTCTCCACAGACATTGTCATCCATTTGGAAGATGAAGTGAAACGTTAGTGAAGGATTGATGGGTTTGACTCTGGCACAGGCAGCCTGCAGCCTCTGCAAGGAAGCAACAGCAAGTGAAATTATGCTTCTTCAATCACCTACCTCCACAGAAAAAAACTCCCACCAAAACAAAAAACAAAGAAAGAAAAAAAAATGAGAACAATGAATTATTCAAGCCAAGGCAAATTATTCAGAAACATCCACAAGCTGAAATAAGTCCCCACTCAGCTGTGTGCTGTACAAGTCCAGACAACTAAAACTACTCTAAAAATGCTCTGCTCACTGATAACTCACAAATAAAAGTTTACAGATCCCTCAGTAAATTTTAAAGAGTGAATGATTGGATTTTTAAAAAGTCTGACTTCTAGAAAGCGACTGGAATGGAGGGTTTAATTGACAGAGATATTCCAGTTGGCACAGGGACATGGGATGTCACTACCTTTTTTAGACTCTGAAATTTTTAGATTAGGATTTAATTTAAATTGCTTCAAAAAAGTTAGTACTTTTTAGAGGACAGTGGTTCCTCAAGTGGTACCCTCCATTTTTGGGACGGGGAGCAGAATGAGTTGTGGATGCTCTGCCCCAAGACCCTCAGGACAAGCAGGTGACAGACAAGAAGGGTCTCACACCCCTCAATCACCACTTGGGCAGGACAGTCCTTGCTCCTGGGTGAGGCAGCTTTGGGATGGCCACCAAACTTTTGCTTTTTGCCTCCCCATCCTGCCAGTCCTCAGTAAATCCCCAGAGCCGTGTTCACACAACCAGAGGAGCTGCCCCAGGCAGTGAGAGATTGTAGTTTGCTGGTGATTCAAGTTAGATCCACATGTCAGGATGTTTTTCTGCTGCAGTTCAGCACTTTGCAGCTGAGCTGCTCCACTGCTGCTCTTCCCAGCTTGCAGGGACAGCCATGGAAGTCACACTTGCATGAAAGCAGGATGGAAAACTTCAACTTCTTGCAGAGTAAGGCTGTTTTCCTAAGCTGAAATTAATAAATATTATGTTAATGTATGTATATAATGCTACCGTACACTCTCTCACTACCTGATGTAGGTTTATCTTGGTTTTACCAAAGATTTCTAAAATGACAGAATCACCAAGGCTGGAAGAGACCTTCAAGTTCATCCAGTCACACCATCACCCAGGACCACCACAATCACCCCTAAACCATGTCCCCAAGGGCCACATTCCTTCACAAGGAATACTTCCAGAGACAGGGACTCCACCACCTCCCTGGGACACTTATTCCAAGGCCTGAACATTCCTGCAGGGAAATTTTTCTTCTAATCCCTAATCTGAACCTGCCCTGGTGCAATTTAAGGTCGTTTCATCCTTTCCCTTGGGATATGGCAGAAGAGCCCAACTCCCCACCCTCACTACAACCTTCTTTCACATAATTGTAGAGAAAACTTTCTTCTTTCTTTTTGTGGAGAAACAGCACCCTCTCCCTCTCCTCTCCCTCTCCAATCCCTCTGCTCTCCCCTCCTTTCCCCTCCTCTCTCCTTTCTTCTTTTCCTCTTCTCTTTCTCTTCTCTTTTTTCTCTATTCCTTGCAAGACCAAAAGTTCAGAGAAAATAACTTCTGTGATGTTTTCTTTCCCAAGGCTTTTGCTTAAGATGCTTTTTCTTCAGGATAACCTAACGACTGGAATGACCTTGAGAGCACAGTGACTGAACTTTGGGATGCTGTGCAAAGAAATCAGCCCAACATCAGGGATTTCTGGAGAATAACCAGCTCACTTGCTGTAGGTGAGTTGTTTTGTAGCCAACATGCAACTGCAACAATTGTTTTAGGAATGATCTGAGTCCTTGCCTGGATAAGAAAGAATTGGAGGCTTTGATTTTTAAAACAAGCTTGGCAGAGGAAGGGTTAAAACACACTTTCACCTCAGCATCCCAAAGCAGCGTTCTTTGAGTTCTGGGACACGAACCTCAGGTCCACAAAGGGACTGTAAAAAATTGTGGAGCTTGCAGGATTCCTTGAAACAAAACAAGAAATCAGGGAAAGTGACGTAAAACTGAAAATTAACAACCAATAATTTAAACATTGACATCCTCCATATGTGATAAAAATGGAAACCTGTGTGACAACCACCTGGAAATAGCAGGTAACACCACCTGGAAAGTCATTCCACAAATGCTGCCAGGCCCTGCAGTTACAGTGGTTTGAGAAGCCTTTCTCTGGTTGTAGTGAGTAAGGAACCTTCTTGGATTAAGTCTCTCTCTTCAAATAAGAACTTGGGTGTTGCCCGGGTCACCCAGAGAGGTTTTGGCTGTCCCTGGATCCCTGGAAGTGTCCCAGACCAGGTTGGACGGGGCTTGGAACAACCTGGGCTAGTGGAAGGTGTCCCTGCCCATGGCAGGGGGTGGCACTGGATGATCTTTAAGGTCCCTTCCAACCCAAACCATTCTGTGATTCCATGTCTGATTTCTCACACAGGAGAGCTCATCACTGACATAAATGAGTAGTTTTAATCCTCTCAAACCCCCCTTACCACCCCATGACCCCCCTGCACACAGACACCCACAGACTCCTGCAGTGTGTGCTCCTTTCTTTTTGACATTTCTTCCTGGTGCCAGGGCCACCTCTGTTCTCAACTTTAGCCTCTTTAGGCTGCAAACTGGATTTATTTATTGCATAGAGTATTGTATGGCAGACTGCAGGACTTCATCCCACCAGGCCACGCGGTGCTGGGGAGCTCAGCACAGTATTGCCAAATGTAATGATGTAAAAAATCATCGAATCACTGAATGTTTTAGGTTGGAAAGGACGGTAAATATCACCAAGTTCCACCTCCCCTCCCCTCTCATGCTGGTCTTGGTGGCTCTCAGGCCAAGACCTGGCCCAAGGACCCAAACCTTGCACTAAAAATATCTTTGTCTTTCCAAAGGTTTAGGCGAGAAAAATCCTCTAGAACTCAGAAAGCTGCCGAAGTGATATGAGCCAGAAATAATTTCAAAGTCCCATTCAAAAGCTGACCCATATATAACAGACTTGCTACACTGGCATCATGCTCCCTGGTTTTCCACCTGCAGGGACCTGCAGAGTCCCCAGGCTTTGTGCCACAGGTAAATACCTGCACCAAGCACCCTTTCAGCATCTCCGAGGTTCTACACCCTCTCCCCATGCCACAAAGACATCAGGAACTGCTCGAATTTAATTCCTTTATTAATGGAATGGTTTCAGTTAGACCAAATAAATGAAATGGATGAAAGGAATGCTTGTCCTTTATGGTTGCCAGAAAAAAAAAGTAAATATTGTCTACAGACGTTACACAGCTTTCTTTTAACCAGAATTAAATATGGTCCATAGCAAAGCAAGCAATCTGTAGAATTGTATTGTTATGCTGCTGCTACAAACTATTTACACTGAATAAAAAACAGGTGTCTCAAAGCCAGCTGTAACCTTAGTTAATCACTGTTATGATTCTGTGCATCTTGCCCTCATCTCCCTCATTTCTTGCTGTTATATATAAATCAGGCATTAGCAAGGTTAAAAAAGTGAGTGATCATAAAACAATCACAAAACAAGCTCTGAGCAGCAGAGGCAGAGAGCGAGTTCTCTTCCTCTCCACCCAGCACAACTCTGCCACTCTCCTTCAAGATTTAAGGATTTTAACCCCTCCCTGCAGGCTCTTCCCACATCCAACCGTTTTTGTCTTCCACTCAACTTACTTTCAGTGCCGGGAATCCCCCGGGAGGCAATGCCTGGTACAAGAATATACATTTTAAATATATGTATTTTAAAGGAGCAGTGCTGTGTGCCGTCTCTGCGAGTGCATGTTCACAGTAAAACCACGTCAAATAAATATTTGGAGGAATCAGCACAGTGCATCCAGTTTCACTTTCCAAAAGGAAAGTGCTGTGTCTGCTTTTAGTGGTGGCAGAAGGCACAGACTTAGCACAAATCCGACTTTGCTAAGTCGTGATGGTGCACAGAGAAATCCTGCCTAATTAAAAAATAATTGATTAACCACTCAGCCAAAGGGATTGATTTACTGTGCACCAAAGCTAAAAAAGGACTCCCCTGCTGGTTTCATGGCAGACATACAGCACAGAGTATGGGGTTTTCTTTCAGTTTGCAAAAAGGATTAATCAGAATAGTTTGTCCATTCAATCAGACATTGCTCTGCTGTAACAACATTGTTCTCAGTTCCCTCTCCATTTGATCCTCCTGCCTGTATTTCTCCTCTAGTTTTTGCTTTTCAGAGTCCATGCTGTAAAAAGTAGAATCTGTGCTCCTCCTGATCTTCTCGAACTGGCTGAAATCCGCAACGTACTTTCCATTTGGAGAGAGGGAAACCACAGGCACGAACTCGTAGCCCCAGTGGATCTCCTCGGGGATGTAGGAAGTCCTGCTCTGGCAGACAGCACTGGTGGACTCCACCGTGGCATTCAGGAGCACCACCAGCTCAAAGTCCTTCTCCTTGAGATTCTGAGGTGTCAGGTCTCTCAAGGGGCTGCTCTCATCCAAAATGTGGTAGAAGGTTAAAGGCAAAATGAGAAATGGACTCTCCGAGGAGGAGTCGACGTTGAATTTGACGCTGGCTTGGTTCAGCAGGATCCTCTCCCCTTCTTTGGTTTCGTATGTCTGGAGAAGCTTCCCAGACAGCTGACACTGTATCAGGAGGCTCTTCCTCATGTTTGCCACTCTGATCACCAGGCAAAGTTCTCCGTTGTGCTTAGTAATGACAGCACAGTGGCTGAATTTAATGGTCTCTGCCCTTTTTTTAGGTCTCGCAATTTTGGCCAGAAAGGTACCTGTGATGAAGATTTCAATCAGCGTGGTGATGACCAGCTGGGCCACGAGCAAGAAGATGGCATGGGGACACTCCTCTGTAATGAAACGGAACCCATAGCCAATGGTTGTCTGTGACTCCAGGGAGAAGAGGAAAGCCCCAGTCAGAGAGTCCACGTTCTTGACGCACGGCTCGCGCTTCGGGGGGAACTTGTTCATCTCCAAATCGCCGTGGAGGAACGCGATGGCGTAGTAGATAACCCCGAAGAGGAACCAGGTCATGACAAAAGTAGCAGCGAACAAGGTGAGTTTGTACCTCCACTTCATGTCTATCACTGTAGTCCACAGGTCCTGGAGGTAGAGCAGGTAAATGCCGTCGACTTTGTCGATGCGCACGTTGCTGTGGCCGCTTTTGGACATCACCCGGGGTTTGTGCGCCTTGAGCATGGCAGAGTCGATGCCCCCGTTCACCAGAGGGACACGGGACATGTTGATCTTCGTGGTTTCCATTCTCACTGCTTCAGTCCTGAGGAGAGAGCAAAAGAAGACTGTTACTCAACCAAGCCGAAGCCCACAGCTGATCCTTAGAAACCATTTGATGGAGCGAAGGCACAAACACGATCTAAACACAGCACACAGTGAATAAAAACAGCTGGAATGCAGAGTTAGCATCATACAGTATCTGACATTGCAAATAACTTGATATTCTTCTTTTTTTTTTTTTTTTTTAATCCAGGAAGAAAAAAAAAATCATTCTTTGATTCAGTGACTGCCAAGTGTGGAGAAGTAAAGGTTTCTGTTTATGACAGCCTGCAAAAGAAATTTGACAGAGCTGAACTTTTACATTAGTCCTTTATTTCTGTAAAAGGCATTAAATAATTTTTTTTTCCTTACGTTTCTCTAGAGAAGAGGCTCTTTTTGATTAGTGAGCAGGTTTTCTTTAATGCCCTGAAGAGAGACATCTGATCAGAGTTAAAATCGCGTCAAGGCTGGGTTCAGAGAGCAGATCCAGCACCACCTCTGTCTCTTCCTGCGACGGAGGCAGAATGAGCCAGACCAGCTTTCACTGTGAACAATTAACTTCCACAAGTGATTTACTCAATCGGATCTGGCTCTTTTGTTACACGAACCTACAACTAACCTAGGGGGAAACAAAGCAGACCTGAGCACATCAAAGTCGAGCTTTGGAAAGGAGCATTTACACCTGAATGCTACCCTTTGAAGCCGTTTGAGCTGCACTGCACCGCGACTTTAAGCTAAAAAAAAAGAAAAAAAAATGAAAAGGAGGCAATTCACAAAGTCAGCGTTCTGAAGGTGCTGGGCCTGACCTGCTCAAACCCAGCAATCATTGGACCACCAGAGTCCTGAAGTTTGTTTATTGTGCATCAGCCCGGATGGAGCGTTAAGTGTGAGGACACTCCGGGCTGAGCAAAGCTCACAGAGTGGAGCAGAGCGGTGCCTGTGCCAGTTGGATGAGGCAGCTTAACAAGACCCGGCTTGCAGGACCAGACAGCGATTACGTAGAGCAAGGACAGTGCATGTTATAGTCGTTTCCAACAACAAAACTTCCTGCTGACAAAAGCAACAAAGAAAAAAAACATCCCATGCATCCTTTGTGCTTTGGCAGGTCTTACAAAAAAGGCATTGTTTTGTTCCATTGTTTTCCTCAAAAAGAGCCTCAAGTAAGTGATTAGTTCTCGTGAGCCACTGAAAAAAAAAAAAAAAGAAAAAAGGAAAAAAATAATGTCTTCCTTATAGCTACTTAAAAGAATTTTGCAGGAAGTACAAGATATATTTGTGGCACACACATGTGCCAGCCCAGGACATCAGCATAATTGCTCACTGAAGTTACTTTCCTGTTATGTCAATTAAGGAGAATTTTTGTTTGGGACCATATCATCACACTGTTGCAGGTTTTCTGGGAAAGGGTAATTAAACTTAGCTCCCATTAACAACTGTAACTCATTCCAGTTTTGGTTTAATCACCAGCATTTCTCTTCCATAGCTTAGGAACCATTGCCATGTATATATATATATGTGTGTATATATATATATATATATATAAAAGAAAGGAATGCATCCATGATCCCAGTAGGAGATTCCTTATGTGACAGTCAAACAACACACAGTGCACAGCATGTCCGGATAATAAACAGGAAAAAACCTTCAAGTGATCCGAAAAAGAACAACGGGAGGAAACGGGGGGGGCTGGGATGGGGGTTGGGGTTGGGAGGGCAGGGGGTGGGAAGGGCTGTACATGCAACTGCTCTTCAGGCAAACCCAGAGTCAAACACTGCTGCCAGTGTGTGCAATAAATACGTGCAACCTGTAGTGGGAAACCTGTCAGGGAAATGCTTAAGGAAGAGGCTCCATTCCCCACACCAAACCTCACCCTGGATAAGACATGGATAAAAAACATATGGAAAACTTTGTCCTGAAATAAGTTCACTTCTCCCCCTCAAGCACAGCTCCCCTTAGCCATGAATTCCACGTGGCCAGAACAAGTTTCCCTGCCACAAAGTTCCAGGCCAGGAGATAGCTGGCCTCTCTCATCCAGTGCTGGACACACATCCCCATCCCACCCCCTTGCTCAGCCTACCTGGACTCCTGCTCCTGGGAGCAACTCCCCAGGGCTGCCAGCTCCTCCTCCACAGGGACGGAGACAGCCAAGGCTCCACCTCCCTCCTCGGGGCTCCTGCTGGTGGGCTCCAGCTGGGGGGGCAGGGACAGGGCTCCAGAGACACTGTTTACTGCACAAGTGGTCGGAATATGTGTTTGGGATGCAGTGGATATGGTGGGAACAGCAGTTCTACCACTCAGATACTTCCACCGTATGCCAAGCTTGGTAAAACTAGCACCACACTCTTCATTTGCAACACCAGCTGTGTCCACAGCTGATGAGAGTTCCTCACAAGGGCTCCTCACATCTGGGAAATGGGTGACACAACCAGATGTCACCTGGAGCAGCCAAAATGAGGTGGGAATAACCACAGTTATAGAATGGTTTGGGTTGGAAGGGACCTCAGAGATCATCCAGTTTCACCCTGTGCCATGAGCAGGGACACCTTCCACCAGACCAGGTTGCTCCAAGCCCTGCCCAGCCTTGAACACTTCCAAGGATGGGGCAGCCACAACCTCTCTGGGCAACTCTTTCCAGTGTCTCACCCTTCTCACAGCAAAGAACAAGGTTCAACCCACGCAAGGGCCTGGTAAGAGTCTCTCTTGCCCCTGTCTCTTCTCTGCCCTGGAACACATTGTTCCCTGTCCAGGAGCCCCAAATGGAGCAAATCCTGGCACTGCATCTTGCCACGTTCCCAGACCTGCTGGAGGACACCTAATACCACAGATATGAGACCAAAATGCCGTGGCAGAAGAGTTCCCCCACAGAAGATGGGAGGTAGGGATGGAGTTGCAGGGCACAGTGTCTTCCCTGGGCTACACCAGCACAAAGTGGGGCAGCTGCAAAACTTTACCCTTTCAGGTTTAACCTGAGAAGAGAAGCTTTGATGTGTCTGTCCCACTCCAGGCTGTGTTTCAATTCACAAGTCACAATTTCTCTCTGTCCCTCCCTGCTGTCCCTGTGTGTAATGTTGATTTCCACGTGTGAGGTCAGCGTGGTGGACCATTTTGGAGTCTAATATAGATGAAAGAGGCTGGATCAGAGGTCCCCCATCATCTTCTGCCTCCTCCCATCATTTGGATTTCTCTATGTGACAAAGTTACTGAGCCTTACAGAGATTTCCTGAAATGGATCCCAGCCAATTTCTGGTGCTTTTTTTGGTCATTGGGTATTTTTTTAATGTTGATTTGCTTCCTTCTTTTTTTTTTTTTTCTTTTTTTTTTCCTCTTGCATCACTTTTTCCTGTGTGATGCTGAATTCCTCTAGTACTCTTTTCCTCCCCGGGGAAATTCATCTTGGTTTCCTTTCCCTCCAGAAATGCTTCTCTTCCCTGCCCCACTGATATGGGAAGACAGGAGGATCTGTCACAGTGGCAGTGCTGCCCCTGCTCCCCTCCCTTACCACTGGTAGTGGGAGAAACTCTTATGAAACCATTAATGGAAAAAAAAAAATAAGGGCTTCAGAGGAGGATTTTCCCCTGCCCCCACTTCCCCACTGCTTCCTGAGTGAAGTGACCAGTCCTGTATCCCGCAATAAATGATTCATGAGTGTCTCTGTGTGTAAAAAAAACCATGTTACAACACCTGCATTGCTATTTTCCATCTTATATTTTATAGAGGGACCTTAGACTCTTTGCCCTGACAGCCAAACCCAGCACCTCTGCCAAAACACTTCAGTTTGTTTGGTTTATAGTCACTCTAAATCATAAAGCATGTCTAGCACAGTAAGCTAATATAAGCAAACAAGGTTGAATAATAATATAACATCCATTTTTAAATTAAAAGAACACCTACTGTCTGTTCCCTAGCTGATTTTACACTGATAAATTATTTTTTTGTTGCTGTAAATCAAAGTGTAGCTGCAAATAAAAGTGATTTGAAGTACAGTTAAGGAAACATACTTCAAGAGGGAAGAAAATACAATCATCTCAGACTTGTTTAGCATTCTAATGTCCTATGAATTACCTCCTTTCCTCACCAGCCCTTTGGAACAGGCAGAGGTGACTCCCCAGCAGAGCATATGCTCGTAAGGGAGTTTAGTGCAGACAAAGTCAATAAAACATAGAGCTACATACCAAACCATGAATACCTTGATATTAAGGTAATTCCAGCAGCCAGGGATCTAAGAAGCACATTAACACTGCTTCCAGAGACCACATTGTCAGGGAGTCAGAGCCAGCTTGCATACATGCAAAAATGTTCCTCCTGCATGAAGCCAGATTTGCTTGTGCAAGACCTCTTTTGGCAGCCACCACTGACTGAAAGGGTTCAGGAGCATGACTTGCTCGAATGGCCTCTGGTGTTTGCTTTTTTTCCCAATCAGATCTGCTTTGCCACTGGAGCAAATCCTCAGGCATGCTTCACTACCACTCTGAGACGGGGGCACAACTTGAACTGTTTTTTCAACCAGCAAAAATCATTAGCAAGAAAAAAAAAAAGGAAAAAAAAAAAGAGAGAACAGGGGTGAGGAAAGAAAACATGGAAAAGAACTGCATAATCTTCAGATCTTTCCTAGGTCTGCCGTGGTTCAGTAGGTTACAAAAGTCCCTCCTGAATTCTCAGTGCTCTGCCTAGCATGAACATCCTCCTCTCCTCCCCCTGGGCTGAGCACCAGGTTATGCTGTACAACTGTCAACAGGCAAAATCCTGCTCCCTGGCTGAGTTGTGGAATACAAAGGGAGCAGGGGCAGAGGGAGGGAAGCAGAGGCTGCAAAAGGATGCTTTACCAGGGCAACAACTCTTTGCAGAGCAGCGTTAAAGGAAGTGAAAACCCAAATCCATCTTTGTCCCTCCTGATATCTGGGCACGGAAGGATAATTAAAGCTGGAGAAGTCTTGTGGTGTACAAATATCCCTTTCTTAGGGATATTTGTACAGGAATGTTGTTGTTACCAAGGGTAGGGTGTAAAGCTTTGCAGTAACTATTTATTTACACAGAGAAGCCTTGGAAGCTACACTGATGTGAAGAAACAGGAAAACAACCAAGAAGGCAGAGAGAAGGCAAAAGATGACTCAAAGCTGATGGAGAAGCTCCCAGTGATTTCCCAGATCTCTGGATCAGGCCTCCAAGTGGAGAAAAAGCACATCCTGCAAGTGTCTGAGCAGCTGACACACCACAAGTGAGCATCCACCTTTCCAAAAACCTGCCCTCCAGCATCCACCCTGAGCTCTGTGGATGAACAGGGGACTTGGCCATGCACAACCTTCAGTCCAGGAACCTTCAAGGACACCAAAGGCTTCTTTTAGGAAGAAGTAAACAAGCTCCTCACTTTCTGAAACTCTCCTTTTTGTGTTCAGTAATATGGTTTACACAATACTGTTGGAAAAAAAAAATGAAAGAAGTAGGTTCCCCAGAAACCTGCCCTGCTTTTTTATTTTAACAAATGGCTTTTCTTCAGCAGGGCAGGCAACATAAAATCCTTCTGAACGTGTCCCTTGCTGGTGTATTGTTGCTTCAAACTCTTTTCAAACACCTTGGGAGCACAGTTAAACATTTTAAACCTGCCCGTGCTGTGATGCTCTTCCCACCCTCTTACCCTTTCCTCATTCCTGCTGTGCAAACCATGCCTGGCTCTTTCTACCTGGGCAAGTCTAAACAGACTCCTGAAATCCTGTCCTCTCCGTTTCTGGGAAATTGGATGCCAGCACTGCTCTGCAAGGCTGAAAGGGACATTTATTGTTGCATGAAACTTAGCAAGCTCATACCCTGCACTTCCACTTTCAGTTACATCTTTGGCCTGTTGTGGGAACATTAAACATCTCAGCAACACCTCAGAGAAGGACCTGAGCTAAGGGAGGATGGCAGTGATGACTTTTCCCCATATAAAGCCAGGACTAGACCTTCAGAGAGCTTAAAGCCTAATACTGTCCTGTTTTGCAGTCACTGCCACAATTTCTTCACTCTTCCCTGCCAGGACACCTGTGGGGGGTTTCAGTAGCTAAATCCTGTCCTTCCTTCTCCCTGAGGTATTTCTCTTTTCCACAACAGTCTCTCTCGTTATCCTGTTTTCCCCCTTTTGCTTTTCATCCCATTCCTCTCCTCTTTCCCACCCTCTGTGAATCCAAAGATCCAAACTAGTTGTGCTTACACCACCACCAGACAAGTGTGTAGTTGTGGCAGCAAAGCTGTTTCTCACAAGATTACTGGTTTATGTAATAAACCAGTAATGGGGGGGGACTTCTGGTGGTAAGGTTTGGAGACTTGGCAGGGAGACAGCTTCAAACCATATCAATGTTCAACGTATATCTTACTGTAGGTTCACAGCACCTATTCCTGATCTCTCCATTATATCATAAAATCATAGAACCACAGAATGGTTTGGATTGGAAGGGAACTTAAAGATCATCTTGTTCCAACACCTCTACCTTGGGCAGGGAGGACTCTTATTTTCAATTATTTCAAATTTTGCAGAACTTCACCCCTTTGGGCTGAAGTTTTCCTTGAGGCTGATCACAGGTGAACACACTTTAATGTGTCAGTCAAAACAAAACAGCCATTTCCAAAATGAAAGCCAAGAAAAAATGCCTGGAGATGTTTCTGCCTTCGTGTTCAGACAGTTTTGGTGTCTTTTCCTTCAGGAACACAGAGTGTGAACACATCAGCATGTTTTGGTGCAGATGCTGAAGGTCTCACTCTCCATGAGCACCCCAACATCCCCATTCATAGACTAATGTCAATGCTTTCCTGCTTTCTGACCTTATAAATCCTCATCCATGCAGTGATGCAGCTTCATTAGGAAGTGCAAGGTCTCTCCTCCCCATCTTCCCAGTTCCTTATCAATGAACTCCCCTGCAAGGGTGGAAATTTGGGATCAAAGCCTCAGACTCAGGGAGGAGCGTCACCTCCACCTCCTCCAACGATCAGATTTGGGAACACGAGTGGCAGCAGCCACATGGATCAGGGAGTCTTGCTGTGCAGGAGGGAGGTGGAGAAGAAGATCAGGGGATATACTGGGAGAAGACTGAAGGCAAGCCAAGGAATGCCTCATTTTTGGCTCTCCTTACTTGGCCATGAGATAAACCAATCCCTTTGGTGTTGTGCAGGGTGTTCTGTGACAAGCCCAAACACGGAGTTCTCGGGCATCCAGCAGAATGAGGGTCAGAAAGGAAGGCACCTGTACACATTCCAGCACAGAACACGAGCTGGGCAGGGATTTTCTGCGGAATACTTTTTCACTTAGTCAACTAAGGCCTACCTAAGTCCTGCTTAAGTACTTAATTCCTTTTTTGGGAGCAGGCCCTTTGCCAGCCAGCTGCTCCAATTGCTGTGGGAGTGTGTTTTCACACAGCTCCTGCTGCCTTTCCCATCCCAGAGCCCGGACAGGCCACCTCTCCAGGGCACAACTCCAACCAGAGAGGGTGCACTGCTGCTCCTGTCTCTGATTTCAGGGCTGGGGCTCAAGAAGGTTGAGGGTTTTTTGCCTCAAAAGCCATATTTTACCTCACTTTATGGCTCTTTATGTGCTGCCTGGTATAAGTCACCTGGCTATAATCTGCCTGCACCAGCTCATGTGCCAAGAGTTTCGTGGTTCTGTACCCAAGAGAGGGACAACTGTGTTTCCTCCTGGTGTTTTAGTCACATAGTGGCAGCTTCATGAGGTACCAATATGGAAAATAATGAGTCTGACAGCATTTACTGCTCAGGTTGTTGAGTCTCACAAAGTTCATAGGGAGGGGAATCCCCTCCCAGGTCACCAGAGAACACACCTGTGACCGGGAATGCCTAAGGAACACCTCAAACAGCTTCCCAGTGCCTAAAAGGGGGACTTTTCACATGGAGTGACAGGAAAAGAGGGAATGCCCTTAAGTCGAAGGATAGAAGTTTAAGTCTAAATATTGGGAAGGAATTCTTCCCTGTGAGGGTGGGGAGGCCCTGGCACAGGTTGCCCAGAGAAGCTGTGGCTGCCTTTGGATCCCTGGAAGTGTCCAAGGACAAGTTGAGTGAAGCTCTGAGTATCTTGGTCTAGAGCAAAGTTGAGGGATTGGAACTGGATGATTTTTAAGGTCCCTTCCAACCCCAAAAATTCCATTATTCCATGATAATCTTGCTGGGACTGTCAGCCCCTGCTCACTGGTTGTGTCCTTGCTTTCCTTTATTTCACAGCAGGTAAATGACAGCACCTTGTTTTTAACCTTTCCAGAACTCACCCAACACTTCATAATCTGGCAGACATCTACTCCGCCACTGAATAATAGTAGTAGTAATAATAATAATAATAATAACAAAGTTAAACTCAGAGCCACTGATTTGCCAGCCTCCAGCTGATTTGAAATCTGCTACTTTTGCTTCAGACCTGCAGAAGTGTTAGTGGGACAGAAAACTTCCCTGGTTTCTTTTCTTGTTTGTTTGCTTTTTTTTCCCCTCCAAAATTAATTTCTTGGTCTAACAAAAATCTGGTTTTGCTTAAAAACAAGCAAGCAAAAGAACCCCAAACTAGACACTTCCTCTAGATTTTTAATTTAAATTGTCAGCAGGTGGCTGGAAATGAATAGCAGTGCCTAGTCATGGTTATGCAAGAGGCAGGGAGAAAAGTTAGCACTTCGCTGCAGTTCACAAAATCTGACTAAAACAGCTGCAACTTGTCTTCCCCAGGGCTACTTCTTCTCCCTCTTTCTCAGCTCCCACAGCTGGGAGATGAAAGATATTTATCAGGCAGCAGTGGGATATCCCAGGCCGTTCAGAGTGGTTCATACCTCTATTTTCTTGGGTGACAAATCCCCTGAAGCCTCAAACCCCGCATCAGACACCAGGTCCCAGCACCAGCCTTGTCTCAGGGGCATCACCTCCCGCTTTTGTGCCAACCCTGTGGTATAAATACAGTTAATTACCCTTTTTAATTACCCTTTGTGATGTCAATTCATCCCCCTGCATCCCAGTCAAGTTGGAGTTTGTTCTTTAATTAGTCATTGCACACCAGGGCTCTGGAGCTCAGGGTAGGTGTGGCTGGGAGGTGAGGCTCCCTCCAGGGTGTCAGGCACAATTCTGGATGTGTTCCCTTCATATTTCCCATAAATCACAGCTCTCCTTTAGCCCACACCACGGACTCACAAAGAATGGCTTTAGTCCCCAACAAATATCCCCCTGTGCGTGCATATTCACAAACACTGCAGAGAGAAACACTCTCCTGATTTTCCATTCCTGTGCAGCCACATCTCAAAGCTGAAATACCAGGCTATGAAAAGAAGCTTCCACTAAAAAAAAAAAAAAAAAAAGAAAAAAAAAATTAAATTCCTAGGCCTTTGAAATATCTAAAACCCTCAATACTATTGAAAGTAATGGTAGGGTTGCAAAAGACCAGGAAGCTGTCAAGGGAAAAAATTATTTTCTTTCAAGGTCTGAATATTGGTAATCTTTTGTTCATCTATTCCTAATGTAGAAAGAATCAAATCTAAAACAGCACACCCTGACCCAGCAGGAAGATGGATGTTGTTACAGTAGTAAAGCTTTTCCTCTGAGAGTTTCTAGGTCTCTCTTACCTGTGTGGTGCAGCTGATTTATGCTTCACGCAGGCAGAGTAATGACAAATACAGAGCTAAATGCTAAAGAAGCCAAATTTTTGTCTTCTCTGCATGGCCAGGACACAGCAGTGAGTTTGGACTGGTGATCTCTGCTATTCTACAAAGCACATTTCCAAGGGAGAAGGATGGGTTTGTCGTGGCTTCATCTTAAAACTTGTTACAAGCTGATTTTCCTCAGGAAGTTATTTGGTTATGAAGAATTGCCCTGCCTGTGTGAACAAGTTCATGCTGTGCAAAACATTTTCAAAAAGCAACTCTTCTTCCACCCTAGCTAAATGAGAGAGGAAAAATCCACTTCCCTCACCCAAATCTGAATTATTTTTAAAGTGAATGTCTTTCTCTCTTAGGCAAAGCACAGGTGATACTGCTGGCAAAGCAGGGACATATATAGATAACTTAATTATTTTTTATAATTAATTACTTTACTGTGAATTAGAGAGTGGGCCCAGTATTCTCCTTGAGGGACACAACAGCTTCAACAATGTCCATTCCTACTGTTTTCTCTGCACTACAAATTGCATGAAGCACCATTTCCCTTGATTGTCCAGGTCTGATAAACAGAGATCAAACTCAACTTCATCTCAAATAAATGTCTGGGAGCTGCTTAACAAAAACAGAGCGTTAAAACTTTTAAATGCTGGAAAGAAAATTCAACAGCACCCAACAAAATCAGGGCATGTGGTATCTCACAGGCAAATATTTATGTGCCCTTACACAGCCTGTCCCCATCCTTTTCTCCATCCCTGGCCCTACTCCTGCCCCATCCAAGGACTGCCTCCTCACCAGCCTCATGGATAGTGGCCACAGCTCCAGGAAGGACAGAAATGGTCATGGGGGGTCCTAAAACCCACTAAATCCTGGAGTAATATATAAACCAGGGCCTTCCACCTGCCTCTTCGAGGTGATCAGGGATGAACTAAAACCACCAGTGGCACTTTCCCATTGGTGTAGGGTTGCTTATCCTCAGTGCTGCCCAAGGGTTTTATTTCAGGGTACTTTTCTCCTTTTTTTTTCTGTTTTTTTTTTCTTTTGTTCCTGACCAATCCATGGATGTGGTTAATTTAAGGTTTAAAAGGCTTTTTCTCACACATACACACACACACCCCTGTATATGTTTTCCACTGAGGTCTGTGCTTTTTCCTAGACCCACCCAAATTCCAGGACATGGCTCACTTGTGTGCCAAGCTTTCAGGCTCTCCTTGCAACAAATGGAAAAATGCCCTTTTTTCCGCTTCTGCACATTTTAGGGGGAGAACCCCCTGGAGCAGGAGGAGGAATTTGGTTGTACCTGTTATTTCAGAGCAGGAACAGGAAAGAATCTCAGTGTTGTCCATGGGAACTCTCTGTTCCTGAGGTGCACGGGGTCCAAGCCCCAGTGCTTCGCTTGGGACTCTGAGTGCTTGGGACTGTGGAGTGCTAAGGAGATTTAAAAATTAATAATTAAAAAGCAAAAATTTCTGGTTGGTAGAATTCCATTCTTTTTATGGGAACTACTTAGCACTCCTGAGTGCATTGGTGTTTTAGGAGAGGAATGGAAGAAAATCAAAGATTAATGGGGAGAATCATTGGGGAGTTTTAAGTGGAAATTACAGTTTTCAGCTATGTCACTCCCTGCTCCCTTTAACGGGGTATTTTAGGCTACCAGCAGCTTCACAGAATCACAGAATGGTTTGGGTTGGAAGGGACCTTAAAGATCACCCAGTTCCACCCCCTTGCCATGGGCAGGGACACCTTCCACTGGACCATGTTGCTCCAAGCTCCATCCAACCTGGCCTTGGACTGTGTGAGAGGTGGTGGACAAGAACAAAGGGCTATTCTTGTTCCCCAGAGCAGCCTGGCAGAGGGAAGGCTGCAGGAATTCCACCTTCCCTCCCATAGGGTTGCTGTGTGGCTCATGGGAGCCCTCAGGACATGAGGAAAGAGCCACCAAAACGCTGTTCCCTCCTGTCCTGGCACCTCCAGGGTGACCCCCAGGGCTGTAACAACACAAAAATTCCATCCAAACCCTTTTCCTTGCCCTTGCCTCTGTGGGGATTCTCTGATGTCTTAAGGCTGGTCCCCCTTGATTTCCTCTTCTCAGTGAGGGAATTAATAAATCCTCTCTGACTTTCAGAGCTCCCCAGTTCCATGGAGCTTGTTGGAACATAATTTCTCAAGCCTCTGTTCACCTGCCAAGTTAAGCTGAAATTAGCCCATGGATTTAGAGCCCTGGGCTGGTTTGTATCCCTTCCCTCTTAGGTGATGGAAATTAAAATGTGCTGGGTTAATTATTTATCCTTTCCATCAGCAAAATGCTCACACTGTACAGAAGCTTGTTGCCATTCTCACACATGTGCAAAAATTGAAATAATAATATATATATTTTTAAGAAGAAGTTGTTTCCTGAGTTTCTTGATTGGGAGGTCACACAACCCAGGACTGTGTGTCTTCCCGATAATCTCCTAAGGAATCAGAGGGAAAAGAATATTTGTTTTTCCTCATTGCTCTCCCAAATTGCTTGATCCATGCCAGTTTCCATGACACAGACCCCTCAGTCTGCTGTAGAGACTGTGGCTTCTGAAAGGGAGGAAATAGCAAGAATGTACTGGTACACATCAATATTTTTGGATTTTTCTGGCCAAACCAGAAATATCAAAACAAACAAAACAAAAGTGAAAAAAAAAAAAGCTTCAACTTTTTCTTTCTGGAAAAATTAAAAAAAACCCCAACAAACAACAAGGGTAATTCTGGCTGTTAGTTCAAACCAAAAGCAAACCTTTCATTTTGCTTTGATGTTTCCAGAGATATATGTGTGGGTCTAATTTAAATCAGGTGAGGGACAAAACGTGCCTTGAAGCGACCGATCGCGACATTTCACTTCCACAAAGTCAACATGGAAATTTTTTACCTTTCAAGTTTGTTTTCAAGGCTTTTTCAGTCTGAGCTGCCCTACCAAATCTGCATGGATTCATTAGATCTTCCATCCAAACCTGCATTTTCAGTCCATAAAGCTTTTTGGATGAACGATCTGAGCCTTCTGTAGTTGTAGAGACCACGTGAGTTTCCTTGTTCAGTGACAAGTCACACTTGGAGAACAGAGCCTGTCCTGGTTTTTGGGATTTGGGGACATAACTGTGCAATTCTCTCATCATTTCTCTTTGTCTTACAGTGTCTTGGGAATCTCCATAAAAACAGAGATGATGGGCCCCCAACAAGAGAAAATCTCACGCTGTTTTTCAAAGTTGCTGCGTTTCCTTATGCTCAAAGGGGGCTGTTTTGCCTGTTTATTTACACACACTTTATCTTTATGGCTGTTCCTTTATGATCCCATGTCATCCCTGCAATCTTGTGCAGTTGGGAGCTTGGGAAGGTCCAGCTTTGATCACTGGGGTGATTAGACTGAATAGAACATTGTTCCTGTTCTGCCGAGGAGATTTTTCCGACAACGTCCAGAAAACGCAGCGAATTTATTTTTAAGGTTCTACAACATTCAGCAACTTCTTCCTCCTTTTTTTTTCCTTTTTTTTTTTTGTAAGTTTTACAGATGCCATGAATTTCACGAGTCACTTTGATGTTTTCCAAGTAGCCTGATTTATGGGAATAAGAAATACCACCGTTCCCCAATTACTTTCTGTAATAAGGCTTGATCCATCAGTGGAAATACAGCCTGGCTGAGGAGTCCAAGGCACAAAGAATAACTGGGCTATGAGGAAATCAAGTACATCACCCACAAGAGATCATTTTTTCAGTGGAAAAAATATCAAACTTTTTGATCTCTAACCCTCTGTATTTTTCCTGTAATATTTAATTTAATCAAGCCTCCATTTTCATTGAAAACCACCCTTGATGGGAAATGTGTAACTAGCAGACCTTTCTATGTTGTTTTAGTGCTGTTTATGTTCTATTTTAGTGCTGTTGAAAGGAATTGGTATTTTGTAGGTGATTGCTAAAGATAAGTGGTTGCAAAAAGTAGCTGAGCAGGACCCTGACTATCTCAAATTGCAGCAGCACATTTCAGATGGGGTTAAGATAAGTGACATTTCTGAAAGTCCAGAGACTGTCACTCCACCAGTCAGGTGGCACCTTAAAGAGAAAGCAGAAAACTCCTTCATTCCCCATTCTGGTGACTCGTTGTCAAGCCCAGCCTTTCCCAAAGGAAAAACAGTTCCTTTCTAAAAACCACTTCCACTTGCTCCATGACTTGTCCGCAGGCAGCTTGCTGCCACAGCATCTCCAAAATCTGCCTTCTCTTCAAGTCCAGAGTTTCAATTTATTAATTAATCATTTCCCAGTGCACCTTCTGCTCAGTCCTTCTCATCTGTCCCATGGCCAAATCCCTCAGACTTCCAGGGTAAAAATCTTCTTTCCTGTCTCCTTTTTCGACCATTTTATTTTCCCCTTCATTAATTCAAACACCTCTTTCATTCCTTTATACCCCTGCAGCTCACAGCCCTGGCCCCCATAGCTCTGCTTTCTTCTGCTCTTTGTTGGCATCTCATTCCTCTTTCTCATCCAGTCAGTCCCTGGTGGTTTTTTGCTCCCTCCCTGTTTTACAGTTCTCTTATGCCATTCCACAACACCTTCCTATTAGACACACATGAAATTCCTCTCTTCACCATATCCTGAAAGTACACCTGGTTTGAGACACATTACAACTTCAACAAAGATCTCCCCATCCTTGTGTTCATCCAGCAAGTTCCTCCTGTGTGTCCCACCATGCATCACTTGCTGTTAGATCTGAAATAATTTAGAGAAGATTTGAAGTTTTCCCTTACTTTATTAATCTGCCAGGGCCTCACCATCCTCAGAGAAAAAAATTCCTTCCTAATATCTTACCTACTCTCTCATCAATTTGAAGCCATTCCCTCTTGGCCTGTCACTCCAGGCCCTTGGAAATAATCATCCTCCATCCTCCTTGTAGACTCCCTTCAAGGACTGAAGGGACAGTAGACAACCAGGTCACCCCAAAGCTTCTCTTCTCCAGGCTGAACAATCCCAGCTCTCCCAGCCTTTCCTCCCAGCAGAGCTGCTCCAGCCCTGGGATCCTCTTGGTGCCTGTTCTGGACTCTCTCCAGCAGCTCCATGTCCTTGCTGTGCTGTTCCCCAGGGCTGGAGCAGCTCTGCAGGGGGGTCTCACCAGAGAGGAGCACAGAGGCAGAATCCCCCCCTGCTCTGCTGCCCACGCTGTGAGATGAGCCCGGGTGAGTCCTGTCTAAAAGAAATTTGGAAAAATGCTTTCCTCAATTTTTTTCTGGGAATACCAGGCGTCTGAAAACCTCACTCTGAGACAGAAGTTCTGACTTGGCTGCAAAGCTTCTACCAAACAGAGCCATTTCTAAAGGTGCACTGAGAGGCCAGCTGTGGGATTCAATAGGTTGAAATTCCTCTCTGTTCAGGTTAGTTCCCTAAAAGGTTTCTACCTACTCTGAGCTAATCCTCCAAGGCAGAGACAGTGGAGAGAGCTGGACACCTCCACATGGTGAGTCTGCCTCTTCCTCTAATCCCTGGAGGTGCCCATCTGATGGCCTGAGACCAGATGTCGAACTTCTAAAACAGCTGAAATCATCTTTTCCTTGCACCTCTATAACCAGGCCAGTGCTTTTGAAAGGTGTCAAGTTTATTTATTGCATGAAAATCATCTGTTCTGGTGTGTGTGGAGGTAACCCTGCTATTCCTGGAAGCATGAGGTTGACACATGTAAATTAAGTAGAACAGGTGCATATTTTAAGTTGGAATATCCTGGTTTGACTCGTACTGATGAAGCTTTTCAGGTTAAATCCCATAGAAAATGCTGCGCCAAGTGGAATCCAATGTAGGATTACATAACTAGATGCACTCCTTCCATCACACATATAGTTTAGTTACTGTAAAAGAATGCAAATTATACATCACTGAAGGTGATGAACAAGCTTTTTGTAGAAAAACAACCTATCTAGGAATCTAAAATAAGATGTGGGGTAAGTCTGCTCTCTTTTACAGGTTCTTGCCCAAGATATTCCCTGCCACAGGTCAGATTGCTTCTCTGTGTCATCAACATGGAAACTGTCACCATGTCCCTTCCCAAAATATGGATTCATCATGACTGAAAGCTTGTGATCATCCATGATCACAGAATCACCTGTTTTGAATTTGAGGAATGAGGATTTTGGTTGTTCTCCCAGGCTTTTTTGCTGATTTCACTGTTAATTTTGAGCTCATAGAGAAGCATGATTAAATCAAAGTTTCTACCAGGAAAAAAAGGTTATTATTGCCCTCTGTGACATTGTCAGTCTTTATGTGACATCTTGGGTGGTTAACAACTAAATTTCTTAAGATCACATAAAGCAATCACAAACAAAAGCTTATCCTTGACGATGTATTCATTATTTATAATCATTATTTATGAGATCTAAAGAAGCTCTGGAGCATTTAAAGACATGGTGTCTCCTTTCACATTTTCACTGTTTGCCAACCAAAAATACTTCTGCAAAGGCAGAATCCTCCACCAAGGTGCAGTAGGAGGATAAGTCAGTGGGTTTGCTCCACTGAAATTTGATTTCTGCACATAAACACTAAGGAATTTTAGGATTTTATTTTCCCTATGACCTGAGACCTTACAAAGGGGAGGGAGATTTACCACCAATAAATATTATTTTGGGTCACGATCAAGTGACAGCTTTTTTTACTCTGACAAGAGAAGAAATCAGTGCTAAATTTTATACATCTTTGTTCCAAAAATATATATTTAAGGTTAGGTATATGTTTTGGGATCTTGTTGTTGTTGTTGTGGTGGTGATGGTGGTGTTTTGGTCTTATTGGTTTTTTAAAATTTTATTTGGCTTTGATTTTTTGGGTTTTGGGGGAAGTTTTTGGTTGTTTTGGAGGTTTGGGGGGCTTTTGTTTTGTTTTGTGTTGGGGTTTGGTTTTGTGGGTAGTCAGCTGGGGCTTTTTTTAAACTGCAACTAGAGCAGAGTAGGAACGAACTTCAAAGACCAGGAATTCCTCAAAACTTGGGCTGAAGCACCAGTAATGTTGCTACCCATCCTGAGGACAGGGAGTGAGGGCTGTGACCTTAAGTAATTTAGCATAATTAGCTCAAGAAGACCAAAGGTACGAGGAAAAAAAAATCTATTATTAAGATTTCCAGCACTATGACGGAGCTTTAGACTAAAACTAACTGACGTACGGGCATGATTCTATGGGGTTTTCTTGTTGAATTCTGTTCCCACAGATGAAAACAAACAGACCACGACTTGGAGGCCGTGATGTGATGCTGAAGAGCCACATCTGGCCTCCACATCTCCCCCAGCACCGTGGAAGGGCCACAGTGTGAACAAGAACCAGACCTGGACCCTTCTGTTTGTCCATTATACACAGATTAAAACAGCCCTGTTGGCTCTCCTACACCTGCCCTTGTGGTGTTCATTCACCTCTGGTCCCGTGGAAGCATTTTGCGCCTCAGGCCATTCCAGTCTGACCCTTTTGTGCCTTGACAGGAGCTTTCAGCCCCTTTTCAGCACATTCCACAGCAGGGAATGGACATTCAGCACCCCTGGGCTGACGTTCACCGCGTTAATTCATGACTCATAAACAGAGTCCCTCGTAACAAGTGACTTTTTGCCTAATCTTAAGGAAAAAGGAGGTTTGATTCAGAAGCAGTAAGCTGGGAACAGTCAAGAGACCAAACACCATGCGCCACAGAGGCCACCAAGTCTGCCAGTAAACCAAACTAAATATGGGCATAAAATAAAATGTCGCCTTAAAAATTTTTGGCTCTTTTCATCCTATTTTTATGAGAATGTTTTGTCATTTGCATGAGAAAACGAATCAGAACTGCAAGTGGTTTGCATCACTCAAACACCTCCCTCCAAATCCTGATGTACCTTTGAGTGAATGAAGCACATCCTTGCTCTGAAAATCCCAGAGAACACATCTTTTCTTGTCTTCCCCCCATCCTTTTATCCATTCCTGCAGCACGGGGCTGTGGTTTGGCTGTTTGTGGCAGAGAGAGGGGACTGTTGATAGGTTTGGTATGGAAGTGTTTGAGGAAGGAAACTTTCAGGAAACATTATTTCTGGATAAGGCAGCAGGAAACTGAGGCCTGTTTGCTTGGGTGAGAGGCTGGAAGGGGTTCAGAAAAGGACAGCTGGAGTGGAAGTTTCCAGGAGCAAGGACAGACAGCCTGGAGTGGGGTTATTGCTGAGCAGAAAGCAAGGGAGCACTTTGAGGGAACTTTAGAGACAAGGACAGAAAGTCTCAAATGAATTTTTCTGGTTGATGTTTTCCTTGGAAGATATTGTGTGAAATTCAAATCATCTAAGCAGAAAGAATTTATTTACTTGTCAAAATGTTGTGAACATCTACTTTATTCTACTTATTCTGGATATTTTATTCTACTTATTCTGACTATTTTAATTTATTTTATTTATTTATATAATTTTATTATATGTTTTTGTCAGACGGTGTAATTCCAGTAAGAAAAAGGGGAATTTTGATCCTAATGTATTTTTATCCTTTTCTCTTCATGTTCATGCTGATAATATACCTTTTAAGCCATGTAAGTCAGTGCACTGTTATATATATTGCTTCACTACAGATTATGGGAATATATTACACAGATAAACATTTTTATCATAGAGTCTCAATGCAAAAGTGCCAACTGTAGATAAGAAAAAGTGTATAATGTAAAACCAGAGAGGTGTCCTGCAAACTGTGACCTAACCTACAGTGAAACACCTGAGTCAAAGCAATGGAGATTAAATTAATCTAATCTGGGCATACTACTGTTCCAGTCAAAATTTATTTGACTCTTTTGAGTTACAAAGAGAAGGTGGCTCTCTGAGCACAGACAAATCCAGCTGACAAAACCCCCATGAGGAAAGCAAACCAGAGAGGAGTCGAGTGTGGTTTCAAAAGGCACCAAACACAAGCTTCAGGCTTCCCCTCCACCTTAAACACCAGCTAAAATGCACATGCCCCCAAGGTCAAATTTGAACCAAGTGGGAGAAGGAATTTCTTAATCACAAGGCCACAGAAAGGCAGGAGTGTCCAGCTCTGGCCCCTCAGTTCAGGAGGGACATGGAAGGGCTGGAGCAGGTCCAGAGAAGAGCAACAAGGCTGGGGAAGGGACTGGAGCACAAGTGCTGTGAGGAGAGGCTGAGGGAGCTGGGGGGGCTCAGCCTGGAGAAGAGGAGGCTCAGGGGAGACCTCCTCACTCTCTACAACTCCCTGACAGGAGGGGGGAGCCGGGGGGGTTAGTCTCTTCTTCCAGGCAGAGATCAGTAAGACAAGAGGGCTCGGTCTTAAGCTCTACCAGGGGAGGTTTAGGTTGGATATTAAGAAGAAATTCTTTCCAGAGAGGGTAATCAGCCATTGGAATGGGCTGCCCAGGGAAGTGGTGGATTCTCCATCCCTGGAGGTTTTTAAGGTGAGACTGGATGTGGCATCAGTGCCATGGGCTGGGAACCACAGCGGGGTTGGATCAAGGGTTGGACTTGATGAGCTCAGAGGTCTTTTCCAACCTGGCTGATTCTATGATTCTATGATTCGATGATTCATACCTCACCAGACACAGAGCAGGGAGGGAATGGGCTTGGAACAGATCAGAAATGATCAGGTGCTCACCACCAACACCTGGGAAGTCAACCGGGTCTCCTCAGCAAGGATTCTCCAACCTTGGTGTCTCAAAGCTTGCAAGGCTCCCCCAGAGAAAGGAAAACATCTCCAAGGGTGTTCTGCAGCCAGAGGGAATCTGCACAATGTGATGGTACCTCCCTGAGACACCTCCTGGGTCCAACCCATGTCCCAGCAGTTCACACTCAGCCTTTCCCCAGGGGCAGGTGAAGGTTTGCAAAAGGCTCTACTGGAATAGAGAATTTGCCAAACATCCCAATGGGTGTAAATACCTGCAGATGTGTTATCAAAAAAAATACCCTTCCCCTCTTTATGTCCAAGCAATATTTTTCCAGTGAAGGATGATGATACCTGGAGCATTCAGGTCTTTGTTTGCTCCCTTCCTGCCTGACCACGACCTCAGATTGCTGTAAGCCTCAGAGTGTGCCAGTCACACAATCTCATGCTTAGCATGCTCTGGTTAGTTCTTTGTCCAGTGGTTTTGGCTGTTCTCCATGAGCATTTCACACCTTTCAGGATAGATAGGTATGGAATGAACAGGCATTTCAATTCATGCACAGCCAGCACAGAAATCAGGGAGCTACTTTTTCCAGCAGTGCCCTGTTTACTCCAGGACCATGCACATGATTTTTACCAAGATATCTGCTATATTAACAGCAAGCTATTTGCCATATTAACAGACATACTGAAGGCTAAAAAGATATTCTAGTCTGTAGTAACTCATTCAAGTCATTCATGAGTGCTCTCTCATCCCAAGGAGTGAAGAACAGTTCAGCAGGAAGATATCTTTCAAATATTCCCATTTGGTGAATCCATTTGGACTCACAAGGTTGATTTTAACTGTTTGATACCTCAACCAATAAGTTTTACTAATTTTCCTACACATTACTGCCTATAAGGTAAAAACTTTTCCCTCCATTAAAGCAAACAAACAAATAAACCAAAAAGGTATCACCCCAAAATCTGCTTTGTTTTTCCTGGAAGCAAAGTAAAGCAAAATTTCTTTCAAAACGTTCTGAGGTTCAGCCTGCAAAGCAGTTACCCTCCTGTTTTTCTTGGTCCCTCACAGCTTTGGTCTCTACCTGTTCCCAAAGAATACAGCCTGTCTCTAGGAACTCTGTGTCTTAGGAGAGGGAAACAGGAGAAGAGGCAGGAATAATATTCCAGACTTCTTTAATGAAGTCTGGACAAATAAAAAATTCAGCTGCCATTAGGGTTGATGGCTTGTTTGCTTCATTGCATGGGGGAGCCAGGGTAAAAAAGAACTGTTTGTTTTCATTTGAAATTCTATAAAAAGTAACAGGGCTGAATTATTGTATGTATGTTGGAAGACTGAAGCCCAAGTCATCTGCTGCTGTTTTTGTCTCCAGGCCATGCCTCATTTGCTGGGATGGAATTCTTGGGGAAGTTTTTGGTCTGGTCTACACTCTGCTTTTGAAAAGCAATGCCAGTTTGTACTGTACAACCAGCACTATGTTACATTCCAGCCTTGCTTCCTCCCTCCCATAAGTTGGTTATTAGAGAGTGCAGAGAGCATAGTGACATTTTACAAGCAAGGAAATAAAGAAGACATTTCTTTAGCAGCAAATTGCCTCCTTTCCCCTTCAATTAAAAATCAAGTAAAATATATCACAGGTAAAGATATCACAGGAAAACACAGACTTGGCAGACAGGTACACAGTTATCAGAAAGACCCTAAAATACCTCTAAATGCAATATGGCCAAAGGTAAGTCAGAGATCAAGGTCAGTTAAAAAGTAATGTAGATACTTCTTGTTCACAAAGGAAAGCCAACTTCGTTCTTTTTTTACAACCAGCACACCATGGATCAAAAAAAGAACTTATCTGTAAATCTCATTACAGCAGGATCCCAAAGTAAAAACAAAAAGGGAGGCAAAAACAAGCTGCACTGAAGGAGAGCAGGATTTGCACCTCTATCTCAGATTTTGATTAGCGAGGAAAAGCCAAACCTGCCGTAAACAAGTGGTGTGAAGACACAGGTAAAAGTTCTCCAACCCAGACATGTTCACATTCTTTATACCTGCCACAGAAAACTTACATTCTCTTTTTTCATACAGACAGGTAACAGGGGCAGGACAAAGTCCTAGGCAAGTTTTCCCACTACGCCAATGAAAACCGGTTTCTGAACTCGAAAAAGAGCAAGAGCTGCCTGAAAGTTGTTCTTCTAACACCCCATAAATCACCGTAGGCTCCTACAAGGAAAAATTTCTGGCAGGAAAACAGTTACAAAGATGTATAAACATATAAATATATATATAAAAATACCAGCCACAAACCTCCCATTCAGTAACTTGCATCAGTGGAAAGACCAAACCGTGACAGTTTTTGCTTTGTCGCTCAACTGCCTGTACCCCAAAGTTCACGAGGAGGCACAATCTTATAAACACTTTTGCTTTTACACACAGTTTTTAAATCCTTAAACCACTAAAATAAAAGAAAAACAGGGAAAGCACCTACTCCTCAGCTTCCAGTTCCTCGCAGCTTCCAAAGCACTGCTAAGCATTTATGCATTTTTGACAAATACCTCTTACCTGTAAAGGAGCAATGTTCAGATTCCTTACTAGATGTTATCGTCATGTCAAGTCAAACAGTCCTTTTTTATAAGAGGTTGGATGGTTTTTCAATAAAGCATGTGTGCAGGTTTAAAAAAAAAAAAAAAAGGAGCCAAAAACCAGCAGAAATCAAACTCCTCAGAGAGTCTCCCTTCCCTCGCTGTCAGTCAAAAAACAAGTTGCAATAAGCCTGAGTTGGAATTACCTGAATAAAGAAACTGGAGAGAGGGAGGGAGGAGAGGGAGGGAGGGAGAAAGAGAGGGGAAAAAAAATAAAAGAGTCTGAGAGGAGACTCAGTGATGTCAGCAGAGAGTGTTAAGGAAATCCACAGCTGAGCCCAGCAAACTTTATAACTACCCAGCACTCGACACCCAGTTACGTGGTGAGCAAATACCTGCCTAAGAGGAACTGAGTTACTTCTAAAGAAGTGAGTTAATCTTTGAAGAAACTTCAGCCAGGCTGATCAAAGTCCCCTAAAGGCCTTATTTCCTACATAAATAAGGCTATGAGTGGTTGTTGCATAATGCTAAGGAAAGAGGAAGAGGGATGAAAAGTCAACATTATTGATCATCCCTTTCCTGTTGGCGAAAGGGAGCCTGAAACTCATCCGAGATAAATTCATGCTACGGTTGTAACACACTGAGCTGCAGCAGCTGAAAGCCCTGACCACCAAAGTTTGGCCACAACACTTTGATGATTTGTCCTGGGTTTGCTCCAGAGCCTTTTTGCTGTTGTTTCCTCGTTGCAGAAAGCACAGACAGTGCTGATTTGAACAGGGGAAATCAGGTGCTTTGAAAAGAGGGAGGAGGAGTGAGGATGTAAAGCCTGTGCTGTTGGTACCATGCTGGGACTTGATGGGATTCCCAGAACTGGATGCAAACAGCAGCAGTGAAAGGGAAGTCGCTGCAGCATCCAAGAGGTTAATGTAATAACCCTTGGATATCATTCTTCTGTGTCCCTATTCCCAGGGATACTTCCCCCAGGAATTGTATATCTCAGTACACCTGTAGCTCAGCATCACCTGCAGGGATATCCCACAGCCCAACTGATGCCAGCTCAACTTCCTTCCCTTTTCCCTGGGGGAAACAACCACGGGGTGAATGTCTTACCACCAAAACTCCACCTGCCTCAAATTCCCAGAGAGCACCTCAGCAAAAGCAAAATCCCTGGTAAACAGGGGATTTAAATGCCATTAACAGATATTAATAATGGCATGATGTGCAACCATAAGAAACTAGAGGCTGGAATTCTGCTGTCAAGTGGTGGAGTATGTAGGAATTCAGGCAGTGCCAGTAGGCAGCAGCTGTTTTACATTTAAAAGGGCAACAGTTTAGATGTATTTTTTTTTCACTTTGCCAGAGACTGAAGAATTTCACACGACTTGGATTGTCCCCCAAATCCATGAACCTGTTGCACTCATATATCTTTCTCTATATTTATTATGAGGGAGATGGCAACAGCTATATATAAATATATGTGTGTATTTATATATAAAAATGCTTGTGAAAGTCTTTTTCTGCTTTCAGATGAGCTCTTCTGTTTGCAGAGCCCTCTGCAATGTTGTGGGAAAAAGCACCTATACAAGGAATTCTCTTTCACTGTCCAATTAAATTATGTTTGGTTGTAATTGAATTATGGATTATTATTATTATTAAAAATTTTCAATTAAAGCTTTCCTCTTCTTTCTTCTGGAAAGGTTTGGCGAAATGCCCAAATCACACCTGAATATGAGCATTCTAATGAGTTTGTCCCACACATTCCCCAAATCAACACTTGTGGCAACGCAGAGACCGTGAAATCAAGTGTAGCATGAGGGGTCTTTGGGAGAGTGTAATGTGAGGATTTGCTCTGAAAGGTGCCTTTCACGCTGTGCAAACACACAGCAGTTCAGGTTTTAATCCCTCTGCTGTTTTGTTAATGCTCCGTGGACTCCTATCCCAGCGTGGAAGACAGAGCAGAGGGCAGAATTTGAGTCGCAGGGGCATTTCCCAGCTTTGCATGCTTGACCTGAAAATGTAAATACCTTTCTTTAAACAGGTTTCCATTCATTCAGCAGAGAGCCCACAGGTGATGAGGCCTCTTGGCAGCAAAGGATGACAACAAAGCCTCTCTCCAGGAAGATACAGAGAGGCTCCAGAAGTTGACTGCGTTGACTGCCCTGCTCTTGGCCACACAAAGAGGTCTTAAAATTTCTCTTCCCCCATTTTCTCTCTGCTTTTACTGTGCTGCCCCTTCCCCACCTTTGAACCACCCCTGGGGCTTGTCCAACCCCCTCAGTGATTTCCATCTGGTAAATCGGACAGAAAGTGCCACGTGCCTGTTCCCTTCTGCAGGGTGACTTTTGATCTGAGGCATCTCATCTGGAGGTTTGGGAACTCCTACAAGAGTGAGAAGAGTGTGTGGTCAGCAGAGGAAGAGCAGGACATGGGTTACCAAAAGTCAGCTGCTTGTGCTCAGTCCTTACTCCTTTTTTACAAGCCAACTATTTTAAACTGTCATCTCTTCCATGTGCTCCTGGGCTGTTCCCACATGAGAAGAAAAAGTCAATTTGTTAGTTCAAAATGCATAAGTTCACATGTTGTTTCTTCAGATTCACCTCACTACTGAATGTTATAAACCTGTCTCCTTGCAGCAACAGCAGGTGAGTTCAAAAGTTTGGGCTGGATAAGGTGAAATACTTGTCCAAACTTCCTCAATCAATAAAGCCAAGCAGGAAATCCCATAATGATAAATGGCTTGCTCAGGGAATTTTCACATTTTTTGTTGGCTCTAGGTAAATTTAAACAACGAAAAGGGACAATAAAACTAAAATCCCTGGCAGAAGAGTTATTCTCACACATCAGAGCTGCACCTGCAGCTCATCCTCAATCCAATAGTCAGTTATTTTACTGAAAATATGCTTTGGGCTTCTCAGGTGGAGTGTGACCCTCAGTTCTTAAGGACATGTGCACTGTGGATGGGGAAAAGCCACAGTGACACTTCAAGCCCTATTTCTTTTTTCTCTGCTGGTGTGAATCCCAAATTCATGAGTTAAAAATCAGACATGGGATATAAAGACATGGAGATTGTTATATAAAACCAGCCATAAGACAAGAAATGGGCCTTACACAAAATAAATTCTGGATGTCATGAAGAGACATGTCACCTGAGAACTGCTAAATACATTTTTGTACTTTTACACACCTAAATATCTGTGTAAAGCTGAGCCTTGTCTGCCTTCGGAAGCCTTGAGGAGCACAGCTCCCAGAGAAATCCCACTGCTGCATTCGTGGTCTCTCAGGACTCAAATCTCCCTCTGTAACACCGGGATAACAGCCCAGCCAAACCTTAGGAGCGTTTCACAACAAATGCAATAAAAATGGGAAGGAAAAGCACAAAAATGTACCTCTTGTAATAGGGGATTTATTTTTAGGGCAGGCTCCAAGCTGAAACAATTTGGTGAAGTGTTCAGCTCTGCTGGCTGGAGGCCAGAACTGCTCCTAACTGCTTCATGGTGCTCTGTGTTCTGCTGCCACCTCGGTCCTCCAGCCCAAACACTGCTTTTAATTTCAGTATTAAGCTGCTAGAACTTAATGTTTTCTGCCTGTACCAGCTGGCTTTCCACCTTCACCCACCCAAGTCTTTTTTTCTGTTTTTATTGTAGGTTTTTGAAAACCTGCATCAATAAGAGCAAAGCCTTCAGTTAAAGTGTTAGTGAAAAGCTGGTAGGAACCCTTCCTAAGTTGTCCATGGATTCATTACTTCAAATGTGTCTTGATTTGAAAGTAGATGCTATAAAACCAATGCAACTGAAACTATCCACTTAACAGTGACAAAATCTAACACATAATGCAGAACTAAACCCATCTCATCAAGCATTATTTCAGCTGTACCCAGTCATTCAGTATAAGACACCTTTAAGATTAAAACTGCATTAATTAAAAATAGTAAAAAAACTCCACACTGCTGTGCATGTGGAAGAATTTGATTTTAAAAGTAAAAAATTAACTTTAAATTTATTTTCCTAGTGAGGAAATTACTTGAATGTCCCCTGCAGCTAAACTTTCAAACTCCAACCACCCCTACCAAGGCCTGACCACCCTTTCCAGCAAGAAATTCCTCCTGATGTCCAACCTGAACCTGCCCCTGGCACAGCCTGAGAACATTTCCCCTTGTCCTGTCCCCTGTTCCCTGGGAGAAAAGCCAAAGTATTTAACTGAAAACTAGTTCTTGTTAAACACAGATAAACTCTCCTGTGATTTTGTACTTTCTGTATTCTGTTTTCTTTAACTGGTTGTAAATAGTCTCCTGTATTTTGCATTTTTCCCGTGTGCATTAGAGTATTTATCTAAACTGTAAATCAAATCATTCACTTTATTCTTACTGACAAAGTTCTTGATACAAAAAATAATTGAAAGGGTTAAAATTCATTACAGAGATTTCTGTGAGATTAGGAAAGACCTGAAGGTGCTGAAGGAAATGCAATGCACAGAATCATAGAATGGTTTGGATTTGAAGTGATCTCAAAGATCATCCAGTCCCATTCCCTGCCATGGGCAGGGACACCTTCCACTAGACCAGGTTGCTCCAAGCCTCGTCCAGCCTGGCCTTGAACACTTCCAGGGATCCAAGGGCAGCCACAACTTCTCTGGGAAACCTGGGCCAGGGCCTCACCACCCTCACAGGGAAGGATTTCTTCCCAATATCTGTTCTAAACCTCCTCTCAGTTTGAAGCCATTCCCCCTTTGTCCTGTCACTCCAGCCCTTGGAAATAGTCTCTCTCCATCTTTCTTGTCGGCTTCTTCAGGTCCTGGAAGGCCACAATCAGGTCACCCCAAAGCTTCTCTTCTCCAGGCTAAACAATCCCAGCTCTCCCAGTCTTTTCTCCCAGCAGAGCTGCTCCAGCCCTGGGATCCTCTTGGTGTCTCCTCTGGACTCTCTCCATCAGCTCCACGTCCTTCCTGTGCCAGCCAAGCATCTGAACACTGATGGGGCCATGAATCTTCACACTCCAAAGAAATCAGAAATCAGCTCTCACCTCATCCATGTGCTCTTAGCATGGTCTATACACATTTTTCCATCTTTTTTTGTCTTTTATCACCTCTCTGTTGACGTTGCAAGAGCAGCTTCACCAAGGAATTTGCATCTGCATTGCATCTCCTGCTTGGGGTTAACTCCATGGTTTGAGTACAAGGCCTCCACCACGTGTTCTTTGTGTTAGGAGAGGTTGTGGCTGACACTGTTGTTCCTTCGGGGACACTTGTGCATATGAAAAGCAGATAACTGGAAGAGGATTTTATTCCACTTGACAAACTTCACATGGAAGAATCTGGCTGAGGAGAGCCCAGCTCTGTTCCCAGTGAAGGGAGCAGTGACCTTTGTAGAAACCCTCTTACTGCAGCAGTTAATTCTTCTAAAAATTTCAGCTCCATCCTAAGGAGTTTGGATGTGAGAAGGCTGCAGTTGCTGAGATGTGTCTTATCTGTTCACATGAGGGAAGGTGGTTGTTCTTCATCCAGCTGGCTCAAGGTTTCAGAGCCTCAGAAAGACTACTGTCCTCCTAGGGATGGAAGGACTTCGACAGCAGACCTCAGCTTCCAAATTTAAGCTTCTGCCCAGAGAGGTTGCTTCTTGATGACAAATGTACTGATATGTCACCCACAAAGATATCAGAAGGATTATCAGGTAGCAGAAAGCTCTGGAGAAAAAACAGCCTCCAGAGAAAAGACACACATTCCCTGGCTTTGGAAATGAGCATCCTCTGGGTTTGGTTCCAGCCCAGAGCCAGGACAGATTCACAAGCAGGAATTCAAATCCAAGCTGACTTTCCACACCAGAGAGAAAACGAAAACGGCCTTCAGATCCAAAAGAGGTTTTAATTTCCCCTCCTCTGCCAAACTGGTCAAAATGTCCAAAGCAATAAAAATTCACCTCTGATTCCTGGAACTGGGCCACGGATCTTTGCTTTCTGAGACTCTCTGTTGGGTGCATGTTCAGTTTGCCACATCAGGAGCCAGCAGGATGCACAAGTGTCTCCATGGGGATGATGTGCTCACATTGCTGGTAGCATCCCAGCAGGCAAAGACGCTTCCTGTAGCAATTCCAAACAAGAGCAGACAACTCTCCGGGTCGCTCAGGTCAGAACTGTAACGTGACATTGGGTTTGCTGCAGCAGGATCAGATCCACACTCCTGGAGAACTGTGCTCTGCCAGAATCAATCCCGAATATTGTTCTCAGCTCCAAGCAGGATATCTGGCCTAAGAAATGACCCAGGGTTATGGTCTGGAAAGGCTGCTCCAGGGGATACTGGAGAAGCAGGGCTGGAAGGAGTCAGCTGTGAGAACCACTGACCACAAAAAGGGAGACTTTGCCTGATCCATCATTGTCCTCTGCTTGACCCACAATGGACTATCTCTCTGGTATTCTGTGGTTTCTCCTCAAGTGTGAATTTTCCCAGTTCAGAGCTGCCCTGATGACCAGAAATCCATCTGGGAACTGCTGGAAATCCCCAGCTCCTCACCCACTTGATCCCTCCTATTGATGTGTTTTCTGTGGCACAAAGAGCATTTCTCAGTCAAAAAGAAACTTTCATATTCAATTTCTCCTGGTTATATCCTGTCTCACATCCTCAGTAGCACCCTTAGGAGGACAGCAATGGGAAGGAAAATCTCTTCCAGTCAGGCTTCATTTTATTGGGATTGTTGAATCTGGTAAATCCACTCCGAATTCTTCAGCCATGGAGCCACAATCTCTGGTTCTTAAGCACATTTCTCAGCTGGTAGATTAGTTTTTCTCTTACCTTTAAAACTCAGTGATATTTTAATGGAACTCTTCTTTGGAGTAATTTGAAAAATAATGAATTATTTTACTTGGAAGAGTATTTTCAGGAGCACCAGCAAAAGCCATATAAAAATACCTGTTAGGGCTTTCTTTACTGAACTTCTTTGGGATGTAAAGGGACTATTTGGGACAAAAATGTGGCATTACTGTTACCAGTTTCAGATACCCAGAACTGATGACCCCTCAGAAAGCAGCAGAACAAATAAAATTAGTACCTTTGTGTGTGTTTTAAATGTGTCTTCCTGGAAAAAGAACTTCTGGCTTGAATGAAAGAAACTGAAGTGTGTACTTTTGCCAAACTTTATCAAAGAGGATTATGAAGTGAGCCCACAGACAACTCCTGAGGTTGACAGAGCATAAAACACTCCTGAAAGCGCACAAAAAGAGGGTAATAAAGGGAAGGGTACAGACTTTTCAGTACAGGGTGTATGAACAAAGACTATCCCAAAAAGATTGGGAAAGTGATCTCCCAGACTCGAAGTGCAAACACTTGTCCAGACAGCGCCGAGAAAACTCAACTTTAACATCCATTTTTTTGTAGAGAGCAGAGTTGTCATCGTTTATCTACCAAACTCCACTTTGAGAGGAAGTAAAACACAATCCATGGCGTTACAGGGGAAGCAAATGATTGTTTCGTGACAAGAAGGTGGCACGGGGGTGACCACACCCGCTGTCACCGGGGTTGCACCACAGTTTCCACCATAACCTCCTATTTCCATACACCACCAGCGTTGCAAAACGCCGACCTCTGGGGCTGCATTTTTCCACGCTTGCTCCCTTCCCCAGAGGTGAATTCCTTCAGAAAGGCTGAGCAGAACCTTTGCAGGGACCGTGGCTATTATTTTTGGCCGTTGCCAGGGCGGCCTTGCCTGGGGCAGACGGAATAACGAGCGGTTTGTTCCTCTGAGCTACGATAAATCCTCCCATCCATCACGTAAAGCAGAAAATTAAAAGCATGAAAGACAAATCAGGGCTCTCCTGACTGTAATGCTTGCAAGGGCTGTTTAGGCTTGCAAATGGCAGCAGGTAAAGAAAAGGGAGATTTAAGTGGGAAACTCTGAATAAGAGCCTCCTTTAATGAAAACTGCTGACATAACCATATTCATATCAGGAGCTCTTGGGTTACAGGGACAACTATGGACAAGTGTGTTAAATACAGTCTTCAGGACACACCACAAGAGGAGGTTGGGTCTGCTTTGTCACTTTGAGTGCCTCTTGGATGGGACACTTGCTTTTCTTACCCCACTAGCTGGGTAAGTCAGTGCCAAGGGCATCAGATATTCTGCATTTCTCAAAAACAGGACTCGAAGGAGCCTTCAAACATGGATATAGATGCTGAACTGCAGGTGCCCATGGTTGAAAATGCTCTCTAGGGGCTTTAAAGACCACAGATTATGTATTAGGATTGAGATGCTGAGCAGCACTCAAAGCCAGAAACAACCCCAGAACAGAACCCCATGCCTACTCTTAGGACATATCACCCAGGTGGCCTCATCTACCCTCACACATTCTCCTGATTTTATCATTCACAGAAAATATGTCTCAAAGGTACTGTACAGACAGGAAAAGCCAGTCTCCTTACAGGCCACAATAAAGACCAGAGATGTCCAAAGGTCTCTGGGAGTGCAAATGTATTTGTTTCAGCAAGTCTAATTTATGAGGATGCACACCCTCCAGATTACACCTTCATTTGGTGCCAAGCTACAGGAGAAAATTTGGTTTCAATGTGATATTTAATACTGCTGAGCAATTGATTATTATTCATCTCTGAGTTTGCCTCCCATGGTTTGGTCTTACAGGGATTTCAGTCACGGATTTAAGGGCACAAGCTGCATGAAGATCTGAGCTGGGCTTTCTAGAAACAGGTAGAAAATGGCTCCAGTAAAACATCACAGCAGGTGTACAGGAGACCAGGCAAGTTACACTGAGGCCTTAATTTATGAATCAAAATTTTTGCAGACAGCCATTAAATGGTTTCTCTGCACATCACAGGCTTTCAGCAGACACTGGGAACAGAGCAGTGTTGCTGCCTGTCCCTGCCCAGGAACTGGTTCCTCCTCTGAGTCCTGTTTGGCTGTACAGGACTCCAGCCCCCTTGGCTGAACCTGCTCAGACCAACCCGCTCAGTCCTTTTCTTCTTGAGCTGACCTTGGCTGCATTTGCATCATTATCTCTGGCATCCTGTTATCTGCTTGATTTCTGAGTATTCCCACCACCATAATCTTTTCAGGTTCAGTCATTCCCATGCCTTGTTTTCCACAGAATGTGCCAGGTTGGAAGGGACCACAGTGAGTCATCTGGTTTCACCTCCCTGCTCCAGCAGGATCATCCCAGAGCACAAGCACAGGATTGTGTCCAGAGGGTTCTGGAATATCTTCAGTGAGGAGACTCAACATCCTCTCTGGACAATCTGTTCAGTGCTGGGTCACTGCACAGCAAAGAAGTTCTTCCTCATGTCCAGGTGGAACTTCCTGGGCATCAGTTCCTGCCCGTTCCTCTTGTGCCATTGCTGGGCCCCCCCAAGCAGAGCCTGGTCCATCCTCTGCCCCCTCCCTGCAGACCCTACAGACCTGTGGGAGGTCCCCTCTCAGGGTCTGCTCTGGAGGCTGAACAGCCCCAGCTCCCTCAGCCTTTCCTGCTCCCAGAGATGCTCCATCCCTTCAGCATCTCCACAGGAGAATCATCTTCCAGCAGCTCCATGTCCCTGCTGTCCTGAGGACCCAGAGCTGGACCAAACACTGCAGATGTGCCTTCCCAGGGATGAGTAAAGGAGCAGGATCACCTTTCTGACCTGCTGGCAGTGCTCTTCCTAGTGCTCTCCAGGATCCCATTTGGCTCCCATACACACCGTTGGCTCATGGACACCTCGTTGTCCATCAGGACCCACAGGTCCTTCTCAGAGCTGCTTCCCAGCAGTTTTGTCTTCAAAAGGTTGCACTTTACATTCTCTGTTTTTCCAGCTTCTGCCTTTGAGTGCCTGATTGTCTACTTTTGCTGACTCCATCATACAGTCCACATTTGTATTTGACATTACATATAACACTTCAGCGCCACACTTTTAACCTCAAGCACAACAGAACGCCGGGCTAAGATGAAGTTTACAGAGTTTAAACATAACAATCTGTTTGCTTTATAACTTCCTTTTCCTAGCTGTAACTAATGCATCTACATGCCAGTTATTGTTAAATAATTCCTCCAGTCTTGTTTGCTACCTAAGAACAGTAATTGCACCTTCACGTGGACCTTAACAGCAGACTTTCAGAAGCTTTGTTTTCTAGTAAAACTAGCATTTATAATACCTGATGAAAAGTAAAAAGAATGCTGGTGAAATCATACTGTTTTGTCATTCACTGAACTTTTATATGAAGCAATTGCTTAATCCCATAAATCCTCATGGCTTTGTGTTGTACAAATTCGAGCACAGCTTTTATCAGTGTATTAAATAGCTTCAATCTGATAGAGAGTAGAGTTAGGAAGAAATTCTTCCCTGTGAGGGTGGTGAGGCCCTGGAACAGGTTTTCCAGAGAAGCTGTGGCTGTTCCATGCCCTGGAAGTGTTCGTGGCCGTGTTGGACAGGGCTTGGAGAAACCTGGGATGGTGGAAGATGATCTCTCAGGTCCCTTCCAATCCAAACCATTCTGTGATTCTATGATTCTCCCTGTGTTTATTCTACTTCTCACAACATATCCCAGCTGAATATTCTGATGAATCCAGCAGAAACAGTGACAGTGGACTCACAGTGGCGTTCTTCCTCTCTCCATACTTTTCCATATACTGATGGAGTGCTGGTTCCTTGACCAGTGTAACATGCCCTGATTTGAAATCACACCATCTCTTCCCCCTATTCTGTGTCCAACTGCAGCCTGTTGACAATTGATTTCATCAGGACAATGAATTATACCTCTGGATTGCTTGGAATGAAAGGAACTCCTTTCCTCAGGGTTCATTCCACTATTTTCTTTACTCAGCAACCTTGAACCTCCAATTGATTACTCCAATATACTTTTTCAGATGTTTTTTCTGCTTTGGTAGAATTCGTCCCTAAAAGGTCAACTGTGATATTTATCTTTCCTTGGAGCACATCTGCTTTTAACTCCTTCTTGGAGCAGACTTTTCTGGTGAAGGAACTGAGCCCATACAAACGTGTCTACAGTGTTTGCACTGCAGGGAGGAACTACAATCTTCTAAAGCTGGCTAAGGCAGGCTTCAAAATATTTTCTCCATGTTTACTTCACCTTTAGGATATGTGGTTCACCACTCTTTTTTTCCCCTCAAATTGTTGGTATTGTGGCCCAACTGCATTTCCCCAGAAAGGAACCTTTAGGACGCTGCTCTTGCACCTTGATCTCCTGATCTCCCCTCAGGTCTCTCCCTGCTTTTCCAAGTCCCAGAGTGATTTTATCAATGTTCTGCAAGACACTTTTACTTCTTTTGTTTCTTTCGGCCTCTTGTTTACATTTTCCCCATATTGCCTTCTTTTATTGCTCATTTGGACTGTCATTAACTATGTGTACTTTTCAATAACTTCCTTCACTTTGTTTTTTATCACTTCCTTGAACATATCCCAGCCAACCTGCGGTGACATTTCTTCATCCTTGCAAGTCAGTGGCCTGAAAAGTCATGAAAAACCACCCTGGAGGACTGTTCCCAAGAATTATCCTGTAACACAGTCCTGCACTTGGACACAGGATGTTTGATGTGCTTTCCACAGGTGAATCAAAGCAGGAAAACACTCCACCATGACCAAAGCCAATAAAACTTCCAGTGAATATCATGGATAAGAATCTACTGAGTCAGTTGAGGGTGTGGGTGACAAAGACTCCAGGCAAGCAACTCACAGAGCTGCACAGGTGAGTCTGTCTCAGGGGACACCCCGGGTTCCCACCGGGATGATGGAGACAGGTTTGCTTTGGATAAAGAGGGCAGGATCTGGCCCTGGCCCTGATGTGGCTCTTCCTTCCCTGTCCAGAAGAACACAGTGATCTTTTTCTAGGAAAATAAAATGGCCTAGGTCATGGAAAGGGCTCTGAATTTCCAATTAGTTGAACCTCCAGGAATCTGGAGCTATCAAAACCGGAGTGAGACAATTTCATTCCAGCACTGGCAAGGCAGTATTTGGATGCAAGATATTACAAGATGTCCTGCCAGTTCTGGTTTTAGGCACAGGCTCCAAAGCAGGTGAATCCTTCCTTATTTGTAGTTCCACAGCAAGTAAAGTGTTTCACAGAGCTCCAGCAAAGATGAAACCAGCTGGCTGATTGAGAGGGCTGAGAGAAGTGGTCCTCCCAAAAGAGCTGTTGTACCTGCTGCCAGCAGTTTCTGACATGAAGGCCAATTAAATTAAAATGATTGTATTATATATCCATATACACTGCACTGAGATAGGTACCTGGGTGCAAGTATAACCTGAATTTGTACACACACACACAGAATGTGTGCACAAAGAACAGAGATATTTTCTAGAAGAGAGCTTTTCACACATTCCTTGGCAGACCAGATCACCTTCACCTCCTGTGATCCCAGGCATTGGGAGAAGGTGTTGGAGAAGGAAGGGGTCCTTTGCTTCTCCCAGTCTTCTGGAACTGCTTCCCACAGATTCTCATTTTCATACCTCTGCTCCTGACACATTTGCCCATCAAAGGACATCTCTATTTCCCTCACTCTCTTATCTCAAGAGCTTTGTTGTAAAATAAAGGATGTTGGGCTGGATGGAGTTGCCAAACTTTGAAAAACTTGTGTAAAACTTTACATTTTCCTACTGTGCTGCAAAGCCCATATTTACCTAATAAGCTGTGGAGAGTCCAAAGGAGCTTCTACAAAACTTCTGGTAAAGAGTATTTGTTTTAGGAATTGATATGCATGCCAAAAGCAATGTACTGCATTTATCAGCCTGGAACTGTTACAATCTTTTCAGCAAATAACATCCCAGTTTCTGAAAAAGCCTAAAATGTGTATCTAATCCAATTGTGTCACCTCTCATTTCCTTCAAAGGAGGGGAAAAAGGCAAAGCTAAGCCTGAAATTCTGGTTTGAATTAACTGCCACTTTATCTCAAAGTGACCTCTCTGTGCAAAGTTATTACTGCAAACACAGTCTCTGAGATCATTCAGTCATCTCCAACTCCTGAAAACAGAATTACAAGGTAGTTAATGCTATCAGCACTATCATCTTGCATTTGTGGAGGGCTTCTCATCCAAAATGTTCCAGTTCCTGGCAGGATGATCTATCCTGGGGACCAGGCTGGGTGGGTTCATGCTGTGGGTGCTGCATTAAGCATTGTAAAAGGTAAGGGAAGATGGGAGAGGGCAGGAGGGGGATCATACACTCGAATTCCAGTGCCACTGTTAAAGCATTAACCCTCCATAAAGTGAAAACCAGCAACAAGTGCTGCACAGCCATGGAGGGAAGGAAATGAAGAATATTCCAGGTATTATCTCCATTCCACTCAGTTCTCTCTGGCAGCATGGGGAGACCCACATGTAAGGAGCTTGAGACCCTCCAACAGAAAATATAGGGCTACAAAGGATACTTAAACTAAGAGACTTGGTTATTCAAGATGTGAGAGAGCCCTGATTCCAGTCAGGACAGTCTGCTAAAAGCCTGGCTATTTCGAGTGGGATGATTAAAATTTTCTTCATTAGAATAAAGAACAATTTTAAATCACTATATTATTCCTTGTTGTCAGTCCTGCCAGCCCCTCATTCTCCCCACCCTGCCATGCACCCACAAGTACCTTTGCACACCAGCCCATTGATTCCTGGTCCTTCCCCAGCACTCAGGGGCTCCTCTCTTTGATGGCATCTCCTGGGGGTGTGTGTGTGGAGTCAGCTGCTGAGGATTGAGGAGCTCATCTCTCCCCTGTTCTGCCCCACTGGTCCCTGAAGCTCTGTCTCTCCTGGTCGGACCCGTTCCTGGCTGCTCCTGCAACCTCCTCACTCCCAGCTGCTGGAGAAGGTCGAGGTGGTGAGCCAGAGAGCTGGAGAGCAAAGGAGAAAGAAGGGAATTTATACTTTGGCATTTTGGAAGCTGGAATCCAGGGAGAAGCTTAAGAACGTGACTTGGGGCCAAAATGTTTGGCTCTGCTGTTTCAGAGCGGAGAGGGGCAGGTTTATTCCTATCACAACACTGTGGTTCATGTCCTGTTGGAGGCTGCCAACAGCAGTGATGTGTGGTGGGTTCAGAGGAACCTCTCCTTCACTCTCCTCTTTCCCGCAGTGCTGTGGGAGGAAAGGGATAACAGAGGAATTAGCAGCACTGAAAGAAACTTGTCTGACATAGAGTGGTCCACAGGGCAGCATGATGCAAACAACCCCAGGAGAACCTGTGCCTGGGAGTAATTACTGGGACATGCAGAGGTTACAACTCCTCCTGCCACTGTTCTCCACAGCTGTCCTCCCTCACCATCATTCCAGCAGACTCGTGGCCCTCAAACTCTTAATTTGTCCTTTGACTGCTATTTCATTTATTCCAGCTGCCGACTTAGGGAAAGAAAGGGGGAAAAAAGCAGCATCTCACTGAAAACAGATGCTGCCTCTCTCCTAAGCAGATAAACTAAATGCATAAAGCATGGCTTGTTTACAGTGTTGATTTTTTGGTAAAGTTTTACTGGTTTTATTCTTGATATTAAAATTCAAAGTACATTGTCTCACAATTTTTGACGCAGGTGGATTAGGGAAATAGCCCACCGGCATTTTTCAGGAATATTGTAGATGAAATGGACTAACAATTCACCACAGTACAGAATAAAAGAAAAGTGATTTCAGCTTTTACTCCTGTAGAACAGACACAGCTTTTGTAGCCTGCATTTCTCCACAGTCACTCAGAATTCTGTGCAACTTTTCCCTGTATGCAACATGAACAACTTTAATATGCTGGAGTAAACCACATTATTCCAGCATGGATCTGCACTCACAAAGACACACAGAAAGGAATACAGATATATGTAGAGATCAAAGATCCCAGAATTATCAAGGCTGGAAGAGACCTTCAAGCTCATCCAGTCCCACCCTCACCCAGCACCACCACAGTCAGCCCTAATCCATGGCCCCAGTGGCCACATCCCGACACCTCTGGAACACTTCCAGAAACAGGGATTTCACCATCTCCCTGGGACATTTATTCCAAGGCCTGAACACTCTGGCAGGGAATTTTATTTTTTCTAATAATTAATCTGAACCTGCCCTGGTGCAGTTTGAGGCCATTTCCTCTCCTCCTTTCCCTCGGGACATGGCAGCAGAGCCCGACCCCCCTCCCTGCCCCCTCCTGTCAGGGAGCTGGGGAGAGCAATGAGGTCCCCCCTGAGCCTCCTCTTCTCCAGATAAACCCCCCCAGCTCCCTCAGCTGCTCCTCATAGGTCACATTTTCCAACCCCTTCCCCAGTTCCGTTCCCTTCCCTGGACATGCTCCTCCCTTTTTGCAGTGAGGAGCCCAAAACTGAACACAGGATTCAAAATGTGGCCTCACCAGTGCCCAGTGCAGGGGGGAAATCACTACCCTGGTCCTTCTGGACACACTATTCCTGACACAGGCCAAGATGCCATTGGTCCTCTTGGTCACCAGGATTAAAGCCATTCCAGCACATTGTCTGTCTCGGAGCTCACTGGCTCCTCAACAAACTGTGATGTATTTTGGTACCTGGTTAGAACCAAGACAAACACCTTTGTTTTAGCACAGTGCAATAGTCAAAGCTGACCTCAGAGCCGCTGAGGTAAAAACTGATCTTTGGTTCAAAACACCTGCCCAGTGTTTACAGCTCCATGGAAATACAACAATGTGCACAGTCCAATAACCTTGAAAACTGAAATGAGAAGTGCCTGTGATATTCAGGTGTCAAAATTAACCAAGGGAGGATGATCTTTGCAACTTCTTAGCAACAGTTTTCACTCAGGGAAGACAGACAGAAAGTTTGTGGTCTGCCAGGGCCAGTAGAATTTGGAGTTTTGAAGTTTCAGGATTTTGTGCCTCAAGTTACATTAAACAGAATGTGTATATGAAAGAGTATCAGTGCCTGCATTGATGTAGCTGATTTTCATCTCAGTAATGTAAAAAAACCCCCAAATTACAACAAAAAAAGAATGATTTGGCAGCAAATCCATCTTCAAACACGGTTAGGGAGATGGGATGAAGAAAGAGGTAAGGTCAAAGTCAGCACAGCAACTGCAGAATTTCATGTGCTACAAGTTTATAGAGATTTTCGTCTCCTTCTGCCTCCTTTGGCACTCAGGGGCAGATCCAAGCAAGATGCCACAGACATCCTGTCAATCCCTCCATCTGGTGGTCCAGGTTGGAGAAGTGGTGGAGAATGGGGAGGAGGTGGTGGCAGATCCTCACACCGCAAGACAGGACTGCACAGGACTGAGATGGCTCAGTCATTGTTTTTCTTGATTTCTGTGAAAATTGAAAGGCCAGGGATGTGAAAAGGAAAATCTCTCACACTTACTTCTCATGATACAAGACAGGACAAGATTTATCTTTGCACTGTGCTCCTTGGAAAACTTTGTAAAAGGGAGCTACTTCCTTGAAGCAGGGCATTTGGCAGGTTTTAATTTCCAGGAAGGCACCTGATTTTCCATGTGCAGCAAAACTCTGAGGTCATGCTTGTTACTGGTGGTAAAGAATTCAGAAAAGCCCCCACAAGCACACTCTTGCATACTCTGGTGATCCAAGGGTAGAGCAGCAGGGGAAAAGTAGGAAGCCTTGATCTTTTGGGTTTGTCTTGGGAAAATCACCTGAAATTTGGAAGTCTGGTGCCATTCAGATCCCTCTCACTGGAGTCCCAGCCTCAAAAATTGCTGCAGCCTAGTTGGAAATCAGGGTTCCCTACTCTATCCTGTTGCTTTACCCTTGGTTTTACTGGACACCATACAAGAAAGTGTTTATGGGGGCATCCAAAATTTAACCCTTGGGAACACAGGAACTCAGGACAACCTTTTTGCAGACTTCTGAGCATGGTCATATGCTCTTCCTGTGGGAATCAGGCCAGGATTTTGCAGTAGTTGGAGATGATACCCGTGGTCTATATCAGCTCTCAGCTGATTTACCTTCTCCCCCCAAGGAACAGGAGGCATGAATGGTTCTCCTCAGCCACAGAAGGTTCTCCTCAGCCACAGAAGGTTCTCCTCAGCCAAAGAAATCTCTCCTCAGGAGTAATCCCAGCCCATGCAGAAGCCAGCTGAGCCCTGAACCTCTGTGTCCCTGTCATGTGCTAAACCAAAGTATCAGGGGCACATCTTGTGAGGGGATCTGATTCTGCCAAGTTGTCCCAAGTGTCCTGACCTGAACCTTGCCCTTGTGGCAACATAGGTTAAGAAGTTGCCAGTGCCCTGTTAGTCAAGGCAGGAACTCAGGGTTTGGGTAATCACAGCAGAAAAATACTGCCCCTGTGCAGAAGCAGAGCTGTGTGACCAATGAGTTGTTCTAAATTGACTGGAATTACAAGCTCAGTTGAGATTATGGATCACCAAACCAGTGTTTGCATCCCAGTCTACAAAAATAACTTCTCTGGTTAATACACCTGTACTGGGGAAGGGAAATGGATTGTCAGGGAATGGTTTCCTTAAACTTGCTTTTGGTGGTCTGACTTGGTGGTGGTTAATGAGGCTCAGTTGATCAATATGGATTTGCCTTGAGGAGAAATTAATACTTTTCCTATTTGTATTTGGACAACTGTCGTTGTGTTTCCCATAGATCACTTGGATACAAAATCAATTACTCAGGAAATAAAACTTTTTATTTGCTTGTATTCTCCTTGTCACTGTCACTGGGTAATTGTTTGCAGCTAAAACTGCACTTAATGAGACTGTGGCTGTAAAGCCACAGTGGTATTAAATCTCTGGTTCAAGTACAGCATCTTCCACGATGTTTAACACATCAAGAAGACTGCTATTATGTATGAACTGTATTCTGGCTACTTTTTAACCATTCCTGGTGAGAAAAATCTTGGAAACGTGTGCTGAGTCAGTTCTTATGTAATCATAGGGGTGAATTCTTACCCTTCAGCAATTGCTCTCACACTTCCTACATCCTTTTTCAGCAACTAGAGGTCCAGAGGTTAACTGAGGGTCTAACCAGCTTCCCATGGATGCATGGGGACAATTCCTTCTCACTGGCCCTGTTCACAGTCCTGCTGCCTCAGGGTTTTACCTCAGAATAATTAGCACCAGGCAAGGGAGCTGGGGAGTTCAATGCTGGTTTAAACTCATTGAATCCCAGAATAGTTTGGGTTGGAAGGGACCTTAAAGATCATCCCATTCCACCCCCTGCCATGGGCAGGGACACCTTCCACTAGCCCAGGTTGCTCCAAGCCCCATCCAACCTGGCCTGGGACACTTCCAGGAATTCAGGGGCAGCCACAGCTTCTCTGGGCAACCTGTGCCAGGGCCTCACCACCCTCACAGGGAAGATTTTCTTCCTAATATCCCATCTAACCCTGCTCTCTGTCAGTTTGAAGCCATCACCCCTTGTCCTTGTCCCTCCATCCCTTGTCCCAAGTCCCTCTCCAGCTCTCTTGGAGCCCCTTTAGGCATTGGAAGGGGCTCCAAGGTCTTCCAGGATCCTTCTCTCCTCCAAGCTGAACAACCCCAAATCTCTCAGTCTGGCTCCAGAACACGTGAGTGGCCCTCCTGTAACTGTAATGTACTGATTATTTAATTTGACAACTTTCCAACTATACATCCTGTAACCTTCAGCAAAAAATACTCCAAAACCTGATTGTCATAACTGGGGTCCTGGAAATGTCTCTCAAACAACATCAGAAATAATTAGAAAGTGTAGAATTATAGTTTGCACTAAGAAAAAATAAATTAGGGTGTAGTGATTAGATTTTCTCTGTCAACATAAAGATGACGGTCAGAAAACTGAGCCAAATATCCTCAGCTATCTTTTAACACAAGGTCCTTTTTCCCTTGTAGTGCTGCCACAGCAAAACAGATGCTAGAAATTTTCACTCCAAAACCCTTTGCTTTTCATCCAGTTTTAAAGCTGTGGTGAGGTTCCAAGTTAAACTCACAAAGGAGAAAGAAATATGCTCGTGTTTTCATTGTAATATGAATTTTCCATTGAAGAAGTGGTTGAATTAGCAGTTCATTTTTTAACCATTACTTTAATTTGCTCCTTGTGGTCATTCTTTTTTTTTTTCTTTCTATAAAAGTCATGCCTCAGTCCTGTGCCTTTTGAGACAAGTCGACATAAAATGTTTTAAAGGGAAGGGAAATGTCTAATTATATGTCTGTAAAGTGGCTCTTGAGCTTCATTTGTGTGGAGTAAAACAAATAACAGAAAATGTGGAGGAATGTGCTGCTGATTGAGTGTGGACATTCCCATCTTGTTCCCATACATGGGCAGGAATATTAAGGTGTTGGGAGTGACTCTGAGTCTAGACATCCATTATAGGTTTTGTATTTTTAACCCCTCTTTTAACTCGTGCCTGGAGTAACTGATGTTGTTCACACACTGGGACATTAAAAGCAAGGCAGAAGGAAACTTTTTTTTTTCCCCTTTTTTTCCTCCTTAGCACATGGAAAGTAAAGAGAATTGTGTGGTTTTCATTATATACTTTGCCACAGTGTATTTACCTCCCAGGGGCTATGTTTTAGGGGCTTTCAAATCCTGGACATTTTAGACTGTGGATCATTTTCCAGGAGGTAATTCATGAGGAATTCAAGGCTGGTGGGTCCTTTCTAGATGGACAATCAATGCTGGGTTTTAATTTTAATACCAGTGTTGAGTGTGTAGGGGGGACAAATGTAACTCCTGAACCTTTTCTTTTGTAGAAGACAGTGGAAACCAAGAGAGGGTTTATCCAGTGGCACACTGGAAAGAGGGAAAGCTGGTAGGAAACACAGGGAGGGGAGAACAGGCTGAGATCCCCCACTTGAAGCTGAATAGAAAAGCTGTGAATTTGACTCACTGAAGAGAGCTCCAGAGCAAGGCTGTGGACTGTGAAAAGCCAAGAGAAAGGGCTCTGGGAAGCAAAGATGACTTGGAATAATAGTTATCTACCTTCAAATAGGGAGAGCTGAACAGGAGATACACTTCCAATCCTTCCAACCTGTCATGTTCCAGGAAATGCTCCTAAAGACATTTTGTGTGCCAAGGCAATAGGAGGAAACCTCAGGTGAGAGTGAGATGCTGAGGAAACCAACATTCAGCTGCATTTAGAGAGGATAAAGCTATTTAGGAACACCAGCACTTGTTGGAGACTCAGAGTGAAAGCATAGGCCAGAAAACCTTAAAAGATCCCAAAACATCCAGGGGATGCTTTTCCCAAGCTGTGAGAATGACACTAGACCGTGACTAATGAAACAAGACTTTTTAGTGATGCCTGGATAAAGTTGCCTGGGGGTTCTGTTTTTCTTGCCTGAGGCAGCACCAGAGGGAGCCCAGATAAAGTTGTCTGGGTGGTTTGACTGGGTGTTTTCACAGGTTTGGGTTTCTTTTCAGTTCCACTTACAGTCTACATTTAAACGCAGATGTTTAAAGTTTCCTGCAATCTGCAATATTGCTTCAGGAGCTTTCTTCCCAAGGTGGTAGTGCACACTCAGAAAGCTTTACTTAACTTGATTGCACTGAAGTTTTTAGGGAATTCTTGAATTCAGATTGTGCTTAAAAGTTATTTCACCTTTCTCAGAGTGCAGTTGCCAAAGAGGTGTGTGAAGAAAGAGCCCTGTAAGGGCCTGACTGCCCTGAGCACAGAATTTAACAGACTTTTACCACTTTTTAACAGCACTTTTTCAGCCACTGCTGATAAAGAATTTAACCTATGAAGAAGCAGGACAGTGCTCTAAAAACATATAATAATTCAGGAAGTGAAAAATATAACAGCCAGGTTAAACATAATCTTTGCAAGAGAAACATCTGCTACCTTTTCTATCACCCACTCTAAGGGATGAAATTTTCTGTCTTTATAACTGCATATATAGTTATACATGGCCCCAAACAAAAGACTGTCTTTTGGACCTTTCAAAACTGATACATTTTAATACCATCCAAATCCTTTACATCCTTATCTAAAATCTGTCAAATACACTTGCTGTACCAAAATATATCTTGATATCAAAATGTCAAACAACCTTGACCTCCGAATGCTTCTCAAAACCACTGCAATACTCAGAAGCCCCCGATTTTCATCTCCCTTTTAGTCTTTCAATTCCTTCTTGACAGTTAAGAAGCAGATTTTCAAGAGCTTTTTTGTGAAGGCTCTCCCTAATTTCTGGGTCTGGAGAAGTGTTGAAGGCTGGCCACTCTCCTGGCAGAGCTTCTTCAGCTGTATTTCCCACCAAGGAATCCTTCTCTGGCCCTTGGATCCCATAGGTTCATCTCCCAGCCCTCTTCTATATTTTTTCCCCTTAAGGAGCTGAACTGGAATAAAATTATGTTTTATTTTAGTGCAACTCTGAATGTAGATCATCCACAACTGTTACTGGTTTAACCAGAAGCAAACAGTGCCCCCATGCCTGGTGATTCTTATATTATTTGACTTCAATAAGCACAGTTGCATTCAGGGAGCAATGACTCATCTCACTCCAGCCAAAGGGGTTTTCTTGGAGAAAGAAAAGCTCAAGGCAGGTCTGTAGGTTTTCAACCAATTAAGCTCTTGGTTCAGCATCAAATCTGAGCAGGTACTTGGTGTGCAATTTTTGTTGAACAAGACACAGAAGCTTGTGACCCTCTCCACTGAGGCAAACTCCATAAATACAGGCCTAAATCCTTTGCTAAACATGTGGACTTCAATACATCCTGATGTGTTTATCCCTGTCTGGACTTCCCAAGCTGTAGAAAACAAACTAATGTGAACATGCCAGAGGTGCACGTGGGAATTTTAGAAAATCATAGAAACACAGAATATCCTGAGTTAGAAGGACCCACAAGGATCATCAAAGTCACGCTCCTGGCCCTGCCCAGGACACCCCAACAATCCCCCCTCTCCCTCAGAGCATTGTCCAAACCCTCCTGGAGCTCTGGCAGCCTTGGGGTCGTGCCCACTGCCCTGGGGAGCCTGGTCAGTGCCCAACACCCTCTGCGGGAAGAACCTTGTCCTGAGATCCACCCTGAGCCTGCCCTGTCCCAGCTCCAGCCCTTCCCTGGGTCCTGTCCCTGCTCACACCAAGCAGAGGTCGGGGCCTGAGGGAACAGAGACTCCTCTCCAGATTTCCTGACCCCATCTCCCTCTTGGCCAGCACTTCTCAGGAATGGGACAGCACACAGGGAAACTGTATAAAACCCTGGATTTATTCGTGCCTCATTTCTCTGGCACAACCACAATCTCCTGTGAGTCCAACACTGCCCAGCCCAAACCTGGTAGGGCCCCCGTGGTGACTGAGGCTGAAACTGCCCAATTCCTCACCCAGGGGGACACATTTTTAGGACTTCTACTTAAATGGAAGTTGTCTGGAGATATTTCCTTTTTTAAGAATTTTAAAAAAAAGAAGTTATACCATTTATGTGGCAGCAAAAAGTGAACTAAATAGTAACACCACCAGTGGGGAGGGGAGTTTCCCAATTCTAGGTATGGACATTGAAAACAATAACACAACTCTCTTTTTTTATCATCACTTGACCTCCACGAAGTGGAAGGTTCAGGGCACAGCGGGGACTGAAGGAGAGGTTGCAAGGCCACAAGTGCTGGGGTTGCCCCGAGCCGGGTCCGGGCGGTGCCGCTGTCCATGGGGGGCTGGGGGTGGCCCTTTGTGACATGGGGGCGCCTTCCAGGGCCCTTTGTGACATGGGACATGGAGGTGCCTTCCAGGGCCCTCTGTGACGTGGGACATGGGGGTGCTCAGAGGCCTTTGTGACATCCCAGACCCCGCCCTGCCCCAGGGGTATATAAGGGGTGCAGAGCTCAGCCCATCCCAGCTGCTCCTCAGCAGCGGCTCCTTCCTTCTCCCCTCCCCCCTCTCTCCCTCTCCCTCCCTCTCCCTCCCTCTCCTTCCCTCTTCCTCTCTTTCCCTCCCTCTCCCTCCCTCCCTCTCCCCCTCTTTGCAGGACAGGATGGCGCCAATGGACAGGAACAGGACAATGGCCATGGATGAGGAGAAGCCCGCCCAGGCCTCCTCTGCCTCCTCCGCCCCCCGCGGATGGACCTCAGGCTTCCACAGCACGGGGAAAGAGCCCCCAGGATCCTGGGCTTCCCATCGGCCAGGCCGACCCAGCTGGATGGATGCTGGGACCAGGATTAACATCCCAGCATGAGGATAGGGATCGACGCTGGAACCAGGATTAACCATCCCATTCTATGGATCGACGCTGGAACCAGGATTAACCATCCTATCATGGATCGATGTTGGAACCAGGATTAACCATCCCATCATGGATTGACGCTGCAACCAGGATTAACCATCCCATCATGGATCGACGCTGGAACCAGGATTAACATCCCATCAGGGATCGACGTTGGAACCAGGATTAACCATCCCATCATGGATCGACACTGGGACAAGGATTAACATCTCATCAGGGATCGACGTTGGAACCAGGATTAACATCCCATCAGGGATC
>NW_020884872.1:2370612-2370976 GCF_003945725.1 Corapipo altera | reverse complement strand
AGGGATCGACGTTGGAACCAGGATTAACATCCCATCAGGGATCGACGCTGGAACCAGGATTAACCATCCCATCCTGTGGATCGACGCTGGGACAAGGATTAACATCGCATCAGCTGGATAAACACTGCCTCCTCGTAACCATTTTTTCCTTCCTTCCTCCCTCCCTCCCTCCTTCCCTCCCTCTTTCCTTTCTCTCTTTCTTTCTCTCCTTCTTTCTTTCTTTCTCTCTTTCTTTCTTCTTTCTTTCTTTCTTCCTTCTTTCTTTCTTCTTTCTTTCTTTCTTCTTTCTTTTTTCTTTCTTTTTTCTTTCTTTTTTCTTTCTTTTTTCTTTTTTTTTCTTTCTTTTTTCTTTCTTTTTTTCTTT
>NW_020884872.1:2337043-2370512 GCF_003945725.1 Corapipo altera | reverse complement strand
CTTTCTTTCTTTTTTTGTTTTCTTTCTTTTTTCTTTCTTTTTTTGCTTTCTTTCTTCTTTCTTTCTTTTTTTTCTTTCTTTCTTTTTTCTTTCTTTTTTCTTTCTTTTTTTCTTTTGTTCTTTTTTTCTTTCTTTCTTTTTTTGCTTTCTTTCTTCTTTCTTTCTTTTTTCTTTTTTTTCTTTCTTTTTTCTTTCATTCTTTTTTCTCCCTTTTTCTTTCTTTTTTTCTTTCATTCTTTTTTTCTCTCTTTTTCTTTCTTTTTTTTTTACTCTTTCTTTTTTCTGTTAATAAATTCAATTCAATATACTAGATAAATATAATAAATAATATATAATATATAACAAGGTATTATAAATATATGCAATATATTTAATAATTTTATTAATAAAATCTATTAATAAAAGTTAATACATCTTTAACAAACAATTCCCATGGTTTCTGGACTCTCTGACTCTCGTCGCTCCTTCCCACCACAAGCATTTACAACTCTTGGCTGCTCTCTTTCCCTTATGGCTGGGTCATCAGCACAACCTGTTCAGAAAAGATGCTGAGTTTTCCAACCCTGCTCCTCTGTTCCGGGTCCATCTCGGGAGCAAGGCGAGAGATGGAATCACGGAATATCCTGAGTTGGGAAGGACCCTCAAGGATCATCAAAGTCACACTCCTGGCCCTGCCCAGGACACCCCAACACTCCCCCCCTGTCCCTCAGAGCGTTGTCCAAACCCTCCTGGAGCTCTGGCAGCCTTGGGGCCGTGCCCACTGCCCTGGGGAGCCTGGTCAGTGCCCATCACCATCTGGGGGAAGAATCTTGTCCTGAGATCCACCCTGAGCCTGCCCTGTCCCAGCTCCAACCCTTCCCAGATGGAAGGTGGTTGATGACATCTGAGAACAGATGTAGTAGTTGTGAGATAAGTGACCTTGTCTGTGGTGGGTCTGAAGGGTTTGAGGGTGCTCAGTAAACACCCCACAAGCTCTCAGTGATCCTTGTAAGTCAAAAACTACAAAATAACAATATTTTCTTGGTGCAGAAAGAGACCATCACCTCAGCTAACACAGCCTGTCTCTTCCTGTTGCTGCACGAGAGAAAAATGGCCATGTACCTACAACCTTTGGGGAAGCTTTTCTTTCCCAGCTTTGAGATTGAATAGTGCTGAGCACTTCTAAGAGGCCCTGAGAAAACCTGAACTATAACCTTGTAGTACTGTAACACAGAATTGCCACTGTTAGTCATGGGCCATAAACATTGAGTTTGCAAAGTCTGAGGCTTCTCGGCCTTGCTAGGCCTGAGCTTGCTCGGCCGCAGTTTTCTTGTACTTGGTTTACCATGGCAACAACTTTTCTAATTGGTCATGTGTCTGTGACTAATCTATTTAGAAAATTTAACTACTGCTCTCTGTATAGAATGAGGTGTTTATGACTCCAAAATGATGAGTGTTCTGAAAGAAACACCACCCTGGTACAGCAGCAGAGGCCTTGAGAAGTGGAGACAAAGGGCAAAACTTTAAGGATTACAGGCATAGGGTGACAAGAGGTGGGGTACAGGCTTGGCACTGACTATAAAACAACTCACTAGTGGTCAGTTAAAATGCCAGATCTAGATCTAGACAAACACAATTTCAGGAGTGACAAACACAATTTCAGGAGTGACAAACAGTATCTCACACTTGGGAAAGTCCCTCAGTGTGGTAAACTCAGCTGTAACAGGGCGCTGTAGACCAATAAAGTCGGGGTAAAGGTGCACATTAGCCAACATAAAAGTGATCTTGAGTGGATCCTAGTGTAAGGAAGAAGCATGAATATCACATTCCTCATGGAGAAGGGCTCTGCACATCCATACCTCCCTGAGCAATGGAACTGCTGACCTTAACACCCAGCCCAGAGGAACAGTGAGGGACTGAGGATAACACCAGGGAAATGGGTAGAAACTCAGAAATCTCGTGGATAACAATTTGAATTAAAGTACTGTTATTATTTATTCTTCTGCAACTATTATATCTGGACTATTTATGACTAAATTCTTCAGATTTTAACAAATTCAGGGCTTTAGTGGTACATAAGTTGTACTTTCCCTTTGCCATGAACAGGATTTTAAGAGCGATTTTTTCATGTTTGCAGATCTGAATCTTTTACACTGTGCTGGTTTAAAGGTAAACCAGCAGGGGAAATGAACTCAGCTCAAAAGAGAGATTAGAAGTCAGAATAACAATTTAATAAAATAATACAATAAATACGATTATACAGACAAACAATTGGGTTTAGCCCACAAAGCCCAAAAATATAACCCAGCACCCTGGGAGCCTGAACAGAGTGGTGTTCTTTGGCCCCCCCTGAGTCCAAAGAAAAGGAGAGGGGAAAACCTGTTGGTGAGAGTGCTGGTGCAGTCCAGTTGAGAGTGGTGGTTGCAGTCCAGTTGAGAGTGGTGGTCTGCAGTCTTCCTCTGGATCCCATGAGTGGTTAAAAAAGTCCCAAGACTCCAAGATTATATATCCTCCAGTTCAGGCAGGAATGCCCAGTGCCTCCCTCAGGGCAGGGGGTTCCTCAATGGGCACGAGGACAAAAACACCCTTCTATCTCGCAGGCCTCTTAGCACCTAGTTTGTAGCCTGATGAGTCAGGCTGCTCTGGGCAGAGGGTGTTAATAGTCTATTGACAACAGGTTCTGGGAAATGGCATGGAAGGCTATAGAATACACAGTTTTGGGTGACACCCATCCAGTGATGAACTGGGCCCAGCTGTTCTAACTAGGACATACACCCAGCACTTCAGTCAAGAGAAATGAGAGCTATGAATTGACACATGTATTTCAAGTTTAATGGAAAACAAATGGACATATATATATACATGTAAAGACACATATTGAGGTAATTTTGGGGGTTGTCTCCCTAGCAGAGGTCTGAAGGCAGCCTTAGGTGAGAGAACCAATGGTGCATGATACAAATAGGATTTGGGGCAGAGTTCATATCCAGCACAGTTCAGGTTCTCTGTGCACTGAACCCACACACAGGGATTTGTTTTGATCAAACTTTCCCTCCCATATCTTTTATGCAGTTGAAGAATTGCTGTATCTAAACTCAACATTCTCTTCCTTAACCAAAACAACTAATTCATACCAACTTCTGTCTTATTTTCACCTCCCTGATAATTTTAAGCAGATTTTATTTGGTTCTATCCTTCATGAAGGTGCAATGCCCCAAGTAAAAGGGAATAGATGGGTTGTTCCTGGTGGTCCTACAGGAAATTTCCAGATAATGACAAAAACAGGGCAAAACCAAAGATGGTTCTGGGGTTAGAGAGAAACTTTTTTTTCTGTGATCATCAGCAAAAGTTTTTAAAATCTGTGACCTATTAAATAAACAAATAAATCAAATATCCCCATTATGACCATGGAGGTGTCTCTTGGGAAAAGAAAGACATGCGGTCTCTGAGTGAGTTTTACTCCAAACTATCCGTAGCCCAGGTCTGCAGAGCCCAGAGCACTCCTCCCAGTCAGGAGCCATGGAGAACCACTCTGGTTTGGTCACTCTGGCCCCTACAAAAGCAAAGTGGGATTGTTGGGGACATCACTCTCAGCAGAATGTTCCTGAGCAGGTCTAAAATGCCCATACAGGTGGCAACACCTTCTAATAATCTTTGTCCGCTGTGGTAATTTTCCTAAGACAACTTCAGAACTCCCCCTGGGGTGACCTCTGGGCTTTCCAACTCTTTTTAGCCCTTGAGGTTGCAATCCCATCTGTTCAACCACCTTCCTCCTCCAGCCACTGACTCCTCAGCTATGTAACAAGCTCCCAGGGGAGTTGTTTTGCTGTTCCAACCATTCCAGCTGGAAATGGCTGAATTTTGGTGATTCTCTTCAGAAAGGGAGAGTCAGCAGTTTGAATTATAACAATAAATTATTTCAAAGGGTGAGCAACATTCCACTTGCTATCAGGAGAGTGTGTGCAGAATTTTGGCAAGAAGCAAACATCAAATTCTTACATTTTGCCAAAGTTTAAAACACGTCAAGCCCTCTCTGAACTAAGTGATTGGAAAGATGTTTGTGTTTTAAAACTCTGTGTCAAGTTACTGTTTTAATCTTTAAGACTGCTTGAGGAGGTTGTGTTTAAATTCCAGGCAGGTTAAAATTCAGGTCTTATGTTCGAGGAGAAATCATCATCCAAACTTCTGTATAGGTTGATTACTGGTAAGTCTTATAAGCAATGAGGAATTTAAAGCACAAACCAAAAAAAAAAAAAGAAAAAAAAAAAAGAGGGGTTTATGGAGCAACTTCAACTTCCCAAGGCATCATTTCAGATAGAACAGTCAAGTCCACAGGAAGGCAGAAAGCCAAAACTAAAGACTTTGTTACTGTTAATAAAAAAAGCAGTGTACTGGTGATTTGTGACTAACTAACTGAGCACTGAGGCCTGTGAGTTCAGCAAAAGGGATGTGGTTACAAAACAGCTGTCTTTTGGCACAGTTATTTTCGATTTCACAAGCCTGATGGATAGGTGGGATAATTATTTGCTGCACAAAGTGCTGTCTAAGCTTCAGCAAGTTTACCCTCACAGCTCCAAGAGTCACCATGGGAACTGGAAACTAATGGCTGGATAACTAAACCTGCTGGAGCTCCTTGTTAGGGCCACATCCCCTCAAAAGGCAAGACCACGGAGGGATGTGGGACTGGCCTCAGGAACTCTCAACTCCCTGCTCGTGCTAAATCTTCATGTCTATAGAGGGTGGGAAAGGTGCTGGTTGGATTGGCCCTGGCACAGGTTGCCCAGAGAAGCTGTGGCTGCCCCTGGATCCCTGGAAGTGTCCAAGGCCAGGTTGGATGGGGCTTGGAGCAACCTGGGCTGGTGGAAGGTGTCCCTGCCCATAGCAGGGGGTGGCACTGGATGAGCTTTAAAGTCTCTTCCATTCCAAACCATTCTATGATTCTATGAATCCTATTGTCTTCTGTTTCCATTTATTTGTCTGTGTGTTTTAGTCATTACAGAAACCAAAAGCTTTCGGGGTTTTCAGGTAACTGTATCAGCAGTGGTGCTAACATCACTTTGCTGACATTTAACACTTATCTCAATACATTTTTTCAGAGGCTGAGGGAGAAGTTAGCTTTTCATTTTTCCCTGTGGCTTCTTTTCCTTATTACTGAACACATCCTCATTCCTTTGTTCAAAGGCAGAGTCAGTCAGGTAGGCAGAGACTGTGACCTTTCCCCGGATTATGGGTAATTTTTCATCAGGTTATTTCAAGCTGGCCTTCGGTAACCCAAGTTGGTTGTGCAACTGTCCATGAGGAGTAGAGCAAACACAGAATCCCAAGATCACTGAGGTTGGAAATGACCTCGCAGATCATCCAGTCCCCCCTGTGCCCCATCCCCACCTTGTCCCCCAGCCCAGAGCACTGAGTGCCACGGCCAGGCCTTCCTTGGACACCTCCAGGGATGGGCACTCCAAACCTCCCTGGGCAGCCCCTGCCAAGGCCTGGCCACCCTTTCCAGGAAGAAATTCCTCCTGGTGTCCAATCTGAACTTCCCCTGGCGTTCTTTTTACCCTTAAGCTGTGTGAGCCCTACCATGCTCAACATCAGAGCTGTTTGGAATGTCTTCATGGACGTACTTTACAGGTGTGCAACGTATCCATCAGTTGGTTGAAGACCTGATTAAGGAGAAAACTCTAAGCTGACATCTAGTTATGATGGAACTTTGGTGTAACAAGTCAATCAACAAACTTCAGAGGAAAAATATTGAAAAGACAGGAGAAGGAACTGTGCTCCCCTCAGTCAATCAAGCTGTGAACACCAAAGGGAAAATGCAGCAATTGGTCTAAGGCAGAATGTGCCAGGGAATGTTTTATATAAGCCTGAAATGTTTATAAGATCAGCTACATTTACATGGAAGAAACTGTATGATTTTTCTGGAGCGTGGCCATTAGTTAAGTTTTATTTCATAATAATGTCATTCAAACAACCTATTGGCATTTTGTTTTCTCCTAGCTCCAGGATAATGAACGGAAGGGTTTTTTATAAATAAGAATTCTGGACAAAACAATAAGAAAGCCAGAAGTACGATGTAATCTCAGAATTAGGATTTTTTCATAACTGGTGATTAAATATCTCTAAAACTGCCGATTCTCTGCCATTTGGATACAGAAGTGGAAATTTGTTTCCTCTTCCACGAAACAAACACTGCATTTATGCTTTCTGAATATAGAAACAGGTTTTGCAACCATAATTATAACCAATTCTTTATTCTCAGCTTGCAATCTATAACCTGTTCATAGAATGGTTTGGGTTGGAAGAGCCCTTAAAGATCCTCCAGTTCCAACCCCCTGCAACTCCCTATTCAGCAACAACAAGTAGGATCACTAACAAACAGACTGATCCCATACTGAAATTATTCATGACGGAACAGGAACATTTGATTTTGGAAGGGCATTCTAGTTCAAAAATGGTACTGTGGTTTGGAGAAGATACTCCTATTGTCATGCTTTAAGGTGATGTTGAGGTCATCAAGCAATAAATCATACTTTGGGGTAGTAAATTTGTGACTAAAACAGGAGAAAAAAACTAATCTGTCTGTTTTCTTCTTTGTTTTTTTCCTTTTTTTTCCCTTTCTTCACAGAAATTGTGTTTCTCTCCTTAAACAGGACAAGTACCTCTTCTATCAAGTAGGATTTTTAACTATTTACCCCAGAAAGTGCTGTGGGTCACCTCAAAGATTGGGGCCTAAGTGCCTTTGGCACCATGTACTAGGAGAGCCAGCTGGTAATTTTTCACTAACATCGTGTTTCTGTGGGGAAAGCTTAATTTACCCAAAGTTTCCTGATTTCCCAGCTGACCATCTCAAATGAAATGTTCATTGAGGTTGACCTTGAGCTACTGGCTGTTAAAAAAAGCACCTTCCTGGTAGCATTTTCTGGCTGGAGCCCAGTAAAGGGTGTAGTGGGAAGGGCCGTTGGGATCAAGCAGGTTGGAAACACGGTGAATTCCAGAGTTTAGCCATGAGGTGAGTGCTCAGAGCAGGGCCTTTAAGCACCAAGAGAACAATTTAGTAAGAAACATCAGCATTTTTAAGAGCACAATCCAAAAAAGAGAGTCTTTGGGGACAACTGAGGCTGTGACACTTGTGCTGCTGTGTGACTCCAACCCTGGGTGTCTTGTCCCTTCTCTTGGCATCAGCAAGCACTTTTCCAGATGTGTAGTCCAGTCTCTTACTACTAAACCATCTCTCATTCACTTATTTCTCTCATTTTTTACACAAATCAAAGAGCCAAACTTGTGGTTGTGCATAAAAAACGTGGGAGAAGAAGCCTCTTCTACTTCTTAGGGAAGGAAAAGCCCCATCTTTGTTTCTTTTCAAGCTTTCTCAGCCACATCTCAACCTGGAGACCACAGAGTTGGATGTCCAGCCCTGACCCCACACAAAAGATGATACAAGACTTGACAAAATAGCACCTTTTCTGCCACGATTCATGTTAATTCTTACCACAGCTTGCAAAAGATGAGGTCTCATTCAACCATATTAATAATTGTTGTGGCCTTCAAAATGTTTGGTTCTTGATGTGCCTTCGCAGATCTTTGTCTTAGATGGATCTCTCAAAGAGATGTTTCTTGTCAGAGCAGGAACCACTCAACAGACCACCTTGCAACAAGCAGGGTTTCCCTACTGAATTTTGAATTTCAAACCCTTCCCACCCTAATTATAGTATGAATTTCTTTCTGATGTGAGAACAAATGGTAGAGGCAGAAATTAATATCTTGCAGGACTTCAGGAAGTCTTAGGATTCAGCAGGGCCTTTCTCCACCAGTTAAGTTGTCACCACCACTGCTTTCAGCCCTGACCAATGTTTTTTTGGCCAAAATTTTGGGCACAATGGCAAAAACAGAGTGTGACAAGTCACAGGTTACAGAATTATAGTAGTATACCGTCTATAATTAAACTTTTCCACTCAAAGACAATCTTTTTGTTCTGCCTTTGGGTTAGTCCTGCTTTGATAAAAATACCAGAGAAGTCACTCAGATTTTATTTTTAAATTAATTTCCAGAATAATGGAGACTAGAAACACTAAAATCACACTTGTTCCACCTCTACAATGCAAAGAAGATAATAGTAGCACACTTAGTAATATGAAAGTAATTTAACAATACCCATTATTAGCACCTAATAAAAACATTATGACAATAATCCACACTCATAACATCTCAATAATATCCAGAGAAACAACCTTGCCTTTCAAAGCCTTGTCCATCAGAAGCTATTGAAGGCAAACTGGGCCTCCCCACCAGTGTTTTCCACACAGGCATCCCAAATTCTGATTCAGCCCCATCCATCCCTTGCAGCCTCTCCCACCACATTCCCTCTCATTTTTTGCAGTCTCCAGCCTTTGCAAGAGGCTCCATCCCCTACCTGTCACTGCCCAGAGCCCTGCAGGTCACACTTTTCCTCATAAACTGGTTTCTCCACCCCTTTTCTCTGTGCATTGATATTTCCTGGAGGAGCCCAGTGAAAAGTTGTGAAGTTTTCCCTTCTTTTTTTCCCCCCCCCCCCCCCACTTTTTTTTTTCTTTTTCTCCTGTGTAATGACATTTAAAGGCTTCCCCACCCCAGGCTTGCTACATCTATGCCATCTTCTGGATGTTCCGTGAATCTTCCTTCTCCCAGAGCACTTCTGGCAGTTGGATATCCCGAGTAAAAATCTCTTTAACAAAAGTTCCTGCTTCCTGAAGTCTGCAAAGGACACACAGCTGATATGGGGAGAGGGACAAGGTTTTAGGGCCAGGGTCACAGCTTCAGATGTGCTTCCTTTGTTTACTGCCTGCATGCAAGGAAAAGTGATTGTTGCTCGGGGAACTGCCACTTCTATGCTAAGAATAGTTACCGAATCCAGCAAAACATTCCCCTTCCAGGGGGAAGTTACTTTCACTCAGTTAAGAATTTATCAAGTGCATTTTTTTTTTAATGCACTGAACACCTGTTCAGAACTTATTCCCTTGTTTTTTTGCTGCCAGATGTTGAAGTTGTCCTCTTTAGAGTTTATTCCCTCGTTTTTTGCTGCCAAATGTTGAAGTTGTAATTTCCTTTTCCAGCATTTTCTTACCCTTTATATCTGGGTTTCATGTCACTGTTTTGAGATCTGCAGCTGATTTGCCTTCGACTGTTTAGAAACAGTTGTCTCTGAACTATTCACATTATGATTTCCCTGCATGATGAACAGACATCCTCACTTTGGGCATCCTTCTACTCCTATTTATATATAAATTGAAATGAAAATAATACTTTGGGGTTTTTTGATGAAAACTAGCTGGAGTTCTTCAATATTGCCTCTTGTAGGAAACCCAAAATTAGTGAGGAATTCAGTCAGAAAATTAGTTCATTCTTGGATATTTAAATATTAGCAACATGATTAAATGACTTGTTAAATCACAGCCCAGATAGCAAAGACTCAGGGAGATAATTTCAGCTTAATAAGAGAGACAATGGATAATACTCATTACTTAAAGTTTCCACTAAATCTCCTCCATTGTCTAAAGAAGTGCAAATAATTCATTGGAAAACCAGAGAGACAGTAAAATGATTCATTACTTTAAATGCTGCTTTTACCAGGTAGTTTTAGACTGATCAGTGAGGCTGGGCTGCTGTGTAACAACTTCTTGATTTTAAAGCCAAAAAACCAAACAATTTGTTTTTTAGGAACCAATATCACAGTCACTGCAAGGCAAGACCTTATGAAAGTTGGATATTAAAAAATAAACATGTAAAAAATTCAAGCTTTCATTGCCAGGAAGCAATCACAGTAACTTACTGTTCAGTGGTACTCCCACAGATTGATAATTCTCACAGTCAGTTGAAAAATAATCATTTTTGCTCCATCAGAAATTCAGATCGTGGCCAGGAATGAAAGTGTTGAAATTCCTCACTGAGAGTTCTGTTTTTCACAGATTAGTGAAAGTGGAAAGCATCGAGATGTTACATTTCCATCCCTCTTTTGCAGATGAATTTTTATGACTATCCAGCAGTGACCATGAACTTCTGAACTGCCAGGGGCTTCCACAGCCAGAAGAACCTTTCCCTCCAAGGAGCAGTTCAACATCAGGCTGAACTCTCACACTTTGGGTTTATTCCTTGTAATAAGTGCCTTGGCCAGGAGGAGAGAAATCAGGAGGAAAAAAATCAGATATTCTGGCTGCTCCTCCCAATGTGCACAATTCCAACCATGCTAAATCCCTCCTAGACCAGTTCTTGATTGCATCCCAGGGTGTTAGGACTAGAAAAATGTGTTTTATGTGAGGTACATCATCTACAAACAGAAGAGATTGCTAAGATGAGGCATATAAGTTAGTTATCAGCACAGGGGGCAGCAGTTTGCAGCTGACAGGAAGATTTGACAGACAGGAAGGTTATTGAATCTTTTAGTTTGGAAAAGACCTTTAAGATCATCGAGTCCAACCCAGCACTGATAAGGCCACCACTAACCCATGTCCCCAAGTGCCACACCTACACATCCTTTAAATAATTCCAGGGATGGGGACTTCACCACCTCCCTGGGCAGCCCCTTCCGGTGCTTGACAACCCTTTCTGTGAAGAAATTCTTCCTAAGATCCAATCTAAACCTCCTCTGGTAAAACTTAAGGCTGTTCCCTCTCCTCCTGTCCCTTGTTCCCTGGCAGTAGAGCCCAACCTCCCCCCCGGCTCCCCCCTCCTGTCAGGGGGTTGCAGAGCCAGAAGGTCCCCCCTGAGCCTCCTTTTCTCCAGGTTGAGCCCCCCCAGCTCCCTCAGCCCCTCCTGCTGCTCCAACCCCTTCCCCAGACACACTCCAGCCCCTCAGTGTCCTTCTTGTCATGTGGGTCCTCAAACAATCCAGATTTGAATTGTGGCCTCACCAGTGCCCAGCACAGGGGGACAATCACTGCCCTGATCCTGCTTGCCACACTATGGCTGGTACAAACCAGATCCAAAGATATGTGAGAATGAAGATGAAACTTCTTGGTTGCAGCACAAGTATTCAGGATTTCAAAGCCCCTGACAAACTCCAAATTAGCTCTCTGACAACTGTAGATGGAGAGCACAGAGAGAGGTTAAGGCCGACACTGCTGAAGCGTCTCCTTCTTTTTACGTTCTCATTACTTTAAGAGCTCACATCTGGGGTCACATTCCAGGAAAAGCATGGGCTGAAAAGCAGAATTCAGAACATCACACACCAGCCTTCATTTCCAGAGCACTGTCTCTGGATAGCAGACAGCTCCATGGATGTTTTGGAAAGGTGAAGCATGGGCCATTCTAGCAAAGTGCAAGGAAGGCAAGCTAAAAATTCCCCCTCACAGGCCATACCAGAGGGGAATTTATCTTAATTAAAATATCCAGTTAACTGCATAAACTGGTGATTTTTGCTTTCTCCAGAGGCAATGTGGACAGGCAGCTCTGAGGAGCAATTCACTCCTCCTAATTAAGATATCCACTTCATTTCACCAGCCTGGTCTAGAAGTTTATCTGGTGTTTGGCAAAAATTGGGTGGGATGGGACCTACCTCGTACAAATTTCACCTAAAGGTTTTAATGGTTTGGAAAGATTAAAATGAAAATAAATGTCAGTATATATCAGGAAATTTATTACACTTACAAAACAGTCTGGAGAACTCAAAGGTAGGCAAAGAGAGAGAACTCCCTTCTCCTTCCCTGTAAGAGAGAAATGGGGAAGGAGGCAGAAGATTCATAAAAACAAGCTGACTGAACCTCTGAAATAATGCTAATCCCCCTGCTCTGAATTGTCTATTATCTTTACCTAAAGTGAAACAGTCCCAATTAGCAATCCATTACTAAGATTAGTGTAAGAACAATCCACTTCACTGGAAAATGAGTCATAAACTTCCAGAGGGAGGACTGTAAACAGGACCATTCAATATTCACCCCTCCGCATTGTTCTGCAAAGAACCATCTCTAATTTAATGATCTGGTCCAGTATATTTATGGTGCTGCTCCCAAATCCACTTTGTATTGCTAACAGATTATTTCTGTCTGAGTAATGGGGCTGTCTCTTGTTTGCTGCTTACTCATTATTCTTAAGTAATTAATGTTAAACCCACAGGCTTTTGAATGATCGATCTGCTCTGGGTTTGCAAACAAGTGGTATAATCCCCTGAGTATCCTTTTATTTTCAGTCTGCAGGAAAAAGCTGTGCAACAAACTGGAGTGTTATCCATGTTTTTAAGGTCCATGCAGGGAGGCATCAGTTTGGTCAGTGTTTTGCCCAAATTCCCACACTAAGGGTTTGATCCTGTGAGGATTTAGGCATGTCTTCACATGCACTGCAGTCAGAGGAAGCATCAGCTGTGTCGAGGGAAAGGCTCAACCCAATTTAATCTTTCCCTTAGCCTAAAATGCCTGGAGCACTAGAAGACTAGGGGAGAGAGAAAAAGTAAAATATATATGAGTAAGGAGTGAAGATTCCCCTCACAGAAAGGTCTGTGTTTGTCTCTGGCCAACCAAAGAGATCAAAGTCACATAAAGCAGATCCTGTTCTCTAAAAAATCCAGATGCACAACGGGGTTTCTTGCATTTGGGAAGGGAAAGTTTGGACAGTGGGGAGGAAAACAACTCCTGACTCAGGTTCTTCACTGCTCTGTTCCTCAGGAAAGCATTTCTATCCAGGCATTCAGTTTGTTTTGTATCAAAAAGGACTTGATTGTGCAAATGTAAAAGTCAGGGAAGCTGATCCCATGTTAAATTCAAGCCACCTTGATTAACAAAGAAATTCCCATCTTCATATGTGAATCCAAATGGCAAGAGCAGTTAAAAACAGAGCAAGTTTGCTCACAAATTGCCAATATCTGGGAGCAAAGGTGGGATTTAAGGTTGACATTCATACTGCCCTTTTTCCAGAAGGTGAATATATCTATGGGGAAAATATTTCCTATATCTGTGCTGGTAAATTCCGAGTTTTTCAGGATCACACTCCTATTAATGAACCCTCAGACTCTGTCAGCTCAGCCACGTGCAAACTATTTATCAGGAACTATTTATCAGGCACTAAGAGATTTTGGAGAGCCCGTCTGAGACTAAAACCATTTTAGGGACTGCTCTAAAAGTTATAATGAACAGGAGACAAATTTATGGCAGCTGAGAATGTTCCCTGACACTGTTTACTCTCCTGGTAAAGACATGGCCTCTACAGAGAGACGTGGTCAGTAACCTAAATAAAATACACTCCACAAATTTAATGTCAGAAGGGCTTGCAAGAAGGGATAAATACACAGCAGGAGTAACAAGCTGTATTCCAAGGGGATTGTTTTCCACCTTGTTTTTAGCTTGAACATCCAGTGTGATTTCTTTTCAGAGATGTTTTCTCGACATGGAAGATGGGATCCTGGAGAGAAACCTGTTGTAACTAGAGGTGAATTTTACAGGCTGCAGCACATTTGAACTCTTTGACTCTTCAATATTCATAAAAAGGGATAAACTCAACTCACCTTGGCTGCTCCCAGTGTATTTCCCTCCAAGATTTTCAAACCATGCTGGAATAACTTCATTGTGTTTAAAATAACTGTCCCTTCTCATCAACCAGCATGGATGGAGTAATTAACTTCCAGGTGTATTGTTCCCAGTTCCATTGGTTTACTGGGATTGGGAACAAGCCCTGAAACAACAAAAAAATGAGGTTTTTGCTCTCCCTATCAGGGGCAGACTTCAGTCACAGCAAAACTTTGGCATATTTATGATGAAAAACTTATAATTCAGGATGCAAGAATACAAACAGAGGTGAGATTCTGTTAAGACCTTCGACCACTGGGTAAGATCCAGAGAAATTCCTATTTAGCAGCTACACGAATAAGCTACTGAGAACTTCTGGTGAGGAATGGCTCTTTAAGCACTGCTATTCCATTTTTGATATGGCAAACAATGCCAGAAATTAATCACTCTATGCTAAATAGTGGAAAAAAGCAGCACCTGGACCTCCCAGTGTCCTCCTTAGTTCTGTTGGCTCAGCAGAACTGGGAGCAAGTCAGATGAATGAAGTATATTCTTATTATTTAATATTAAAAGCTGTCTCCTGATTCATCTTCCTGCAGCAAGTGTGAATGTTTGTGTAATCTTCTGGGGAGTGGAAAGACTAATATTTTAGTAAAAGGGTTTTTTTTTTCTTACCTTCTCAGTCAAATCATCTGGAGGCTGAAGAACCTGCTGTTTCCAGAAACTCTCCCTCCTCTTGCACTGACCAGTAGCTGCAGGATAATCTTATTTCTTACGTGCATTCTTGAGAACTACTGACAGTAAAATCAGAGAGACACACACATAATATACATCTTTTCTGCAGAAATACAGTCTGCAGGGATCAGAAGGGGAGCAGAGGTACCAACAGGACTCTTTGGAAGGCTCAGAACACTTCACTCTCACTGCAGCTTGGCTGAGGTCAGGATGTGACCCTGACACGACCCTACACAACACCAGCCCTTGCTGAGGGAGGTCAGTGACTTTGCACACAGATACATGAGGTGTGAAAAGTTGTCAGACCCCAAAGGAGGGAAAAATCCCCAACACTTTTTTTTTCCACCTGGGATTCCCCCCGTGCAGTCTCACTGCCCTCAGCAAGCACAATAAGGATTAACTAGAGGCAGATACTAAAAGTCAGCAGACTCACATATCCACACATCCACGTGCAGACAGCAGTGTCCAGTTTTTAAATTAATTTTATTTCTCAATTGGAGAGAAAAACACATGGTTTTGAGGCCAGTGGCAATTGGTGACAGTGCCCTGAGAGTGCTGATAACAAATCTGAAGCAAGCAAAGCAAAACTTGCAATTGTTTTCAGTAAAAAAGCCTCACCCTCCTTTCCCCCCCCTCAATTCCCTGCTCATTACAAACTGCTTTGCTATCTGATAAATGAAAACAATTTACCATGTTTTCTTCCCAGCTCATTTGTGCACATAAAAGAGGCTGAGGATGAAAATATTAAGCACACACCACCCAGCTGCTGGTTTGTGTCTGCTCCAGGGCTGGCAGGACGGGAATTCCTGCTGTAAATGCTGACAGAGCTTGTCAGAGAGGAAAGGTTACTTCCATCAAAGCAAAATCCGTGAGGTAAGACAACCTAGTGCTTGGACAGCACTGCTCACCTCCAGGAGGAAGCTTCAGAGGCGAGTTATGAGAGCAAGCTTTGAGACTGAGGAAAAGAATTGGGTATATTGGAAGTTCCTGTGAGCCACAGTGACTGCAAAACAAACCTTGGATAACCAGTGGGTGTAAAAATGGATGGGGCACCAGTTGGTGAGGAGTGTTGGTCCGTGCTGGCATCATCATGGAGTGCAGTGCAAGAGGAGCAAAGCAGCTGCTGCTGAAAACCCCTAGGAAAATTTCAGTCCCCATGTGCAGCTTCTCTTTCAAACCTGTCTAGGCAAAGAATTCCCTGGTATCTTATGGGAAATGTAATAATAACTGCTCCTTTTCTCCTTTTTGAATCCTTTTCTGCTATGGATTCAAAGCAATGGCAGCTCTTCCACCTGGTTGTTGTCCCAGCTGGACAGACTGGACATGATCACACGCAGGACTTTGGCTGCAGAGAATTTTGGCTTTGAAGTAATTTTGCTAACTTTGTTTTTTTATTCTTCTTTTTTTTCCATCAGCATCAGCTCAGGCTTGACTGCTATATTTTTTAAGCAATATAATAATAGTAATAATGTCTATTATGATTATGATGACAGTGATGAAAATTACTCCTTTATATTTATGCTCTAAAGTTTTCAGAGAGGAGGAAGAAACCCAACATTTTGCCTTGCTGTTTTTCTCCCCACACAGAGTCTAATGATCACTTCTTAAATAAATGATCTGAAAAAAAAACATCTTGGCAAGTTTATTACCAGGTCAAGCATTGATGTGCTTTCAGCAGGGAAGGAAGAAGAAAGAGCAGAAGAAATAATTCCACAGAAGGAATAAGGCAGAGCTGTATTACTGCAAAAGCAAATAAAGGAGGCTGAGGGAAGCAGTCCCTGCTGTCCAGGCAAAGAGTGAAGTATAATTTATACCTCTCACACAGAAGGAGTCTCCTGCAGGGTGAACTGCAGCAGGCACTGAGCAAAACAAAACTCAGTTGAGAACTGGAAAAACAGCATCCAGGGCTGTCTGCTCTTGGCAACAGGCAAGGATGTCACCACCAGAAATCCCTCTTTTCCCCTCACTTGGAGTATCTCCTGACCATTTTCTTTTCAGCTGGCATTGACAGTGACTTGGTTGCTTGAGTCAGAGATGGAAATAATTTCCACCACTCTTTCAGGAGAATATCCTAGTAAAGAATACTTACTGCCCTTAATCCTTTTCAGTCTCTCTCATCCTAACAAACATTTCTGCTGTCCCAGCTGTGGGGAATCCCCTTGCTGACACCCAGTCCTGCTGTGGTGCAGCTGCTTTCTGGAGCTGTGCTTGTACCACTGGTAGCACAGACAGGGCTGTGGGACGTTATGGGTCATCTGATTCACGCTCAGCAGATGTTGGAGGCATCACATGAAACACCAACACAAATCCCTGCAGCCGTGGGGGCAGGATTTTCCTTGTCTTAGGAGCTATGGACTTCCCAGGATGGGGAGGTTCTGGTGTGAGCAGCAGTGGGTGACTTGGGGAGAAGTTCTACAGCACAGTTGGCACTCCCAGGAGCTGGGTAGCTCTTGCATCATCAAAACATATTCATCTGCAGAGATAATTAGGGACTTCACCAGCCTGAGAATAATTCCACAAGAAACCTCACCCTCCCGAAGATACAAAAAGCCTTTATTTGTTTTAGTTTTTGGTTCCCACAGGTGGGATCTATAACCCTGGTTTTAGGATCCAGATCCTCCTTGACAGGGAGGCAGAGTCCTGTTGAACTGGTCGAGTTCCTGTGAAATGACCTCACAGAAGAATCCACCTGGGACCCCCAGTCCCAGCACAAGGAGCCTAGAGATCTCTCTCTTGTACAGAAAGGGCATTTCCCCTGCATCCAGGTCCTTCTGCAGCTCGAGTCAGCACATTTAAGCTCTTGGCAGACAAAATGATCAGGCTTTGCTGATAATAAGAGCTGCTCCAGCACTGCTTTGGGACCAGGCACTCGAGGAGCTATTTATAGATGAGAGAAGAGCAGCAACGAGGGAAAGGAAGGAAAAAATGGAACTGGCTGAATGTGTGAGCAACATTTTTCCTTTTTAAATTATACATCTGCAAAGTGATCTCAGGAGCTCGAGACTCACATTCTGTTCTCCAAACAGCTGATTTCATCAGGAGGTTTTAAGGACATTATAATCCCTTCATTCACAAATGTGGGTTAAGAATAAAGGCTAAATATGTAGAAAATGCTCTGAATCTTCAGAGCCCTCGGTGACTGCTGGTGCAGTCACCCTTGCTGTAGTGTTTTGATGTTGGAAGTGAACATTGGTCCTGTTTAATGGTCAGGAACCACATGGAAAATTTGGACAGGGCTTGGAGCAACCTGGTCTAGTGGAAGGTGTCCCTGCCCTTGGAAGGGGGTTTGGAATGAGGTGGTCTTTAAGGTCCCTTCCAACCCAATCCCAAATTTTATGATTCTATATGGTGATTAATTTGACCTTGCAGCCATCAGGTCATGAGCCATTAACATGTTTTGCCAAAATTGAAGAAGAAAAAGTGCCATACTGAGATACTGGTGTGAGGATAAAATCAGCCCTCCCTAATCCTCCACTTTAGGTTCAGAAGGTGCTTTCTTCCCAACCAGCTCGAAATTCTCCACACTTCAACCCTTTTCATGAAATGCACATTCAGCGCCTGTCCCCTTGTCTGAGAAAATGGAGTATCCGAGGAGTTCATGTTCAAAAAACACTTGTGGAACCTGTTTTCCTTCTCAGCAGAGGGACAAATGGGAGAGGGAGGGAGAGAACTAATGGTGAATGGTCTCGAGGTGAAGCCACAGGAGAATCCTCTGAGGGCACTTTGTGTGTCCAGCTGGAGCAGAGGAGCCCCAGGGCAGAGCTCAGCAGGGGCTGCAGCTCCTCCTGAGGGGCAGCTCCGACCTCTGCTCGCTGGGAGCAGGGACAGGACCCAGAGAAGGGCTGGAGCTGGAACAGGGTAGGCTCAGGGTGGATCTCAGGACAAGGTTCTTCCCCCACAGGGTGCTGGGCACTGCCCAGGCTCCCCAGGGCAGTGGGCATGGCCCCAAGGCTGCCAGAGCTCCAGGAGGGTTTGGACAACGCTCTGAGGGACAGGGGGGAGTTTTGGGGTGTCCTGGGCAGGGCCAGGGCTTGGACTTGATGATCCTTGAGGGTCCCTCCTAACTCAGAATGTTCCATGATTCTTTGATTCTGGGTGTCTCTCTGTCTGATGCTGGACTTGCCCAAGACTTCCCACTTCAGGCCTCCTCTCTCAGCCTCTGGTTTCAAGCTCTCTGAGTGACACCAGTACAACTGTCAGTAGTTCAGGAATCAATGAAAGAATAAACCAAGTTTTTTCCTATGATTTTTTTTCCACGTTACTCAAGGCTTTAGCATTTGGGAGTCCAGTCCGATGTCACTGCATTTCCCTACTCCTGGGCTCAGCTGTGCGGTGTGGAAGGGATTGCGGTGTCCGGACTCTCCTCTCCTCCTCTCTCCCAGCTGCTGTTCCCACTAGATGGCATCTCCGTCCCGCAAACATCTCCGGCTCCCGCGGTGTTATCTAACCCTCCCGGATTTACACGGCTCATAGAACACCGGTTGAGCACTGAGCGATTAAACTGGGCAAACATTTCATTATTCTACCTCGATTTCTACTCCAGGATACCACAAAAAAAGTGCCACGGATCAGCAGCATCGGAGCATCTTCCTTTCAATCATCCCTTCCGAAACACTGTCACTGCTGTCAGTGGTGTCCCAGTGACAGAGTTTGTTCTCTCACAGAACATGAAGAGCCTCAGCAGTGCCCAGCACAGAGGGAAATCACTTCCCTGGGCCTGTGCCCACACTATTCCTGATCCAACCCAGGTGCCATTGGCCTTCCTGCCCACCTGGGCACACCTGGGCTCGTGTTCAGCCTCTGTCATGAGCACCCCCAGGGCCTTTTCCAACAGGCAGCTCTCCAGCCACAGAAGGAAGAGCTCTTTTAAGGTAAGTGTTCTTTGAGCAGTGATGTGAACAACAGACCAGCACACAGTGCAGATTTGCCAGGGTTTCAACTCAGACAACCCCTCAAAGTCATAAACTCAATGGATGTATTCTTCTCTTCATACCTGATCCAATGAATCCCTGCTGGAGGCAGTGGAAGTGATGAAAAATTCTAGCACTGAGCTGGCAGAATAAAATCCCTCCATCCCAGGGTTGTGGGAAGAAACAGTAACATCCTCCATGCATGGTGTGCCTTGAGATTGCAATGGGGAAATGACTTGTTGCTGTGTGAGCTTTGTCCCCTCTGCACTTGAAGACGTGGGTGCCTCATGTCTGAGGAAATTTTGGGAGGGCACTCTCAGTTGTGTGAGAGTTGCCCATCAAGCTTCAGTCACGTTTGGGGCCTGGGATGTGCTGGACACCCCAGGTGCTTGAGGGAAGCACAGCACGGAGGAGTACAAAGAGATGCCTGAGGGGACAAGATCTGCCAGAGGCACATGAGAAACTTGTACAAAAAGCCTGAGGCTTCAGCCTAGTGTTCCAGCAGCTCACCCCTGGTGTCTCATTAGGCTGTCACCTCATATCTGAGGTTTGAGAGCATTTTTTCCTTTACCACAGTGTTTTTGTTGTCACTGTCATTAAGCTCTACAAGAACAGGGAGGATGGAGGTATCACGTTCTTGCACAGTTCACAGTAACAGAATTACAGAATATTCTGAGTTGGAAAGCACCCACAAGGAGCATCAAGTCCTTAAATCAATGGAAATACCATCGTAGAAAATGACATATATCCAGTATTTCAGTTCAGTAGTTTATAACCTGTGCCCACCCCACCATTACCACAGTGTTGTATTTTTGTGTCTATATTGCTTTCTTGCCCTTCTCAACATGCAACAATCATGAGGAAAGTTACAGCTTAAACCCCTGTTTGATCAGCAGCATTATGGCATCTGTATCATCCCTTTTGTTTGGTTTATTGGGGGAAATTGGTCTAAGTTACTCAAATCCTGTAAAAATAATTTGGATCTCAACGGGTATCACACATCAAATTGTCATTACCATATCTACCTCAGTGGCATCTTCCATTGGAAATCAACTTAATCTTGTTTCTGACACATTTTCCCAATTACAGCAGCTGCACATATTCCAGAAAAGCACTGCAGAACCAGATGAACTCCCCAGGTACAAACCTGTCTTTCTCTCACCAGCTGTTGGGCTGGTGCCTGGTGTTTCTTTTGGCGCTTTTGCCTCGATAAATGTCATAAATTCTCACATTTAGGAAGGGCCCAGGGAGGGAATCAGGGTTTGTAATTCAGGACCTGCCCCCCAAAGCCATAGGATAGGATGGGATGTGTGTTTTTATCTACTTCATTGTAACATCAGAACCCCTGGACTCTCCCAAGAAGGATGGCTATGAAGAGAAATTCTCTGTAGCAGTTTAGATTGGATGTTAGGAAAAATTTCCTCACGGAAAGGGTTGTCAGGCATTGGAAGGAGCTGCCCAGGGAGGTGATGGAGTCCCCATCTCTGGAGGTATTTAAAAGAGGTGTAGATGTGACACTTGGGGACAAGGTTTAGTGGTGGCCTTAGCAGTGTTAGTTTAAGGGTTGGACTCGATATTAAAGGTATTTTCCAACCTAAATGACTCTGTGATTCTTTAATCTCTATTGTGATGGTAATATTGGTTTGATACAGTTAAAAGCATAAGAACTTCTTCCTTCATATGCAAATTTCTTTTTAAATAAACAATATGTCAGGAGATTTCAGGTATGTTCTTTTGTGAGAAAAAATTGTGCCCCAAGCCCACTTTAATTGCTTTGACTTTTTTACTTGGTTAGTCAATTCCTTAGGAAAATTAGAGGTATAATGAAGGAAAATGTCACCATCTGTCTGAAACTGGTGTACAGAGGAAAACGCTTTAAAAATTGCATATTATTCCCAAAAGTAATTTATCACTTTGACCCAAAGAGAAAGAATTGCTGTGAAACCAGTGCTATGCTACTCACAAACTCTGCATGCTCAGAGCCTTTGAGTCTTTTTGGTTTCTTCTACTCACTTGCCAGCAGCTGCTGATGTCAGTGCCAGTAGGAAAGCACTGCAGGTGGAGCAGAGAAACAGAGAAATCAGAGAAGACAAAACAGCTCATGGGGAGCCTGAAACCCCTAAGTCACAGCACAACACTGTCACTTCTCCTGGAGCACTTCCCTGCATGAGCAGGGGCTGTGTGAGCTGCTGGGGCTGATTTGTGTGGGCTGTTGTGGCCAAGAGAGCTGCAAACCTGAGCAGGTACTTCTGCAGTGGTTGTAGTTAGGGGACAAAAAAAGTTCTGATCAAGTATTAGAAGTAAGAACGTTTCATAACCCCAGCACAGGAAGAATGTGGAGCTGTTGGAGAGAGTCCAGAGGAGGCACCAAGAGGCATCTGAGGGCTAGAGCAGCTCTGCTGGGAGAGCTGGGATTGTTCAGCCTGGAGAAGAGAAGCCTTAGGGGAACTAATTGTGGCCTTCCAGGACATGAAGGAGCTCCAAGAGAGCTGGAGAGAGACTATTTCCAAGGGCCTGGAGTGACAGGACAAGGGGGAATGGCTTCAAATTGAAACAGAGAGGAGTTAGATTGGATATTAGGAAGAAATTGCTGGCTATGAGGGTGGGGAGGTCCTGTCCCAGGTTGCCCAGAGAAGCTGTGGCTGCCCCTGGATCCCTGGAAGTGTCCAAGGCCAGGTTGGATGGAACTGGAACAGTGTGGTCTAGTGGAAGGTGTCCCTGCACACGGCAGGGTTAGGAACTGGATGATCTTTGAGGTCCCTTCCAACCCAAACCATTCTGTGATTCTCTAACTCTTTTGCCTTGGGTTCCCTTTTCAGTGCTCTGTGCTTTCTCTTTTCCTTCCTCCTTCTTTTGGTTACACCCAAGCTGGACTAATAAAACTCTGGGGGAGAAAGCAGTGGTACCATTTTTATGTCCTTCCTTCACAGCACAACATGTTGCCAAAATTATAAAGTGTTTTGTGAGAACTTTTGGATTTGCTGAAGTCCATGATCAACATCCTGTTAATTCTTAGGATCACCCCTGATTTCTGCAACATGCCAGAGCTCCACATCACTGACTCCAAAGGCCATTTCTAAAGATAACACCCTAGAGAAAGATTTCATTTCAAGATGTGGCTTCCTTGGGAGGAACAGTCACCATTCCTGGTGCAAGACACCTGGGGAATGACACCATGAGAAGCCACACTCAGCTTTGCCACTGTGGTGGGTTGACCATGGTTGGATGTCAGGTGCCCACTAAATTGCTTTATCACTTCCCTCCTCCCAAAGAGGGGAGAGAAAATACAGTGAAATGTTTGTAGGCTGAAATAAGGGCAGTGAGAGATCACTCACCAATTATCATCACAGGCAGAACAGACTTGACTTGGGGAAATTAGTTTAGGGCTGTCAGGAATATCTTGATTCCATGTGGGCTCTGCCTGAATTTCTTCCCTCTGTTTACCTCCACATTCTGAATTTGGAGCTGAACACACACACACAAAGAAGGGAAGGAAAAAGAAGAAAAGAAAAAAAAAATCAAAGAGGGATTAATATTTTCTCACTGAAATTCCTGCCCACCCACAAACCCCACATTGAAATAGAGACAACACTGGGATTCTCGAGAGCTGTACCGCTCATGTATGGCCTTTGACATTCAAAAAATCTCACTGAGCTTTACAAAGGAAGTAAATTCAACCCTCAGAGTTTTACAAGTGAAGAAAGTACAGGAGAGAAATAACACACAGCAGAGAAGGAGCAGGGCCAAGGCTGGGACACACACAGCCAGTGGCATTGCCCACCAGCTCAGTTGTCCTGGCAACAGGTTGCTGTTCCACAGAGATCCCATTGAGCTCCAACCACCTTCAGAGCTTGAAGATGATTCAGGGTGGCTGAACTGCAGGGACACTTTCATTCTGACAAGTCCCTCACAACTCTTCAGTGCTCCATCCTTTGTGTTCAGTTCTTCAGGGTTCTGTTTCTGATTTCTGTCACAGTGATCAGCTTTGGTATCAGTGTCAGGAATTTTGCCACGGATTACGGAATTCACAAGTCACAAATCGAGTCTATGGGCTCTGAGTGGCCCATGGTGACCCCGAGGTGTCACTGGGGGCCTGTCAGGGAATGAACAGCACCAAGTTAGAGAGGATCATAAGCATTTTTGATGCAGTTGCCCATCTCAGTCTGCAGGAAGCAGGTCTTTGCCACTGCAAGGGACTTTCCTGACACAGGACAGAGCTGTGCCTTTCTGATCAACTGCTTCCCTTGCACTCTTGGTTTGCTGCTTTGCAGCCATGATGCTGAATTGCTCTAAAATCAGATGTATAACAGAGACTATGGACAACATCCCAGAGCACTCCAGGCTTGTCCTGCCCCAGAGCAATCACAGCAGTCAGGAACTTGAGAAGCAGAACTGGAAGTAAGTGGCTTTTTCTTGGCAGTTTGATAAAGGAATAAGGGAGCAGGGATGAAAAAAAGAGCAGGGATGGAGGAGAGAGCAGGACTGCACAGCCCAGAAGGAAGCAGTAGAGGAATAGAAGATGCATTCCTGTCATTCTCCCGGACAGAAATTTTGGAGTTTGAGAGAAGAGCAAAGGAACATAAACTCTGGATTCAAAGCCAGCCCAACCTGTCTACAACTGCAACAAATCTCTGCTCCCAAGCAAGGGAATGGCAGAAGCTCCCAGAGTGTTTCTGAAGCCAGTGTGAACCAGGAGAGTCGTGTTGGCTTCTATCCAGGCTGCATCACATCAGAACCTGCTTCCAAAATGGGTCCTGCAGAACTGGGTCTGTGTGTTGACCTGGGGGGGAATTATCCTTTCTTCCACCCTGTCACCTTAAAACTGTACCTGCATGTGGCCACTTGAGGTACAGCTGAAGTAGAAATGATCATAGTAGAAAGCAAGCAGGTTTTCCTTCAGCTTTCACGAGGGGATTTGTGAAGAAAGCAAGCTCAGGTAGATTATTGCAATCCTTCACCACTCCCTCCCTTCCTCAGTTGTTCCTCTGCTCCCAAAATCTCTCTCTCCTGTCTTTTTTTTCTCATCACTCCTTTCAGAAACTCCTTCTCTTCTCTGCAGTGGGTTTAATAGTACTCAGGACACATCTACAGACAAGGCTGATGTTTCCTTCCACTTTCACACTTGATCTAAAATCACCAAAATCTCCAAAATGTTCTAAACTGTTGAGCAGTGCTGAGCCTCAGGTTACCAATTAGGGAACAAAGCTGTCCATCCAGGTATGAGGTGGGAACAACATGGGATTCATCACCTTCTCCCTGCCCTGCAGAGACTTTGCACAGCTCAGGTCCCTGCCTTAAAATCTCCCCTCAGCAAATAATAAACAGAAATTACAACATTAATTAGAAAAGACAACTTTGAAGTTGGCTCCTGAGATGGTGAGATTATTTCTACAGTAATTCATTTCCAAAAAAGGATTGACAGAAATTAAGTATGGAATTAAAAAAAAAACCAACAAAACAAAACAATCAACTCAAGAGTAGTTTACAGCAGGGAATTCTTTTGTCTCACACACATGAGTTTGTTATGAGCACAAAGGATTTGCTCTGCTAAAAATCAGATTTGATACCTAGATTAAAGCAACAAAAAACATCCATGCACCACTCCAGAGGGCTGTAAGCACATACAGGCTCTGAGAAGGGGAGCCTGTATTAAGGTGATTAAGTTTCCTTATTGTTTGGCAGACTGAGATAGGTTTGGCAAGAGGAATCTCAGACTTTGCAGAGCTTCTGGGGAGGAAAGGGGAGAAAATCACAACAAATGGGAGAGGAGACGAATTCAAACTCATCAGTTACACAAGAACCTTGGAAGTGCAATTCCCAGGCAGAGCAATCACCTGTTGTGAAGGTTGACCTTGTCTGGCTGACAACCACTCACCCAGCTCCTCTCCCACCCCCCGTCCTGCTGCTCTGCCCTGTGCTGCTGGATTTCTTCTCACACCTCTTCTAACTCCTCTCTCACAGCTGCTGCACTTTGGGTTTTACCCTTTTCCTAAATGTGTTTTCATAGAATCACAGAATGGTTTAGGATGGAAGGGACCTTAAAACTCATCCGGTGCCACCCCCTGCCATGGGCAGGGACACCTTCCACTATCCCAGGTTGCTCCAAGTCCCGTCCAACCTGGCCTTGGACACTTCCAGGGATCCAGGGGCAGCCACAGCTTCTCTGGGCAACCTGTGCCAGGGCCTCACCACCCTCACATGGAACAATTTCTTCCCACTATGTAATCTTAACCGACTCTCAGTTTGAAATCATTCCCCTTTTTCCTGTCACTCCACACCCTTGGAAATAGTTTTCCCAGAGGCTGCAGCGCCTTGGCTGAGGGGCTGAGCTTTTGCCAGTGCTGAGTGCATTTTGGAAACACTGGGACTGGCTGTGCCTGGCACAGAGACCACTCCTGCAGCACCCCTGGCTACCAAGATCTTATCACAGAAAGCCAAACACACCTGTAAACCCTGCAAACCCGGCAGAGACAGGCAACAAAAGCTCCATGAGTGCCCAATATTGGCTTTGATGGATCTACCTCTTTTCTTCTACATGTGGACAAGGGGGAATGGCTTTAAATTGAAACAGTGCAGCTTTAGATTAAATATTGGGAAGAAATTCTTCCCTGTGAGGGTGGGGAAGCCCTAGCACAGGTTTCCCAGAGAAGCTGTGGCTGGCCCTGGATCCCTGGAAGTGTCCAAGGCCAGATTGGACAGGGCTTGGAGCAACCTGGGCTACTGGAAGGTGTCCCTGCCCATGGCAGGGGTTGGAATGAAATGATCTTTAAGTTCCCTTCCAACCCAAACCATTCTGTGATTCTATAATTCTATGTTTTGTAACACCTATCTCTCCAAGTCCCCTTTCAGAGAGGCCTTTACTTCCAGCCCTTCTGCTCTGGTGCACTTATCCCAGAACTCTTCCCAGTTCCAGGGATCAGTACATCCCCCTCCAGCACCAACCTCAGCGTTAACCAGGTGAATATTTGGAATTTCTGTGCTTTTCAGAGTTGGTATTTGTACTCTTTTTCACGCTCACATGCTGCCTTCAGGAAAACCCAGAGTTCCTAAACCTTAGGGGAGGTAAAACCTGCAACTGGGACTTTCCCTGTGCTCTGAGATGGAACAGATTGCTGGAGATGGTAGCAGCTCTCCAGGTCCAGCCGTGTGAGAGATGCTGCAGTGGAACTGCTGCTCAAATTGCTGATTTCCAAGCTGGTCTCATGCTCAAGTAAAACCAATCCAGAGTTCACTTTAAGGGCAAGCAGCCTCATCAAGCCAGCAATGTACAATAAAGCAAAAAAAGAGGAAGGGCAATCAAAAGTCATTTTCCCTCATGTTCAGCAATCTTTTTGCAATCTGCTGGGATGTATTGACCCAACTTGTACATGAGCAGGAAATCCCAGGGGATAAGTTACCCTGCACAACCTGCTATAGATGGGTCATTGATCACGCAATCAAGGATCATTAGCCAGATTTCTTATGAACACATCACTCTTGGCTCAGATGTTAAAAAGAAAACCACGCAATGTGAAACAAAAGGTTTTAGTTGTGGCTGGGTTTTGGCAAAAAACCCACTCAGATGGATGTGCTCGGAGAGGGGGAGCTGCCTGGGAAACGTGGGATTTCAGACTCTCCCTGGTGTTTGTCAGCCTTTTCCAGAGCAGCAGAGTTCAAGACCTGGCTCTGTCTGAACAGAAAAGTGGGACTGGAAGTTTGGGAGTAGAAAGATGTGACTTGTCCAAAGGCCACCCAGATTCTTGGCTGTGTCAGGTCAAACCTGCAGCCTCTGCCAGTGGAGTCTCTCTCTCCAGCCCCTCCCATGGTCTGACTCTCGTGCTCAGAAAGGGGCAAAGGTGGCTGGGTTAAATTGCTATTGAACTCCCATTTCACTCAAGTGTGACTTTCTGTTAACATCTTATAAATTACCAGGGGCTGAGCCAGACAGCTCTGATGTAACTTAGGAACCAAATTCTCACACTGGACCAGAAGGCTTGGATGTAATGCAGAAGATTTTAGGAGGAAATGAGGTGACTCCCTAGACAACAGCTGTGGATTTGAACAGCTTAAGGAAGTTCAAGATTACAGCTGTTTTCTTGCTGGTTTTTTTCTGGCAAATTCCAAGGAAGAAAAGAGACTCATATTTGGGTGGAGGGAGAAGTTTGCAGGAGTATTTAAAGAAATGTGCGTAATCATCCGAAAATTAACACAATTCAATTGTACTGCAGGCTTCCATGGCTCTTATCTTTCATTGGCCCCATTTCAAATTTGCAAGTTTTCCCAGTGGAGAGTGTGGTTTTTTCCTTCTCTCATTCTCTATACAGAAAAAAAAACCCTAAGCCAACAAATCCAAATAACACTTGAATAAAAAGAAAACTCCAAAGTCAAGCTGTGGATGTTTCCGCCCTTCCAGAAATCCCAGACTAAAACTCCTGCAATTGCATTAGAGAGGTAGAAATACCTTTACAGTGTGACTCATTTCATGTATTTTTCATTTAAAGATGAGAGGAAATCCCAGTGGAAGTACCAGTTTCTCTCTCATGGAAGGAACTCAGATAATTGCCTTCCATGAGACCTTACCTTGCAATCAGGCAAGACAAATCCCATCAACAATTATGATCTTCAGAAGCCTCATAGAGAATCTCCTCCCCTCTCATGGGATTCCCAGGTGTAATTAAAACCAATCCCTGTGGTTGTGGGAAAAAAAACCTTTATCCTGAAGAGAAAAGACGCTCCAGAGACACAGCTGATGGTTGTAAACCACTCACATTCCGTGGCCAAATCAACAAAATGCTTAAGCCCCAACACAGATTTTCATTAAGACCCTCTTCTTGAACCAGAAGACCCCTGTGAAATCAAAAATGGGGTGAAGAACAGAAGATACAGAAACAATTTGCATGCAGACAACCATTCGGTTTTCCTACATTTTCAAACATTACAAAGACTGTTACATTTTAAATCCTAATTTCTTGCATTTCTCGGGGAGTGCAAACAAATTTTCTACCAATTTTTTGGGGAAAAAAACGTGTGAAGGCGCTTGGTGTTCACTTAACTCAAAGTCTCACCCTTCTGAGCTGGAGGGAAAGCTGGAAGTAGCTGGAGATGATGATTCCATTCCTACTGACTTCAGGGCAGCTGGACTGTGGACTGCTTCCATCCTTGCCAACCTCCAAGACCCTTTGGAGAAAGGGCTGGATTTTTATCCCTGTGACTGTTTGGTGTCATCAAGGTGGTGTAAAGGAGCAGGAGGATCTCAGAGGGCTGGCTCCCAGATTCTGTGGAAGGTGGGTGCAAAGGGTTGTGACTCCCCTAAACCCACACAATCTTCTGGGAACTCCAGAAACGTGGCACAGGCTCGGATTTATCCAGGACACAGGCAAATGGATAGATTTGCACAAAATGTTCCAGGGTGGACAGGCCTTAAATCTCATGGTTCAAACCCAGAAAGGCTTTATTTTGTCTGGAGCAGGCAGCTAAAATACCAGTTTATTTCTTTCATTTCCTAAACTGAAAGAACACGAGGGGACTGAGTAATTTTGCTTAAGATCGGCCCGGATCACCTAGAGAAATATGGTATCACGGAAAAACAGCCCAGGGCACAGCCCAGCAAGCAGAGACACAGCTTTTATTGGAAAACTACAACTCCCTGCAGCAAGCTGCGGTGCCAGGAAGAGGGAGATGTTCTTTTCCATGGATCATAAGGAAAGCTGGGCACAGAGGGCTGATTTTTTCCCTTTGAGGCTGAAATCCTTAACAGACCAACACTGTTCATGATCTCACAGCTGATAAAACAACAACTAAACAGGTAAAACAATAACTAAAGATGACTGAAGGCTTTGCTAAGGGTGGGATTTGTTTTGGCAGGTTCCTGAGGGAACATCCAGCCAAAGTGCTCCAGTCAGTGGGGTGGGATGGACAGCAGAGATGTGCCACTGGCAGAAGGAAATCTGACTTGTTTCCCCCTAAAATAAAGTTGCTACAGCAGGCAAAGGGTCTGGGGGAGGAGGGATACCAAGTTCAGAGAATGTGGCAGATTTTCCATGAACTCTCTTCAGCCCATTGGAAGTTGTGCTGCCTTTTTTTTTAGCCAGGGCAAATTAGGTGTAGCTCGATTTTATATGTCAGACAGGTTTATAACTAAAGATATGTATTGAATAAGGAATATGAGACAAAAATATATTATTTTTTGCCTGCTTGATTTAATCTTGGCCCAGAAACACCCAAGAGGGAGAAAACATCCCACTCTCCTGCAGCAGAGCTGAGCAGAACCAAACCCTGAGTGCTCTTTCAGGGTGAAAGTGAGAGGAAAACTGAACATGTTTTCCCTGAAACCTCTGCATTGCCAGCACTGGGAAAGGCTCAGGATTTCTAAAAGTTGCTGTTGAGGATGGTTTGGCCAAAGCTGGCACTTGAAAGACAAATCACCCAGAGTGAACAGTCCTGAACTTTCATTTAGCTCATCCCAGGAAGCTGATGGATAAGCTGAACATCAGAGCAAAACTAATAAAGGAAAGGTGTCTTTAACAGAGGGTTTGCACAGGGGCTGTGTGACACAGCCTTAAAACAGAGATTAGGGCAGGCTTTGGAAATCCATGATCTGCGTCTGCACAATTGCAAATGCCTCCCTAAGAGGACTGGGAGTCACAGAACAGGTGGTGTCCTGCTGGAGAGAGGAGATCCAGGTGCTGCAGGAATGCAGCATTCCATACACACTGTCCAATAATTCTGTGTGCCCTCTAGCTCTGCTTAAACCAAGGAAACAACCAACACGAGTGTTACCAAGCTGATAACTGAAGTGATCTGATTTCCCTTGTGTGACCTGGCTCTTGTAGAAGTTTAGGGATACAGCAATGGATTTAATGGCTACAACCTGCTTAAATCAGCGGGGAAGGATATGCTGCTACAGTTTCACACCACATTCACCTCCCCAGAGCTGCACCCTTTCCACTGTATTTGCACAAAACATTTATCCACACGTAGCAACAAAAAACATTAATGATTTATAAAGAGCTCTCCTTGGAGTGGACCTAAACTTTCAACAAAATCATATAAATTCAGAAGAAATGGAAAGGCTACAGCACTGGTTTGTTTCTGTAGCATTTAAATCGTATTTTCTTCCCACCATCTTCAGGACTGAGCCTGTCTTTCCCCTTCTCCAATTTTTGTACAACCCCTGTGCCATCCTGGTCTACCCTGAAATTGCTTTTAGAGTTCCTCCTTTCTTTTCAGAAGGTCATGCAAAGTGCTTCTATTCATGAAGGAGTGTGGGAAGGTCTAAAATCAGCAGTTGAACCAAACCCAAACCTAGAATTTCACTACAAGTAGGAAGCAAAGCCAGAAAAACTGAGTCTAGAGAGCAGAGGAGCCCCCAGTGTGACAGTAACTCCATTTCAGTCGTGTTTCCTGCCTGTGACAATCAGTTAAACCCTCAATTATGACACCTAATTATGTATCTTGATGTGCATCACTTATGCAGTCGACCTTTGAATTATCAACCGTAAGTTCTAAATGTTAATAACACCTTCCTGCAGAGCATTTATAGCTACTTTTGCTGAATCTTTGGAATTTGGTTTATTCCTAAATATCAGAGTGTTTTTTCCCTTTGTAATCCTTATTTCTTATGGTTTTCAAATACCCTTCTACTTTCTTTACAGTGTTCTTTATTTTGGAGAAGTATTTTGCTTTGCTGTACCCCTGTATTATTCCATGGTGTGCTACTCAATCTTCATTTCAAGGCAAACAGGAATGGATGCTGATGTTGATATTTGTCTGCCAAGGAGACACTTAATAAGAGCCAAAACCACAAACAAGATAAGCTGAAAACCATAATACATCACACAAACTACTAGTTCAGGGATGTTGCAGTGTTTGATGTGGTGCCAGATGAGCTCTACTTAGAAAATACACACAAATCCTGAATGTTTGCCTGAATTCATGTTCTTCAGTCATCCTCGAGGCCTTCATGGTTTCACTGCAAGGCTCAAAGGTCTGGGGTTGAGCAGGCCTTAAAAACAGTATCACTGTAGATGCCTTGAGTCTTAGAGGTCTCAGGAAATAAACCCAAACTTACCAAATCCCTGCGTTTTCCCAAATGACTGCGTAGGACACACATCAAGGATTAGTCTGACTCCTGGAGGCAAACACACATAGCCAGAAAATGCTTTGTTCTGGCAAACCCTTTCCCACTCTCTCCCTGTGTCTCTTTAAGCTCTACCCAGACAGCTGGGAAGGAGGTGAGAAGGAGCATGGGCAGCACACGTGTGTTGGCACTACCCAGCATGGGAAGGCTCTCCCAGGGGAAGTAGAGCCAGCTGAGCTCAGGTTAGAGCAATCCCCAGGCTGCTGCAACCAGACACAAATCCTTCCTAATTGGCTTCCTGGCAACCCCAGCCCCAGCAGACCTCAGCTGCAGCAGGGACTCCGACCCCAAATGCCCTGTAATTCCCGAAGTGTTTCTACATCGGAGAAGTTTCAGGTCTGATTTTCCATCATTAACCCTTTCTTGCAGAAGGAATTTCTGTCCAGGACAGAGGAGTGAATTTACTACCCAAAATCTGCAATTTCTTACAAATAACACTGCAAAGGAAAGCTCTACTCTGTCATGATCAACGGAATTGATGATGCCTGGGCTGTGAAAGGACCTTAATGATCATGCAGTTCCACCCCCTGCCAGGGGCAGGGACACATTCCACTAGCTCAGGATGCTCCAAGCCCTGTCCAACCTGGCCTTGAACACTTTCAGGGATGAGGCAGCCACAGCTTCTCTGGGAAATGTGTGCCAGGGCCTCACCATCCTCACAGCCAAGAATTGCTTCCCAATATCCCATCTAACACTACCCTTGGTCAGTTTGAAGCCATTCCCCCTTGTCCTGTCGCTCCAGGCCCTTGTCAAATAATCTCTCTCCATCTTGGAGTTCTTTCAGGTCCTGGAAGGCCATAATCAGATCATCCAAAAGCTTCTCTTCTCCAGGCTGAACAATCCCAACTCTCCCAGCCTTTCCTCCCAGCAGAGCTGCTCCAGCCCTGGGATCCTCTTGGTGCCTCCTCTGGACTCTCTCCAGCAGCTCCATGTCCTTGCTGTGCTGTTCCCCAGGGCTGGAGGCAGCTCTGCAGGTGGGGTCTCACCAAAGCAGAGCAGTGTCAGCCACAAGCAATCAACCAAGCAAAATCTGAAGCTTGATGGCACCTGTGAACACCACTTTGATTTCTTGGTGTCCTAATACCCGACACAGATCCCACAGCAGAGAATTGAAAGACAGAGAGTTAAGAAATGAAAATGAACTAGTTCCAGCCTCCAGGACAGGTAATAACTCTACTCAGCAAACATTTCAGATCAATGAGGGAATGGAAACAACCCAAATATTACAGCAACATGAGCTCTTCTCTCCTCAGTAAAGGATGCCTGGAGTTCTTCTGCCAAGCCCCCAGGCTCCTCAGCAGCATCCAGTGTGCTTCTCCTTGCTCATTCATGTGGACAAGCAATGATTATTGACAATTAGCATCTCTCCAGATGAAGGCAAATTAAGTGTTGCAAAAAACCCAAAAGCCACGCTAAAAAAAAAAAAAAAGAGGGAAGAAAGGCAGGGAAGTGCACACTGGCACGCATGTCATCCAGGCATTTTGTAATTGGAAAGCTAAGTGGGTTTTGCTTTCTGACTTATTCGACAAAACCCTGTTAAATGAGGCTCCAGGTGAAATACAGCAGTGATTAATGCAAGGTCCCACTGTGACAAAGCACAGTTCTGCAGGGAGGTAGGGAATTAGTAAGTAAGAGCCACAATCACAGCTCTAATATCCAAGTTCAAAGTGGAATTTCTCTGATTCACAGACACAGTGCTCCAGAGGAAATCAGTCTGCAGCCTGTAACTTGTGCCACTTTACAGCCCTCTAACATCGAGGGAAAACAAACTCCCAAAGCAGAATGGACTTCTGCCTTCTGAGCAGCTTTTTAATGTTAGGTCAAAACTTAGGATGAGAGGAAGGAAGAGCAAAGGGATCCAGCTGGGTTTGAAAAGGAAGAGGGAGTGGTGGCAGCTGCCCAAGAACTCATCCCTCCTTGGCTGTGTTATCCATTGGGATCCGCTCGCAAGGTCACAGGGGCTGAAATGTGGAGGGGACAGCAGAGGGAATGCACCCACACGTGTCCCATGCATCAAGAGAACACGGCACACATCTGAAGCCAGGGGGATGGTACTTTCCAAGGTATTTTATTAAAAGCAGGACCTGCACAAAGGAGCTCAGCAGAGCCGTGGCTTCCCCTTCTGCTGAGGGGGATTGGCCATTTGCAGATGGCCTCTTCCAGCCTTGATGATTCCCTGACACTGAGCCTACCTCGACCCAGGTGCACGTCCACGGAGCCAATTCCTGCTGCCCCGGCCAGCCCAGCCTGCAAAGCTGTGCCCT
>NW_020884872.1:2291790-2332043 GCF_003945725.1 Corapipo altera | reverse complement strand
CCTTTGTGACGTGGGACCTGGGGGTGCCCAGAGGCCTTTGTGACATCACAGAGCCCTGCCCTGCCCGAGGAGAAGGGGACCCCCAACACCCAGCCTGCCCAGGACCAACTGCTGAGCCTGCAGAGGACTCCAGGTGTGAAGGACAGGGCAAGAACGAGAAGCCAGTGGTGGGACGGTGCCACATGGAGCTGCCTCGGAGCCACAGCTGGGCTTGCTGCTGTGTCAAAGTGGCCTCTGCCATCCCATGCCACCTCCTCCATCTTCTCGTCCTCCTCTCCACAGAGTGACCTCAAGCTGCCCCAAGCTGACATCAGGCAGCTGAAAGGCCCCCCAGGACCCTGGACTTCCCATTGGCCAGACCAACACGGCTGCATCATCGCTGGAACCATCAGCCAGATCGAGGCTCAAACCAGGACTAATGGACTTTTTTTCTCTCTGTTTTTCTCTCTGTTTTTCTTTCCTTTTTTCTTTCCTTCCTTCCCACCTGCCTTCCTACTCTCCTTCCTTCTCTTTGTTCCTTTCTTCCCTCCCCCTCCCCCCTTCGTTCCTTCATTTCTTCCTCTCTTTCTTTCTTTCCTTCTTCCTTTCTTCCTTCTTTTCTTCCTTTCTTAATTCCTTCCTGCCTTCAGCTGACAAAGAGCTGTCCCAAAGGAAAGATGACTTTAGCTACAACCTCAGGGACAAGCCCTCAGGCCCAGTGAATGACGAGCACCCTCAGGAGGGGCCCAGCTGTCCCAGGAACACTCCTGCCCCTGTGAATCCCACAGTCTACGAGCTGGTCCCTGCCAGGCACAGCCCCTGCTGCCTCCCCAGCCCCTCGCCCAGCAGGCTGGGAGCCCAGACCATCAGTGGGCAGCAGCTGTGGGCAGCAGCTGTAAGGTCAGTCCTGGCAGTGCCACAGATGAACTGGGGGGCCTTGGATGAGGAGGACGAAGAGGGAGAAGACAGTGATATAGACCTGTCCGAAGTGGGAGATGACAGCATTGACGAGCTGTTGCAGGTGAAGTGGGAAGGCATCACCATCCAAACCCTCTGGGTCAACCCCTTGTACCCACAGCTCCTGCGGGACCCTGACGCTGCTCCCCAGGAGTGGGCACAGGCAGCAGCTTCTCTTGGCTTTGGAGACCAGGTGACAGAGGCAGGGGCAGAGAGGCAGCTCAACAGGACACGTCCCTCCCGCTTCAGGCGGGTGCTCCAGGCTCTGCGCCGGCTGTTCCGGTGGTTTTCATGATGGGATGGCCAGAGGATTAGTGCCTGCTCCAGTGCCAGGTCAGGCCTGGAGATGCTGGAACCAGGACTGACTGACTGACTGACTTCCCTCCTTCCTTTGCTCCCTCATTCCCTTTCCTCCTTCTTTTTCTTTCTTTCCTTCCTTCTATCTTTCCTTCTTTCTTGCTTTCTTGTTCTCGTGCCCTTTAATTACTGTCTTTCTTTTCCTCTTCCTTTTCTCCCTACCCCTTTCCCCAAATCCACTGCCGTCTGCTTACATAGCAGGTCAAGGACTATATATCAATTTCCATGCCAAGCGTGGAACTTACTGATAAAACTTTCTGTGGCCTTGAAACCTCTGACTTTTGTCCTTCTTTTCCACCACGAGCATTTACTCAAGGAGCACTGGGTGCTTCTTTCCACTTAAGGGTGGGTTGTCAGAGGGAGCGACACAGGGTGGCTTTGCCATGGGTATGTTAAGAAAAGATGCTGGCTTTTCCAAAATTGCTCATCTGTGCCTGCTCCATCTCAGGAGCAGCACCAGAGATTTGATACTCAGTGGCAGCACGGGAGTGTGCAAAGCACTACTGTGAGTGTGTGCAGGGCAACACTGAGACGTGTTTCAGGGATCTAAATTCCTCCCTGGGGAGAAGGACTTGGTCTAGAACTTTGCTATTTTGTCTTATTTGATCAGAGCTGAGCATCTCTGCAGCCCACAGAGGGATAAGATTACCCAGTCCTTCTGGGTAAACTTACCTCCCCCCTAACGTGCCACCTGGGCACCAGGCAAAATGACACTTAGAAACACTGGACACGAAGATCAGAGCAGCAGAGAAGTGGTGAGAAACTGTCCCACTTATGAAAAGTGCACCCCACAAGCTGCTTAACTACCTTCAGCACTGCTTCACACAACCCGAGAGTGGCCACACAGCAGCTGCACCTCAACAGAAATCATAAACCAGCACACAACAGTTTAAAGAGCAGCCTGAGCCTTGCCAGTTGTCTTCTAGCTGCAGTTTCCAGAAGTGCCAGCAGAAAAAGGTTTTGGAACAAAATTACCAGTCAAACAAAGGCTGATGTTTAAATCTGTTCTGAAATCTTCTTTCTGCTGCAGGGAACAGCTCAGCAACTGCAGCCCTGGCTGTTCCTTGGGCACATAAATATCTGGGTGGAACAGCAGGTTGGGAGGTTTCCTGGGCTGAGGTTTGCAGCCAAAGTGTACAATGTAAACCCAAGTGTGAATACTCACCTCTGTCAAATTCTTGTCAGAAACCATGAGAAGGACACTGTGTACACAGAGGAAGTTAAGGAATGATCCCACAGAAACAAAACCTATGACAAGAGCACCAGCTCTGCCTGAAAGCTGAAGTGGACACACGGGGCATGTTTAATTCATAAGGATATTTAAAATAAATAAAAACCTGTGTGATTCAAAACAGCACAAGTACCCTTGCAGGTGGACTCTGACCTTGGAAGGAGATTTGGCTGACTCTGCGTATGCCCAGCAGTGAGAGAACATTGGTATCATATTGCTGGCAGGGAAAAGCAGTGTCCTGCACCATAAACAACAGAGAGAGCACAAGCAGTCCAGTTCCACAGAGTCACTGCACTCTCTGCAGGCTGAGTCTGACTGTAAAAAAGCTGCATCCTCTCAATGTGGTGATACAGTCATGAAAATGGTGCTGATTACAGATGATTTGTGGAAACCCCAAAAAGCATGGTCTTTCCAAGAGGAAGAAGGGACAGGCAGCAGGTACCAGTGTCCCTGTATCAGTCTCCTCAGGCACCATCTACTCTGTGATCCTGCTCTCCAGAGACAGCAGTTCTGTTGGATCAGGGACTTCAGGAGTGTGGAATATATCTGCTGTAGAGCACTGCTGGGCAGGTGCCACCAAGATCAGAGAAGACGAGATGCCTCAACTCCTAGTCAATGTCTCAAGCTCTGGAGGCTTCTGAAACATGATCATGGAAAACAAGCTGAGAAATCAATCAGAGAAAGCACAAATGTTAGTGGAGTATGAGACACAGAGTCACAGGATCATCAAGGTTGGAAGAGAACTTCAAGCACATCTGGTCCTACCCCCACCCAACACCACCACAACCACCCCTAATCCATGTCCCCAAGGGCCACATCCAGACACCTCTGGAACACTTCCAGAGACACTGACTCCACCACCTCCCTGAGTCACTTATTCCAATGCCTGACCACTCCTGAAGGGAAATTTTTTTCCCTAATCTCTCATCTGAACCTTACCTGGTGCAACTCCAGGCCATTTCCTCTCATCCTTTCCCTCGGGACATGGCAGCAGAGCCAGACCTCCCCTCCCTGCCCCCTCCTGTCAGGAAGTTGCAGAGAGCAATGAGGTCCCCCTGAGCCTCCTCTTCTCCAGATAAACCCTGCCAGCTCTTTCAGCTGCTCCTCATAAGACATATTTTCTAGACCCTTCACCAGCTTTGTTTGCCTTGGAGTCCTTGAACTCTATGCCCCTCACACCAAATGCCTCTTCCCTCCCAGCAAAGCCTTCCTTTCCCTTCTCCTTCTTTTCCATATGGGCTCTATCCAACTCTGTCTCCTCAGCCTGACCTCAGCCTGTCCCACCATTTTCAGAGTTGTCCACATTTGCCCTCGTGCTCTGGAGGTGAGGGAATATGTAGGTGCAATTCTCTGTCTCTGCTTCTCCAGATGTTTCTCCAGATGCTCATACAGGTTTGCAAGAGCCAAGGTCACCCCCAGCAACGTGCATCCATCCCTCCAGCTCACCATCACAGGCACCAGTGGCTCCAAGACTCCCGATTTCCAGGTGACCCTTGAGGGACTGGAACAAGCTGATCTCTAAGGTCCCTTCCAAGCCAAACCACTTTGTGATTCCATGACTCTGTGATCATTATCAATTCAGTATAACAAAAAGTATCAAGCAAACTAGAACAACAAACTCATTCTGCTTAGGGGATGGAAATTATTGCCTAAATTTAATTCACAGATTAATAATCCCCTCCTCACTCATTCATAACAATTGAGGAACAGCTGCTGCCAAATTCAGAAAAATGCACCTCCAGGAGTTTAGTTCTGTTCATCTGGGGGGTTCTGAGCACAGAGGATAATTTTGTTACTAAAAGATGTGCTAAGTTCTTGACAAATGGGAGCCCTCACTAACCTAAATTCTCACCATTTCTGAGAAAATTAGTGTCAGTCAGGTATCCAGGCAAATTCTGTGAGAACAAAATCCTGTTCCTTAGTTAGACTAAGTCTGGGTGGCGTTCATCGACAGCAGGAGCTTATATAAGTTTATATAGCTTAGATCTGATATTCTGGGCCATATGGTACTATCCTTTTATAAAGGGAGGTCTTCACTAAGATGAAGTTCTGTCTCAAAACTGATGGCACCTATTTTGCAGGTTTCTGTAGAGTAGCTGGTGTTGCTGGGGAGCTTAAAATGCCACCTTTAGTGCACTGGGAAATAACAACAGGTGTGGTGGGGAGGGTTCATTGTACCTAATTATAGGCACCTATCTTTGCTGTCTGGTCTTCTGGGGCCAGCTTGGAGCTGCTGAAAAAAGACAGGCTTTTCTCAGGTGATCCATTATTTCTCCCTGAAATAATCTCTTTCACTTTGCAAAAGGCAACCAACTTCAAAAGCTCGCCCCCTTCGCTCCTTTGAGTTGGTTTACTTGCTTCAGAGAAAGCTTTCAAACCTGAGGGTCTGGAAATATCCTCCTACCTCTAGCTGGCCACGGAAATGTTTCTTCCTCCTTTGAGAAATGTGGTCATGTTCAAGTCTCATTCTGCAACAGAGTAACACCACGTTTCTCCAAGTCTTTTGAGGAAAAAAAGAGAGAGCACATCCTCTGAGAAGGATCAACTGTGGGATGCAGAATAACCAGGGCTGACCTTCTCCGCTATATGTGCTCTGGAGTAGAGGCTGCACTTCCCAGCTGGCAGCCTGAGCCCTTCCTTTGGGATACCACAGAAGGAGAAGATACATCTCTTGGTGTCCTCTCTTTTACCTCTCTTCTATCCCTCAAATTCCTTTCTGGGCCGGAGATCCGTGGGCTGATGAACACGTGTGATTGCTGAAAGCAGTGCATGCCTGAAAATGTCCCAGTTTTTCACACATTTGACAAAAAAAACCCAAAAACAACCCATCTTCCAAAACCTGAAATACTCCAACCTGCACAATTCTGACATCAATATTTAAATATTCAAGCCAGAATGTCCCACTTTTCAGCGGTGATGAACAACCCAAGATTCAGGCCAAGCAAGGTACCGAATCTTCTTTGTTTGAACACATCTAGAAATCTGAAGTCTGGGAGTTCACTCAATTGCCTTGGGAGAAAAAAGGATGTTTGAGTGTTGTTAAATACAATAAATCGCCAGATGTGGCAAATTACTGTAGAACCTAATTTGCTAAATAAGACTAAGTATCTCAGTTTATGAAAACAACAGTTTTAAAAGATAAAGACTTCTTATTCGGTTCACATCAAGATATTTTATAGTTTTACATCTCAAGACATTTAATATAGTTTTTATTATGCAGTATGGTGCTAATGTCATTAGTTTCAGCTATTCCTACTTGCAATTCAATCCCCCCTCAGCTGCCAGCTCAAACACCTGTGAGTGGGAAAATGTACGAGGCATTATATGTGAAATGTCTAATAACTGTGTGTACAGAGAGACAATAAATAGAGTTCTGATGGAGAGTAAAGGAATATTTTGAAGAGACAGGCTTATGGAATGAGTGGGATTGGGGACTCACGATCATATTTGATTCTTCTGAGGTTGTGACTGCATTAATTTTTACTTTTTAAAGAGGCAGGAATAGTGCCAAAGGCTGGGAGTGAATGAACCCCTGCAGCCACTTCACTTGTGGAAAATGCTGAGCAAGGGAGCTGCGATTTTGATCACCAGAATGGAACTGCTATAATGTGTTAACAGGTCATCTGTCTGTCATGGAAAATGAGCAGAACAATTATAAGAGACAAGGCTAAAACAAGGCCAGAGCATTACAACACAGCACAAGCTATTCTGGTGCCATGAGTAGATAAACTAAAAACATCACTTCATATCCAGTTGGTAGATTTATTAAGGTGTCAAAGCTATTCCTGGTAGTGAACTGATAAACAATAATCTTCCATGCATCCTGATTAAAAGGTGAATCAGTTAGTCTTCCTTAATGGGATTCTGCTGTACAACAAACCCACAGCTGGCTTATTTCAAAATAAGTGAACACAGAGCCTAAAGAACACTCTGAGCTGCCACACACTTTTTTTTAATCCCAGGTCTGCTTCACAGAACTAGAAGAGCAAAATGTACTGGTACAAGCAAAACTTAAGTCCCTGAAATTATTTGTTTCACCAGAAAGTGCATTCCTACCACACTAGACCTGCTGCTCTTACCAGGCAGCTGAGAAACACTCATTAAAATGTCAGTTCCAAACCTTTAGGAACAGAACCTGTTTCCTCATTACCCACTGGGCCCTGTTCAGTACACTCAGACAGAAAGGCTCACATAAACAAACTACTTTTCTGGAAGGTTTCTCCTGCTGGGAGTTCACTTTGCTGGCCTTGCGGTGCTGGTTCTCAGCCCGGATCAATAGCAGAACTCCCTTCCTCCCCGTGGTACCATCACAAACAACAGCAAGGCTGACCCTGGGTGGTACTTTCCATCCTCTCACAGCCTCATTTCCACCAAGTTACTCTTCTTTTGTCTCCAGTCTGCAATTGCAGTGCGCATTTTCCTGATGTTTTCTGCACACACTCTTGGGATGCTGAAAAACAGGGAAAGCCAAACACCCTTTGGGCTGGGCTTTCCCTAAGGTACATATGCAATATATCTGTCTTATATACACCATTTCTATCTTCTATGCTCCATTTCTATCTTCTATACACCACACACATGCCTTATGATTACCACATCTATAAAAAATCCTCTTTCGCACGACTTAACTCTTTTTTTTTCTTTTAGTGCAATTCCAGCAGCCCACAAACACTTCTTCAGACACTTTCCCCACATGTGAGCTTCATACTAGGAGGTCAAGTCTAGTTAGGACTAGGAAACATCTCCAATTTCATGCAAAATTCATGACTTTTTGTGGCCCAGGATATGAAATTTAACATCATATTCTGATTTTAATTTCTATACACCAGTATTTTGTCTTGTATTTAAATAGAATCATAGAATCACAGAATGGGTTGGGTTGGAAGGGACCTTGAAGATGATGTAGTTCCAACCCCCTGCCATGGGCAGGGACACCCAGGTCACTCAGTTGGCATTGCCTTTAGAGGTACAATCTAGTGCCACTTGGTCCCTTATCTTCTTATCTAATCTTTTCCAAGCCCTGCACTGCTGCACAGAACAAACACTGTGGGTAGCTATAAAGCCATGAACACAATTCAGCCAGAAGGTATTTAAATGCAAAGTTTATTTTCTCTTAAAAAGAGAGACATCCACTGATGGAGCACTCCTTAAACAGGGAAAAAAAAAAAAGTGGGTTAGAAATCAATATAAAATTAGGGGCAATTCAGCTTAATAACTACTGTTTTGCTTCATCTCTGGGAGAAATCCAACCTTTCTGATATGTGGTTATTAGCTTCATGATACAAATAATATGTCTGATATACACTACACTTTGACAGCTGAGTCACAGGGACTGCACACACCATTGTATTCTTCTTTTTGGGATAGCCAGCCCTTGGAGGAAACATGGCTTTTGCGACAAGTTCTTGCTAACACTGGGACAGAGAATTCCTAAGACATGATTTATTCAGGCTATCCTTGTTTGAGAGTGAATAATTGGCCACTTCTTCTCTGGTGGAGCCACACCACCAGCACACGCTCAGCTCAGGAGGGAAAGAGTAACATGCCATGAATTAGTCAGAATTAGGTGCAACACAGAACCATGTCAGGGCAAAATGGCACTTAATTCCCCTAAAAATAGACTTTCTTACACCAATGGTCACCCTTGCCAGCATGTGTGTCCCTTGGAGATGCTGAAGTCATACAAAGGAGCAGAGGGAAGAGTCAAGATGAGGGATTCATCAACAAATGAATTTTGGAGAATAATGTTCTTATTCCCACTCTCAGCAAGCACTCGTGAGTCATGGGTAGAAATAAAAAAAAACAACCAACCACAAATAATCAAACTTAGACTGGAAGGTTACTAGAGTAATTTCTAACATTTAAGCTGTGTAAGGTAATGTTAGAGATTTCAGAAAGATTTTACTCTCAACAGGTAATAATTTTCAAAAACGTAGTCTAGGATTCCCTTCCATCAAGTGCACTTAAACACAGCTTAACAATCTAGCCATGAGGACATGAGAGAGGCAGCCAAATTGTAAGAAGTGTTGAGGTTGCCTGGCACAGGGTTGTTCCAAAAGATTTGCTGCAAAAATCATCATGTTGATAACCCTTATTTCAATGGTTGTTCCCACCGCTGTCTACAACTACAATTAGAATCAGAGAATCATGGGATCAGAGTGGTTTGGGTGGGAAGGGACCTTAAGGAGCATCTCATTCAACCTCCTGCCTCGGGCAGGGACACCTTCCCCCAACCCAGGTTGCTCCAAGCCCCGCCCAACCTGGCCTTGGACACTACCAGGGATCCAGGGGCAGCCACAGCTTCTCTGGGAAACCTGTGCCAGGGCCTCACCACCCTCACAGCCAAGAATTTCTTCCTAATATCCCATCTAACCCTGCTCTCTGTAAGCTAAAAGCCATTTCCTCTTGTCCTGTCACTCCAGACCCTTGGAAATAGTCTCTCTCCACCTTTCTCCACTCCATCCAGCTTTCTGGACATGTCACAGAACAAATATTAGCACCAAAATTACAACATGGCTACAATTTCTTTCACCTGGTCCTCGTGAAAATTGCAGTCAGACTTTACAGCTTGCATTTCACTGGTACCACTTTAACTTCAATGACTGATTAACCTTTCTGCAGGGAAAACAGCCCTCTTTGAAGATGTAGCACTTTCCCCCTAAAGTGAGATCAAATCCCTTCAACACTCCCACTCACACTGCTCTCGAGAAGTACCAGGAAAGAGAGGAGAAAATACATTTTGAAAACATTCCTAGACGTTCCTTAAACAAGGTGAGGTGACATAAAAAGCCAGATCTTTCAAAAATAATTTGCATATCAATTTTAATTACTGCTTTCTCCTTTTCTCCGTTCAGATCTATCCTTTCCAGAGCAGGAGAGGGAATATTGGTCTCCTGTCTTGCTGGTTGCCCCCTCAGAAGTGCTAAGGACCACAGTGGGGTGGATATTAGGATTGCTGTCACTAAATCCCCCCAAAACAGAGGTCCAGATCAAAAGAGAAGCAGAACTGAGGTTGGAACAGGAAACAGGGCAGGAGTGCTGAGGACCAGGTGGAGAAGGGAATTGGAACAGGAGGATCACCATGTGAGACTGTCCCATTCTCCAGGAGACCTCCCAGGAGGAAGAGCTGGGGAGTGCTTTCAGGCACGACAACAACACCAGTTCCAGCTGCTCTGGGGTCAGAGCACCAGCCACAGGGGTTAAAAAGCAGTTATCTCCTGTATTTGTGATGGATAACTGGGAAGCCGTTACTGTCTCTGGGCTTCTTGCTGCCCCTGGGAACACAAGGGAATGGATGCAGTGCAATATTAACCATGATTTCTTGCTGATATCAGCACATCAAAACTGCAGTGAAGTGTTACAAACCTGGAAGTCACGGACTGCAGGTACTGAGCAAAGTGATTCAGCAGGAAATATCACCTGGGACATGGCAGCAGAGCCTGACCCCCCTCCCTCCCTCCTCCTGTCAGGGAGTTGTAGAAAGCAGCCCCTTCTATACCTTTCTAAGCCCCTTTAAACCCCTTTAAGACACGATGAGGCAAATTTCCTGGTCAGCCACTGGCACTGCACTGCTTGGACATGCACAACATTTTATGATGCTTTGACTCCCACATGCAGTCCAGGCTTTCCAGGGCATAGTTCTCCTAATGGGGGAACCATTTCCCTCTGCTCTGCTGCTTGCAGCCAGCATTCCCCTGCCCTGGAGATCTTCCTCCTCCTCCCCTTCACACTCCTTGCCCTCTGTTCACAACCAAAAGCCCTGGTTTTCCACTCTGGCTCCCACACAGCACCACTGTGGTGCTGTGCTGTCTCACACAGGGACTAACAGCTTGCCAGGGATGACACTCAGTTTGCCCAGCTCCAGGCCCACGGAAGTGTCTGAAAGGAATGATCTCCAGAGGAAGACTTACAAAAAAAAAAAAAAGCCCCTTTGATGTTTAGAGTGAGATACAGAGTGAAAACAACAAATAATGCAATTTTATATTCATATTTCCCAGGGAAACTGTGGCACCCTATCCCTGGAAGTGTCCAAGGCCAGGTTGGATGGGCTTGGAGCAACCTGGGCTAGTGAAAGGTGTCCCTGCCCATGGCAGGGAGTTGGAACTGGGTGATCTTTAAGGTTCCTTGCAACCCTGTTCTATGATTTCGTGATTCCATGATTCCATAATCTATGGTATTCATACAGTGAATACAAGTAATATTTAAAAAAAGAGTAATTTTAATGTCCGTTTCCAGATTTTTAGACAATTAGATCAGAGAGATATTTTAAATAACCCCTGAAAATTAACTTGAACATCAACTACCCAATAAAAAGAAGCAAAGCAACAGTCAGCAGAAGCCTTTCCTTGGGTACCACCCTGGGTGCTCTCACTGTTGCCCTGACAACCATCCAGCTCTTGGCTCTTGGGCAATTGCTGCCGATACAACAACTTTTAGATTTCTCATTATTATGTTGTTATTGTTACAAGACACACCAAAAAAAAAAAGCAACCAAAAAACCACCTGAAGGAACAGTTACGTCAAATTTAGCAGGTAAGGAACACTTTGAAAGTCTGACTTTTAAATAACTCCTAATGACTGGGGCACAGACTAATTTTAGAGTACTGTCAATCAGCCCAAATGTCTGTAGGTGCTTTGATTCCTTGATGGTGAGAGCCCTGTGACTACCTAGAGAGTCAGATGTCAAGATGTGAACTCCCTGTCTGGACTTCTGGGACATATCCTTCTCTTCTGAAGCTATTCCCCTTTATTTTCTGAGGATGTAAGCTAATACTTACACTAGAGAGCCCAGGGGCTGCATATATTTCATTTACAGAGCTTAAAAAAATCCGTTGTGATCTAATGTCATAAAAATCCTGCCCCAAGAGTCCAGAAGAGGAGATTTTTAAACTGTGAGACTTGACCCAAAATGAAAACCTGGATTTTCCTAAGGTACTCATATACTGAAATTCAGTCTTCACCCTTTCCTTTCCTCAGCAATGAGATTTTCAATTAAATTAGAAGTCTGACCATTGGCATCTTCTGGCCATCTAAGAAAACACAGTTACTTGGAGAGTTTATCCCAGGTGGAAATGTTTCCAGAAAAACATGTAATAATCTAAATGATCTGGTAGACAAGGTGGTGTTGGGTCAAAGGTTGGACTCAATGATCTCAGAGGTCTTTTCCAACCTGGTTGATTCTGTAATTCTGTGAAATATAGTCTGCAAGAATCACAGAATCACGGAATATTCTGAGTTGGAAGGGACCCACAAGGATCATTGAGTCCAGCTCTTGAGTGAATGGTCCATCTGGGGAAGCCCAAAGCAGTTCTGGTTGTGTTTCTCTGACTGTCACCCAGCCCTCACTATTATCCCCTTTGCCCTTCATCCATGAAAAAAGATGAGCCAGTAATCAAAGCACCTCTGGGACATGTTATGCTCCCAAGTGCTCTGGTGTAAACTTGGAGCTGTCCCATTATTTCCCCATTTTAGAGAATTGCACATTTACACCTCTGCACATTTACACCTCTGCACGAAAGCAGGTTTTGGCTTTCTGTGCCCTTTCATCCAGCTCTGTCCAACTGTTCTTGAAGGCACAGGCCCTTCCTCAGTCCGAGCCATGACCAGACCCTGATTTATTATATCCATTACAGACTCTTGGCCAGAAAAGGCAGACATGAATCAGCTGTGACACATCTTCTGCCAGCACATGATCCTCTACAGATCATTGGCAGAGCTAGAGGGTATCTCTGCAAGTTTTAAAGTTTAGGTTTATGTGCATGGAAAAGGTTTCATTTCACTCTCTCCCTCCCCTAAATAACCCAGTTATCACACAGTGTGTGCTCATTAACATGCAAGCAAATATTGGCCTGTCATTCTTCCTGCTCCTGTTTATATTCATCACATTATTAACAGCTGTACTGTTTATCAAATAGGAGCTTTCATGGATCATGTAACAGAAAAAGACAGATAAATGATCATTTAATTGTTGCTTTTAAGCTCAGTTGTTACACACTTGATTTAGGACCTAATGGATTTATTAATACAGCAGATAAACAAGGCATCTCCCTTGGAAAGGCTGAGGGAGCTGGGGCTGTTCAGCCTCCAGAGCAGACCCTGAGAGGGGACCTCCCCCAGGTCTGTAGGGTCTGCAGGGAGGGGGCAGAGGATGGACCAGGCTCTGCTCAGGGGGCCCAGCAATGGCACAAGAGGAACGGGCAGGAACTGATGCCCAGGAAGTTCCACCTGGACATGAGGAAGAACTTCTTTGCTGGGCAGTGACCCAGCACTGAACAGATTGTCCAGAGAGGGTGTGGAGTCTCCTCCCTGGGGATATTCCAGAATCATCTGGACACAGTCCTGTGCCATTTGCTCTGGGATGGCCCAGAGACTTGATCAGATGACCTGCTCTGGTCCCTTCCAGCCCTACCCATCCTGTGATTCCATGAAGACCAAAAACTCGCAGTCTTCTCAGTTTGAAGCAAACCTCACACAAAGTGTCCTTTGGAACGTGCTCATCCAAACATTACCCATCAAAGCTCTGTGCTATTGAAAGGCTCCTGGCCAAAACCAAGAAACAATCTCGTGGTGAGTTTTACTTAGGCAGACATTGCAATGAGAGCAACACTTCAGAGCTCAGCCTGCAACCTGCCCCTCAGAAGGAGTCAGTTATTTTGTAGGATCCCAGGAGGAGGAGTAGGGGGAAAAATGTACTTAATGGCTACCCCAGCTATTCTACAGCCTCTCCAGTGTCACCATTGCTCTCTGAAGGCTCACAGACTGATTGCAGCCTCTCTGAACCCTCTGTACAAACCAGGTTTGGGGCCACACACTCATGGTTCATAGGGAAGGTCCCCTGACTCTCTGGGACATGGGATCCCATCATGAAGCTGGAAGAGGAAACCAAGGCAAGGATCATCAGCCAATGTTGGGTTGAAGAAGAAATAATCACATCTCTGTTCACATGTTGATGAAACAAATGCTTGGTGCTGTAAGTTCTCGTGCCTCGGTGTAAACTGAGCATGGCCAAGAAGGCACGAGGGATCCAGACACCCACAAAGATCTGTCTCCTCGATGGCTTATTGGACAGCAAAGCCTGAGAATGAAATACTGGACAGCCATTATTTTATGATATATATTTTAATTAAGTGCAACAAAAATGCTGCCCTGATTGAAAAATGAAATTACATAATTGGTTCTGTTGGCAGTGTAATTTTGGACGTAGTACAATACATGAAGAATGGACACACTAAACTTCCTTTGAAGCTTAAGTTCCCAGTGTATTATAAAATGATAATAGACAGTATTTTCTGGTTATGTGCATGTTCAGTGTAACAATGAAGTCCTAGTGAGAGGTGTTTTCCTACTGAAAGATAAAAAACACTGTATGGTTTCATACAATCCCAGAATCACAGAATGGCTTGGATTGGAAGGAACCTCAAAGGCCATAAAGTTCCAACCCCCTGCCATGGTTGGTCAGGTGCTGTACAAAGACAATCAAGATGAACCAAGGGAAACATGCCAACACTGTGGTAGTGAGGGATGTTGTGAGGGCTTTGACAGACCAGGCTGATAAAAGCAAACAGATAAACTAAGAAAAAAGAAGGGATGAAACTTCAGCTTCAAACAGTTCAGATAAAGTTGCTTCTGAAGTGCAAACAACCAAATCTGTTGAGCACATACTTCCTTTACACTTCAGAACTTTAAGCACAGCCTTAAAGTTAGACACAAATATAATTACTCTGCTCAGACAGAACCCTTGAGAACTGTTCACCCAAATGTGAAGTGTAAAACAGGGTTTAATAGGCACATTTTCAGGCTCTCTTAATTGTCGCTGCCATAATTCAGTTTTCCCTTAATAACACGCAATGACATTTGCACATCAACTGCATCCTACAGCTTTCAAGAAAAGCAGAGACTAGCAAAAAAATGCCTTAAAAAATCACTATCATGTTCAAAGAAAGGTGCAGTTTGTAGGGAGTGTTATTATTATCATTACCAACATCATCATTAATGTTATTTTTATTAACTAGACAGCAGATACAACCAGGTAAAAAAAAAAAAAACAAAAAAACAAAAACAAAACAAAACACTTTCAGGAATAAATTCTCCTTCTCTCAAACTAATACAAGGACAGAGACATTGTGATTCATTAGAAAAGAAACATTGGATGGAGACAGGACCAAGGCCACTTGAAAAGACAGCAAGTAGTAAAATGCCAGAAGAGAGGGAGGAGTTGGGCAGCACATTGTCTCTGTCTCTGGAAGCTGAAGAAGCTGCATCCTGCAGTCAACACAAATGCAACAAGTTGGATGTTCAACAGCTCTGCTCAGTGTTTGGAGGCAGAGGATGTAAAAAGGTTTTGCTTTAGAATATTAACCTGTCACCTTCTCCCCTTCAGTCTCCAGAAGGCAGAATATCAGGAGAAGTACCAAGAATCTGTAATAGAGACCAAAAAAATAATGTTTCTCACACAAATTGATCCCTCTCTGTGCAGTCTCTCATTTATCCTTGTGCATTTCTGGGCTAGTAGTAGTTAATACTCAGCCCAGATTTCCCTTGGGCCCTCATTTTTTCCTATTCTTTTTCAGTTAGAGATGCCAAGGTTCATAAAATCAGAGTTGTCTACAATTAAATACTGCTTAAGCACAAACCTCAGTGCTGATCTGCTCACTGCCCAGTTGTCCCCATCAGAGCAATGATCACTAAAACAAAGCAAGAGAGAGACTTTAAACCCTGCACGTGTTGTAAACCCATGTGCACACAGGGAGAAAGGAACTGTGCTTGGTTTGTTCTGTGGAGACAGATGGAGGGACAAGTTCAGGACAGGACCTTGGCAAAGTCATGTTTAGTGGTGGCTCCTCAAAGCACCCCAAGACTGTTCTCTGCCTGGTACATCTGTCAGCTCAGCCCTTTAGCCAACACACTGCTCTGCTGTCTATGAGTGCAGTGACTCCTGCTCTGCTTGGCACAGGTTAAAGTGACAGAATAACAGAATGATTTGGGTTGAAAGGGACCTTAAAGATCATCCAGTTCCAAATCCTGCCATGGGCAGGGACACCGTCCACTAGCCCAGGTTGCTCCAAGCCCTGTCCAACCTGGCCTTGGACACTTCCAGGGATCCAGGGGCAGCCACAACTTCTCTGGGCAACCTGGGTCAGGGCCTCACCACCCTCAAAGCCAACAATTCCTTCCTAATGTCCAATCTAACTCTACTGTCTGTCAGTTCAAAGCCATTCTCCCTTATCCTGTCACTCCAGGCCCTTGGAAATAGTCTCTCTCCATCTTTCCTGGAGCTCCTTCAGGCCCTGCAAGGCCACAATCAGGTCACCCCAAAGCTTCTCTTCTCCAGGCTGAACAATCTCAGCTCTCCCAGCCTTTCCTCCCAGCAAAGCTGCTCCAGCCCTAGGATCCTCTTGGGGCCTGCTCTGGACTCTCTCCAGCAGCTCCATGTCCTTGCTGTGCTGTTCCCCAGGGCTGGAGCAGCTCTGCAGGGGGGTCTCAGAGGGGCACAATTCCCCCCTGCCCTGCTGCCCACGCTGGGGGATCAGCCCAGGGCACGGGAGGGTCTGGGCTGGGCCATGTCCAGCCTCTCCCCCACCAGCACCCCCAGGGCCTTCTCCCCAGAGAGGCTTTCAAACCTCTCCCAGTCAGCCCAGCTGGTGCAGCTGAGCCCTCCTTGGACCCCTCATGCCTGAAAATGCCAAGTGCCCACATGGTTTCTGAGCTTTGGACTAAAACCTCTCAGGGACTTTCCACTGCTCTGTCCCACTGAGGTTATGAACCCCTGGGTGGTCTCTTAGTTCACACCTTGAAATCGCTGCCTGCAAACAAAAAGGATCCTCTCACGCAAAAAACAGCTCTGTTCTCTCAGCTTACAGGCTGCTTCCTGCTCCTTTTGTGCATATTTGCTTTTCCTTAGGATAGCTTCTTTGTCACAAGCAGCTCTAGTGTTCCCTAGGCAAGGATAAAATAACCCACTGCTATTTCAGACTTTGCAGCACCGTGGCTGCTTGAAGGGATAGGGAAGTGCACTGGGTAACTATATTATTTATACACATATATATATGTGTGTATATATATATATATATATATGTATGTAAATATATACAGGAGAGTAGAGTTAAACTGAATGATTAAAATGTGCTGGTGACTTATTACATGAAAAAAAACCCAACACCTTTCTCCAGCTCCCTTGAAGTCAAGGAAGACACCAACTCATCAAACATCCTTGGACACATCACTTTATACATCTTCAATGACACTGAACATCAGCTGAGGATCTCTCCCTGGATGTCCCAGTCCTGCACAGGACGAGATCTAAATCATTGCCATTCAAATCAAGAAGCCACAGAGGATGTTTGGCCATCAGGAAGTTTGGGATAAGCCAGGGTTTTATTCCTCTCCTCCCACATTTGCTGTGGAGAGATTCTGGCCAGTTTTTACAGCCAAATCTATTCCTTGAGTGCTCTTTTGCAGAAAAAGGATGGAAACAAATCCCAAAGTGGCATATTTTGCACGACTCTTCCCAGCTTGACAAGGATAAAATTTAATGTGCACTAATTAGTCTGAAATGATGGGAGCCTGAAATTAACTTCACACTGTAATTTAGAACCTGGTACTGTTTTGCATCTAACCCACACATTAGATACCGAGACCTATATTCAGACTTCTCCTTTTAGACATCTTAAGTGTAGCATTGCAGAACCCAAAATTTAGGCTTCTCACCCCACCAGCGTGATTCAGAATATCTAAATTAGATGCTTATGTGGAAAAAACAGAGAGTCAGGTGCTTCTAAAAGCCTTCCAAGGGCACTTCAGGAACATAGGATTGCTCGTGCAGAGTCCGCACTTTCTTGTGAGATGATTCAGGGGCCCCAGGGGGTAAATCCTGAAATTTAAAATGCCAAGTTTTCCTTTGGCCTGTTACATGGAGGAAGCAGATGCCCTTTATGGCTTAGATTATTAGACAGCCTAATTGTCAGGGTAACACTGGACCAGGACTCCCACTGACATAAGAGTGTTTTTCCTCCAAGCAGGATAGTGTCTGTTTGTCCTTCTGTCTCCAGTGGTAGGGGCTGCAGTCCTGTGTCAGTCAGGACATCCAGTGAACATGGATCTTGTCCAGACTGGATATTTGGGCTTCAGTGAGCAGGAAATTGCACCTGCAAGAGGCATTTCACCTGCTTTTTGCACTTGCTGGTTGAAAGCCAAGCCCACACTCACCACCTGCCTTGGATTCCCTCCACTGACTCCTTGGAGCACAACCCAGGAATCTGCCAACACTATTGAATCCTGGTGGATTTGCACCCTTTCCCTTCTGCCCTCAACCCATGCTCCTATTTCTTTACATCAGTTTGAGGAAAACACAATTATTTGGCTGTTAAACATAACATCTTGAACCAGTTTTGATTATCACCAGGCCCCATATACTGCACAGAACCTCAGCTCTGGATATGCCAGAGCCTCAGGAAGGCTATCCAAGACTTTTTAGCAAGACTCATGCTTAGATTTATAAAAAAATATCAGCTCCATCAACTCCAGTGCTGCAAGTGCTCTACTAACAGGAATGGAGATAAACATGTGCTTAAATCCTCTGCTAAATTTGTGTCCCAGAGAGGAAGATTAAGACTTGTGCTCGTTGATTGCATGTGATTTTAAACTATTTGTAGGTTCTACTGAAGTTTCTCATTAGAAAGCACAGCAGGCCACTCTCTTTGAAGAGCACAGTTTGTTTTAGTCCATTGTATCAGAATGTAGTTCTGTTTTTTAAGTCAGTCCACAAATTGAGCCTGAAACTTTACTCAGGCTCTGCTCAGATCTCTCCATCTACGAAATCATCGGTTTTCCATTTGCTTCAGGGGTAAATAAACCACTAAAGCCCAACCTGGGGTGAAATTTTGGAAATTAGAAACCTCAGCTCAACCTCAAATGAGGCTTCAACTGAGACAGTTTGTCTTTGCTCTCCTCCTTGGGTGGGAAGTGGGGACATCCTGAGCTGTCCAAGGTATTCCAGGGCTCCCGCTCCCGGCGTAATTGCAATGGTTAAAATGCCTACTTAGCCATTCCTAATTGAATATGCAAATTGCAAACCCCACATTAACATCTCAGAAATGTGTGATTCTGTACCCACTAGTGTTTATTTGCAGTTTGAACAGTTTGTTTCTGGAACAAGGAGAAGGAGAAGAAGAAGAAGAAAAAAGCTTTCAAGCTTGTCCATTAAATTATTCTACCAGCTGTCACCTTATTAAAAAGGCTGCAGTTATTAATAAAACTTCTTTAAATCACTAACCAGCAACTGCACATTTATGAAGAAGCTCCCTTCCCCCAAGGCTTCCTTGGAAAGGTTCTCAGATTCACTCAAATTCATCTCTCTCCTCCTGCCAATATTCCTGAGTGCAGCACAGCAGAACCTACTAAGGATATAAATGCAGATTTTCAGATCCATAGGTGAGGGGGAACAGGATGGATTTGTTCTGAGACAAAAAAACTACCAAAACACATTAAAGAAATTCTGACAAAAGATGAAATCCCAAGTAAGCATTTGTCTTCTTGCACATTTTTTAAAAAATGGTGTAAATTAAGAAATAAACTAGAAATAGAGAATATGATAGAGGGAAATGGAATAGACTTGTAAAGATGAAGATGTGACCACTTCTTTTGCACCATAGAGCAAATTAACAAGATTTATCCAAAAATGTAATTTTAGATCAACTGGAGTCAAGACAGCAAAAACGTATTACCAGCCTCCGTCATCACAGTTCCTCAGCTGAAGAAAAAGTCTTTTAAGGGGAAAAAAAAGCCCCCAAAAATGACAGCAGAAATCCCCTCTCACACACAGGCAAACAAAAATAAAGTCAGAAATAAATAATGATGTTAAACTCATCGATTTTGCACCACACAAATAGAGATGAATTGAGACATCAGGTGAAGAAGTTGATACAATTCAAGGTGTTGGACTGTTATCAAAGCCCTGCTTGTGTGGATTTTGCTAAATCTGCACCTCTTGCTTATTGTGTTACCGTCCAGAGCTCATCCAACTGGAATTGGCTCAGTTTGTGTCCATTCGTTCTCAGCAGGAAATAAAAACGAAACTCCTGCTGGATTTGAGGCATCTCAAAGTCTGGGGCAAATGAGGTAAAAACCGAACTGAGACCTGGAACAGAAGTGCTGGTGGAAGCCTGGAAATGGGGAAAGGAGACAAACTTTCACTCCGCAGCACCATCAGAAAGAAGGAGGGGGAAAAGCTGCTACGCTTCTCCTATTTCTGAGCTGAGAAAGCAGATCCCTGTGATCACAGTCACTGTGATTCCAGCTTAAAAAAAAACCCCACAAGGTTTCCTTGCGGGGAGAAAGACAGAAAGAAAGAAGGAGAGGAGCAAGCACAGTGAAGTTTTTTTTTTGAGATGTCTCTGATTTTTGCCAGTGAAGTGAAAAGTGACTTCTCTCACCCAAAATGAGCAGTTCATCACATCCATGTGGGCATACAAGCAGTTAGGAGTTCAAACACCAGCGCAGAGGCTGGTCAGGCTTCCTGCTCATATCTGTTTTCCATTAGACAGTGAGAAATTTTTATTAGGTTTTATTTCAGCATCTTGTTCATCCTTCTTTTCTCACTAAACTCATCAGGAAGCTCAAATTGTATTCAGCTGGTGCTGAACAGGGTAAACAGCACTTCCAATCCTCTGAAAGTTGACAGCATTCTTGTTCTAGCTGCTGCTTCCCCCATGTTCCATAAAGAAAGGCAGCACCACCAGACTGGCATCAAAAAGGGCTGTTCCACGTGAAAACCCAAAAAGGAACAAAGACTTTTCATCCCACAAGGCATGTTTTTGTCTCTTTTGGAACCACACACAGACTTGTCATCCGTCTACTTGGATGTCCAAGAGAACCATTCCACCATCCTTCTTCCAGCCTTCAACTTCTTTTTTCTCTACTAAATATAGCCAATTCCCATCAAAACTCTCAAATTGTGGCCCATCCCATCACTCCAATTTATTTCAGTGCTTTTGGAAAGCACAAATGTTCTGTGGAATCCTGATTTCAGGACACTCACAAAAGTCTGAGATTCCCACTGACTGTCCCTGGAACACGGGCACGATGATGGAACAACACTCCTTTTCCTCACACTCAGTCTTGAGAACAATAAGATCTGCAAGAAGCATTTAAGAGTAACCATGAGGGTTGGAACAGGAAAAGAAAATCAAAACCAATCTGTATTTTTATAGTAATGGTGATAAAAACGTCTTGTTTACAGGGTCACCAACACCTCCAGACTCTACCTCATCCAGCAAGGGTTCATTCATCCCAGTTCAGTCCGGGGAAATCTGAAGATAAATCAGTTTGTTCTGTTTCCATCACTCACCCAGGCTGCACAGAGCCTACAGAAGTAAATGGAATACTTGGGCTGCTGTGACTTCAGCCTAAAATGTTTAGGTAACGAAGCTGTATTTTTATTTTAGTGCCACTCTGTGCTGGTTTAGCCTGGGGTGGAGTTGATTTTCTCCACGGCAACTGGAGTGGGGCTATGGTTTGGGTTCGTGCTGGAAACACTCTTGATTAATTCAGGGACGTTTTTATTGCTGAGCAACTGAACAGCACCAAGGGCTTTTCTGCCTCTCCCCCCACCCCACCAGAGAGGAGGCTGGGAGGGCACATGGAACTGGGAGGGGACACGGCTGGGATGGCTGATCCCAACTGACCACAGGGATATCCCACATGTGGTGTCAGTCTTAGGGTATGGAGAGGGGAAAAGAAGAAGGAGAGGGGGAAGTTCGGAGTGATGGTGTTTGTCTTCCCGAGTTAGACGTGGTGGATCCCACCTTTCCTGGAGATGACTGAAACCTGAATGCCATGGGAATTTGGGAATGGACTCCTTGCTTAGCTTTGCTTTGCTTGTTGCATGACTTTTACCGTACCTATTAAAATTCTCTTTATCTCAATCCACAAATTTTCTCTCTTTTACTCTCCAATTCTCTCCTTCATCCCACTGGGAGAGAGCAAAGGGCTCTGTGGGATCAGCTGTGGGCTGGAGTTAAACCACTCACAAAACAAGATCTTGCATAGTAATGTCACACTGATGTCACAGACGAACCCCAAAAAAGGGAAAATTTCTTTACTGACAGGATTGTCAGGCACTGGCACAGGGCAGTGCTGGAGCCACCATCCCTGGAAGTGTTCAAAAGACGTGTACAGGTGTCATTTGGGGTCATGGTCTAGTGGTGAACATGGTGGTGCTGGTTAATGGTTGCACTTGATGATCTCAGAGGTCTTTTCCAACTTTAATGGTTCTGTGCTATTACAATTAAATCTGTTGGCCTACAAAGTCTTAACAGAACACACAGCTTTCCTCACATGCTCCTTTCCTAGACATGAAGATCATAAAGAAATATGTGAATTAAAGAAAAGTACTTATTTTCCTACTAAATCTTTTTAGTGCCACTGAACTCATCACACTGGAAAAACAGCAATGATCAGGCTTTCAATAGACTAATAGAGAGAGTAGACTTTTTTAATACACACAGACTCTCATTTTCAAAATGACTACTCTAAAATTAGGCTTTTTAGGCTGGCATATATGGGATTTGCAAAAAATAGTGGTGTGATTTAAGAATCTCATGAGGTACAAACCACATTTCCTAATTAAGAAGTGCAGTTTGCTTCGCTCTCATGACTTGCCAAAGTTATTAGAAAAATGTTACCAGACCGATATGACATGGAAAGGGTTTATCAATTGCCTTTTTTTTTTTTTTATTTTTCCTAAGGAGATTTTATTCTTCATGCTTGCCAAGAAAAGGCAAACATGAAACTAAGCAGTAAAACACTTTTATCGCAATTGAAATTCTACTAGTTATTAGAAATCTAATGGAGAAAAAAACATTCCAAATTCGCAGTTTTAAAGTAAGATTAAAACCAGAGCTCTGTGTATTAAAACTGACTTTTTAAAAATTATATGTACAGGCATGGAGGTTCTAAAAATGCCTGATATGAGGCAGTGGAAGAACAGTTTGTTAAAATGTTTTCCGTTGCTCAGGGTGAGTTTTTTTCTGTTCTGATCCCAGATTAAGTCAGCCTAAATAAAATTATACCCACTATCAAATCAAGCTCCAGCATGATCCATTTTTGCTATCACAAAATGTTGATTGGAATAAAACTCCATTGATTGAAAAAGTGGAACCAGGTATCTCCAAAGGCTGGACCAGGTTCAGTGCTGATCCCTCTTGTTGGCTGTGGTAAAGCAGCTCCCCCGTGATCCAGGAAATCTTGTTCACCAAAAAATTGCTGCTGACCTGGCAGGTGTTGAGTCCATGCAGATCCAAGTCTCACCTGCTGCATGCTGGGACCACCCAGCTGGGATTCAACTCCTTCATGATGCATCCAATCTGTGCTGATAAAAGAATCGGTTCTAATTTAAGATCTTACACAACAGGGAGGGACAGAAAACAGGCTGTGGGGAAGATACAGCACATCTCTGATGGCCTTTAAGTGGTTTATTCACGAGGAACCTTTCCCTTTATGAAAACAGTGAGGAAAGCTTGCAGGTTTTGCAATCACGGATAGAAACATTTAAACTCTGGTAGAAAACGTAAACAATGAACAATTTGTGGGACTGGTGGGCTCAGTTCTTCACTCTTGTCAAGTTGAATCAACCTCAGAGGTAACCATGGGCTTCTCAGTGAGTTTCTACAGGGGATAAAAACCCCCTTTTAATTTTTTTTCATCCTATTTCTGACATTTTCCTACTTCACGGGGAATAGATGAGAATATATTTGCCATATATATTTATGTGGGATATATACTGGAATATACAGTGGTATATACTGCAAAAATTACTCTCTAAGACCTTTTTACTGCCCTTAAAGACTGAGCAGCTGGGAAAGTCCTCAAGTATTTTCCTGTTTGAAAATTGCATATTAAAACCAAAGTGTTACTATGGAACAGTTGCTCAGTATTTTATCCTTGGTCTGACTTTTCCACCTTCACTCCAGAAGGTCCCTGGTTCTCCTACAGCTCCTGTGTCTTTACCTGTGCAGACACCTCAGATATTCTACAGTCTCTCAAGATGCTTTTCGTGCCTAAACTCGGACAACTGAATCATCTTCTGATTAGTTGCCATGTGTTTAATGACTGATATCATCTATTCCACGTGGATACACGGAAGTTATATCCACTCTGAAACTTTTCCATTGACAGAACAACTGGGACATGTTTTGTTTTAAGTATTTAAAATGTTTAAGTAAAATGTTGTCATAGAATCACAGAATGGTTTGGGTTGGAAGGGACCTGAAGGATCATCTAATTTCCAACACCCTGCCACAGGCAGGGACACCTTCCACTAGCCCAGGGTGCTCCAACCTGGTCTTGGACATTTCCAGGGATCCAGGGGCAGCCACAGCTTCTCTGGGCAACCTGTACCAATTGCTATGGTAATGAAATCATCATTATTGTTCCCATCATTTATTTGTACTAATCCCTAAAATCTTCGGTTCAAAGCAGTAACTTTGTCCCATAGTTTCAAGAAACAGGACCTATCCTGGAGAGCCCAAAATCTAAACAGATGAGGAGACAGAATAAAAAAAAGAAGAAAAATAAATTGAATGCAGACATCCATCCACTGTTTTTATCATGTTTTTCACTGGAATTTTCTCTCTTGAAAAGTTGAGAAGTTTATAAATGGCACTGACTGTGCTGATTTATATCCCCCAATACCCACCCTCACCATCAGAGCCCCTTCATGAGATATCCAGCAGCAGAGGGAACTCTGTTCCTGGACTTCCCAGCCAGCTCTGGACCCACCTGCCCTTTGTGCATCCCAGTTTAAGGTCAAGGTGTGACAGATTCTTAAAAGAAAAAACGAACAAACAACCCCAACTCTACATCCATCCTGAGAAATTCTCAACCCTCTGCAGGATTTAATACAGCTGACAAGATAAAATAATTGATCACCATTACAAGAGGCAATAATGTAATACAGAGATAAGCATATCTTTCACCCGACCATGTTTAATCTAGTGGCTTAATTTAATGTTTTAGGAAACTAATTTAATATTCTTTGCTTTGCTTTTTGCATCCATCACCACGTTTTAATCATTCTGTTTCATTTTCCATTTTCCATTAATTTCTGTGCTGCTCAAAGACTTCAATAATCTAATCTGTTTGTTTTTCACTTGTTGATTTATAATTTCAATTTAGAATTTGTTTTGTCCTTTGATAATTTAATCTGGTTCTTAAACAAGTGATATATGGTATTGGAGACAGATCCTTGTAGCAGGAGACAACAATCTTCCTCTGTTTAAAGAGATCATCTTTCAACCCTCTCAAAAACACTTAAAAAATTAATAAACTGGGGTTAACTTGTTTATTCTGCAGTGAGCTCTCTGAATATCCATGTATTCCTGACACATTGCTGACTCCTGCAAGGATAGGGGAAGTGCTTCACTTAGATTTTAGAGTCACAAGTCTTCACCATCATCATATACAATCATTACCTCACTCCACGCTGTACCTAACACAATTCACTCTCAAAATCATCACTTCCAAGCACGAGAGAACCCCTGTGTCAGCCAAATGAAATGGAAACAAGTGCATCAGCTCCCTGAAAAATTAGGTTCATCCATAAAGATGCTATCACAGGGCGAGAAGGAGACAGAGAACAGGAAAGTTTTGATTTGCTACTAATAAAATCAACTAGACCCCTGTGAGAAGACCTAATTTCCCAAGTTTATTCTTATTTACCTCCGTGAGATTCTGCAGTCAGATGTAAATTGTTGTAATGAGTGAATATGTGGATCTTGCTGAGGCTCAGTGTTTGGGGAATATAACATTGGGAGAGAGCAGGGAAAGAAGCACTTTGCACAAGGGTTTGGCAGGGGCGAGCGGTTAAAGTGTAAAATCTTTATTGCCATTTTACTTGCAGGAAACAGGGTGGGCTTTTGCTTTCAGGTCAGGGCAAGATTATTGAGTTAAAAACAAATTTAATCTCAGTCCTGCTCCCAGTTTGAGGATGCTTGCCCAGACAACTTCTGTGGATGTCAAGTGCTGGTATCACCCACCAGGCTCTTCCTCTGATTTAAATTCTTCCCACTGTATTTTAATCGGGTTTTATCAGTGGAAAACAGGTTCTTAGGTGCTATATCCATCAGCAGAGCAACCAAGAGCATGTCCCTTCTCTCCTCAGAGGAGCACAGACCCTGAGTAACCCGCGGGTGTCTGCAGTTCCAGTCATAGGAAAAATCCTGCTCAGCTGGAACGTGCTCGTGCACATGCAATTGCAAAAAGACACCTCTTGCTAAAACCCATGTTTAAGTTCCAAGCACATGGGGTGAAGATTAACTTGGAGAAAAGATTATTGAATGTTTCACTTCAGCGAAAATCACGGGGTGTTTTTTTCCTCGAGCCTCTTACAGCAGACGAATTATTTGAGGTCTCCTCTCTCCTTCAAAAATATCCACCTAGGGAGCATTGATTTGCTGGAAAAGTTTCATCCCAGTGAAATTCTAGTGGAGTACAAAAACTAGAATTAAATACAGGCTTTTATGTGGGAAGTATTAAACAACCTGAATAACTCTGAAGTGGTTCCTCCTCCACTAATAACACCAATTTATTTCTTTCCGTTGCATGAGGAGCTTCACTATCCCCAACTTACCAGCACTATCAGGCTTTTATCAGCACTATATTCCTTGTTTTTTTTTTTCAAAATAAGAAATAGCTGAGAAACAACTATGAATGTTTCATTTGCTTATGGAAAGGAAGGTATGTCTGTGTCCATAAATCTCACTTTTGTGAACCAATATTGTTCTGGACCCTTGGATTCAAGAATGAGGAATAGTGTCACTAATTTCCTACTTCATCTGCTTGGGACAGTCATTATAACCACTTAAATGAGAAGAGGCATTTGATTTAATACCTGATGTGTGTTAAGATATGTGTTTATTAACCCCTCTGCTTAAGGCACTTTCTGGTAAAGTGATGAAAAATGAATAAGTAACACGACTTTTCTCAGGAGGAACAGCACCTTTTACAAACTCACTGAGGTTAAATTGCAATACAAATTAGCTGACAAAGAGCTTAATTAGCGATTTTTCAAACTCAAACACTTAATAGGGAAAAAGAAAAAGAATAAAAGTGCTGCCTAAACCTTCTGTGAAAAAAATAATCAACTCGGTATAAATAAACATAAAACCAAAATATTGTAGAAAAGCAAGAGACTTTATTTCTTAAAATGCAAACTGCAAATTCCCAACTATCTCTTCATTTTAATCAAAGATAGAAACACCAATGCCATAAAGTACAAGCAAAAAATATTCAATTCTGAAGAATACATAAAATTCAGAACCCAAGAGATGTATTAGTTTAGTTTCTCAATACTTGGCAGTCAACACGACCTCAGTAGCTCCACGTGGTGTGTTTTTCTAAGGCATCATTAGATGGATAAATACCTTTCAGTAACCCTGTACCTTCTCCTTGGGAATATAATTTACAAGGCTAAATGTAAAACAGTGTCCAACAAGTACTTTGGTTCAGTGTTGGGATCCTTTTGGAAGTATCTTTGTGGCTGAACTAAATCACTCAGCGCATACAGAAGTGTATTTACATCTTAGAGAAATGAAGGAAAGTGCAAAATATGTATTCTGACCCTGCTCTCAACCAATGCAAACATTTGCAGTGTCTAAACAGCCATTTGATTCTCAGGAACTATAAATGCAACTCTTTATGATTGTTTTTTGCCCTTCAAGGGGACACCTGTAGAGATTCTCTCCCTCTTTCATGTCCCCAACACAACAATTCCCATTCGGCCTCTCTTGGCCCCCCAAGCAGAACATCATCAATGATTTCAGAGGCAGCATCCCTGCTCTCCCAGCTGTGAAAGTCAAGGACAGGGGATCCCTCCAGCCAGGATCAGTGGTCTCAACCCACCAGCAGCTCAGTCCCTATCCCATCCTCCAGTGATGTCACTGCTCAGTTTTCAACTTGCTTGTTGAAAAAATATTTCAAAAGAAAATTTAATTTTTCAGCTCCCTCTTCAACCACAGGAGCTGAAGAGAGGAGGGAAAGGCAAGTTTGCTACACTTTAACAGCCCGTGTGATACACCATGAATGGGGCTGGAGAGCATAAACACCATTTGTTTGCATTCTCAGATGTCTTCCCCTGAAGGTTTTTCAGGTTTACAGATCATCCAGTCCACCCTGTGTCCCATCCCCACTTTGTCCCCCAGCCCAGAGCACTGAGTGCCACGGTCAGGCCTTCCTTGGACACCTCCAGGGCTGGGCACTCCAAACCTCCCTGGGCAGCCCCTGCCAAGGCCTGACCACCCTTTCCATGCAGAAAATAATGTTTAGATGCTACAGATACCATCTAATGCCACCATTCCCACAGGCACACTTGTTCCTTCTACAGGTCAGTCTAATCCCAAAATGTTGAGATTCACATGTGGGGCCACAGGCTGGGAGATGTCCAGTCACAAAACAGGAGAGCACATCTGCTCCTAGAGGACAAACTTGATGGGATTTAGCTTCCAGAGGGGAGTAGGGATGTCTGAGGCAGAGTTTCACAGCTACCCCTGCCCTGGTACAGCAGGAAGAGTTTGGGAACAGATGGCAGAGCTGCTGGCTGGGAGCGTGTGGAAGGGAGACTTGAGGGAATGTGTGAGACGGGGCATGGCAGTAGGCAAGGAGGAGACAGGTGTTAAAGGATCTCACCCTCACCACAGGAGACTGTTTGGCATCTGCAGAGCACAGAGGAAGAGCAGAAGGTGCTACGAATCCATCTGGGAGCCTCAGTGCAGCAGGGAGTCACAGATCAGGCAAGAAGCGCCACAGAAAAGTCCAATTCCTTGAATTCCACCAGAATGAGGATCTGCAACTTTCACCACACCGACAGGACAAAACAAATTGGGATGAAATCTGTGCCCAGGTGTATGTCTCTCCATACACCTCCCACCTCCAGACACCTTGGGAGGTACAGAAAGCTGCTGCTGCAACCAGGAGCAGCCACTGCCACTGACCACCAGGGCACTGGAGCTTCTGCACAGCTTCATTTCTGGCTGCTCGAGGAGGTAAAGAAAAGCTCTGCTTTCCTCTGTTTTACAGGGACCTGCAAAGAGATCAAAAACTGCTTCCAAAAACAACTCCCAGCTCTGGGGTCCCCAGCACAGCAAGGACATGGAACTGCTGGAGAGAGTCCAGAGGAGGCACCAAGATGATCCCAGGGCTGGAGCAGCTCTGCTGGGAGGAAAGGCTGGGAGAGCTGGAATTGTTCAGTCTGGAGAAGAGAAGCTGTGAGGGGAACTGATTGTGGCCTTGCAGGACCTGAAGGAGCTCCAAGAAAGATAGAGAGAGACTATTTCCAAGGGCTGGAGTGACAGGACAAGGGGGAATGGTTTCAAACTGAAGGAGGGCAGGGTTAGGTGAGATATTGAGAAGAAATTCCTGGCTGTGAGGGTGGTAAGGCCCTGGCCCAGGTTGCTCAGAGAAGCTGTGGCTGCCCCTGGATCCCTGGAAGTGTCCAAGGCCAGGTTGGATGGGGCTTGGAGCAACATGGTCTAGTGGAAAGTGTCCCTGCCCATGACAGAGGGTGGGACTGGATGATCTTTAAAGTCCCTTCCAACCCAAGTTGTTCTATGACTCTGTGTCTCTTTTCATCCTAAATGTCCCTTCAGAGCTTCCCACAAATCTCTGCACTGCCTGGTGCCTTCTAACCTCTGCTAATTTTCTCGTAAATATTTAACACTCTCCACCCAAACTGTTCAGCAGGAGGTTGAGTTATGACAGAGTTCCATGTCCCCTTTGCTTTCTCTTCCTATTCGACACAATCTGAAAATTTCTGGATTATGGATATAGCTTCTCTTTACACAGAGCAATGATGCTTCTATTCTGGAATCATGATGTTGTTTCCCAAATGGAGAGTTCGTTGCTGGTATTTCTTCTACCTGCTGTTCTTTGCATGTGATACACAAGACCCCTCACAAGGATCCCTGCGAAATTGTGTGTTCATTGCAAGAGCAGTTTAATGAAGCTGTTCTCAAGCTTGAGGGAAAAATGCCAAGGGCATCCTACCTTTGGAGGAAGGCACCTCTGAATTCCACATTTATGGAAAGAGCAGCCCACCTGTTGCAGGGATACTGAGGTGGAATAGTTATTTTCCTGCAAATGCCCACTGTCCCATACTTGGGGGTGTTTCAGGCCAATTAAAACAAAATTAAGCTCCACAGGCCCAAGCCATCACTCCCTATTAAGTGACTGTGAAAGGCAGAACAATTTTAACATATTAAGAAGTCCTAAAGCTTTAATAAATCTTATGGCTGTCATAAAAAGCAAGTTGTAGAAAAAGATAACAGATCCTCCTAAGAGAGCCTTTGGTGTTACTGTGGGAGACTGTGCTCCTTTCCGCTTCAGAGGAGATCTTTTTGATTACAAAACTCTGAAGTAACAGGGATCAGTAAAAATCGAGAAACCATTTATAGACTCATTTACTCTCAGTTGAGCACAGGATAAAAAACAACTCACATTTTGGCTTGGAGGGGAAGAGAAAACTTGAGGGAGGAAATAAAACTAGAAAATAGGAAAAAACATCATGTCACCAAAGATAAAAGTTTAGTTTCTGGTATCTCATTTATGTTCATAACTCGGTAAAGGACTACGACGGATATTCATTTCTAAATTTAATTTATACATATTTGTTGATAGGGATGTACTCTTTTGACTTTTTCATAACCTACTGGAGATAAACATCCTTAAAACAGACCCTCCAGCACTTTCAGAAGCCAGGCTTCCATCTATAATTAACAGTGTTTTCTCCTTCTTCTCAGAGTTTTGACCTATCTTCTGTGTGGATTTCAATAATACTGTTTATTAGCCTCTTTATTATGTCTAATATGTCAGCCAGTCTGTCACAAACACAGCTTAAAATGCAATAATCAGGAAAAGAAAGTCAGTAGCTTTATCAAGCAATAACTCCCCAGTCACAGCCTGATCTGTGCATACATTATTTCCTCATGCAATACAAAACAAGGAGGTTGGCAAGGAGAACTTGTCAGATGTTGCCAGAAACACTTAACACATGCGATAATACAGTGCATTAATTAATGTTTAAAGCTTGGCAAAGATTTAAATGAGTGAGAACTGCTAACTAAAGGTGAGATGGATGTGAGAATTACACACCTGAATGCTGGGGTTTTTTTCCCTGACAGAGCAGAAGATCCCAACCTGCAATTGGGAACAGACAAGGTTTTGTAAGAGTGGGCTCAAAGAACGTTTTTTGACTTTGTGGTGAAGGGGCTGGGGCACAAATCTGATAAGGGGCAGCTGAGGGACCTGGGGGTGTTAATTTGGAGAAAAGGAGTTTCAAGTGGGACCTTCTTCCTCTCTACAACCACCTGACAGGAGGCTGTGGTGAGGTGGGATCTGGCTCTTGTCCCAAGTAACCAGTGACAGGACGAGAGTAAAGGCCTCAGGCTGCACCAGAGGAGGTTTAGGCTGGATATTAGGAAAAATTTCTTCATGGAAAGGGTGGCCAGGCAACTGGAACGATCTGCCCAGGGAAGTGGTGGAATCACCAACCCTGGAAGTGTCCAAAAAACACTTGTGGGCCTCGAGGACATGGTTTAGTGGTGAGCATGTCAGTGCTGGGTTAATGGTTGGACTCAATGATCTTAAAGGCCTTTTCCAACCTAAATGATCCTGTGATTCTGTGATTTTCTAGAGAGCTGTGTCCTTCTTCTCCTGGTGATTGCTGTAGTCCCTCATTCTGGTACTCCCTGGCTCTTGTATGAATCTCCCTAAATAGGGACACAAGGAGTATGAATGGTACAAATACAAGCCACAGGGGTCACTTAATTACAAATATTTTGCCTCTCATAATTACCTGTTAACAACCAATAGATTACCAGTGCAGAAATACTGAGTTCTGCCACACTGGGGCAATAATTTGGCTCTTTCTCCCACACACTCAATCTGATTTTCACCAAAGTTACAAAATATTTTGTTATCTTAACTTAATGGCTTGCAGGATAATTTACCCAACAGATTTAAGAGATATGAGAGAAAATGTTTGACTGTGAGATGGGTCATACCAGACTCATTTATTTTGGAAGACAGGCTAACAAAAATAAATACCACTTGCTTCTGATGGAATACAATGCTGGGATTCTGAGATCCAGTTTATATATTAGGGCAGAAATCCAAGTGAAAACAGGGGGGAGGGGGAGGATGGGTAAAAATGATTGGTGAAAAAAACTGAAGCATCCTGGCAGGTGATTTTTTCAGCTGGCAATACTCTAAGGCACAAATTTAAGTATGACCTGATTGAGTTTGTCTACTTTTATTGCACACAGGGTGTTGAGACAGGCTTATAATCCAAAACTTTACTAGTCAAGCCCATAGCTGTTGGAGGATATTGCTTCCCACCAAGGCCCACCCTGACAGCAGGATCTGGCCTTGCAGGGCCTTTGAGGATCACAGCGTGAGGGCAAACAGTGTGAAACCCCCAAGGGAAAGATTAATGCCATCAAACCTCTGGAAAAACTGCCAGGGAAGCATAGCTAGAAGGCTACAGAGCCACAAGCAGAGGAGAGGCTGCAAAATCCCAAGTGGAAAGCCTACAGGAGTTAATCCCCCGAGGAACTGTGCAACACATGAAATTGTCAACATTTAACTTGCCATTTGTGGAGGTTACTGGGAGCACTTCAGGGTATGAGAGTCAGTAAACAAACCCAAACTCTATTATTGCCTCGTGTGGCATTGTCTGGTCCCCAGCAGCATAAATTAGTGTCAGGAACAGAGAGGGCACCTGACACTCTCAGGTGCTGTGAGAGCCTGAGAGCACAGAGATCCCTCCTTCCTGGAGCACTGATTCCAAGGACCAGTGGGATCCTGAGAGGGCATTAGGAAGAGAGTTCCCAGAAGGTCTGGGAGGGGATCCTCCCCCTCTGCCCAGCTCTGGGAGGCACATCTGCAGGACTGTGTCCAGCTCTGGCTCCTCAGGACAGCAGGGACATGGAGCTGCTGGAAGATGATTCTCCTGTGGAGATGCCGAAGGGATGGAGCATCTCTGGAAGCAGGAAAGGCTGAGGGAGTTGGGGCTGTTCAGCCTCCAGAGCAGACACTGAGAGGGGACCTCCCCCAGGTCTGTAGGGTCTGCAGGGAGGGGGCAGAGGATGGACCAGGCTCTGCTCAGGGGGCCCAGCAATGGCACAAGAGGAACGGGCAGGAACTGATGCCCAGGAAGTTCCAGCTGGACAGGAGGAAGAACTTCTTTACTGGGCAGTGACCCAGCCCTGAACAGATTGTCCAGAGAGGGTGTGGAGTCTCCTCACTGGGGATATTCCAGAACCATCTGGACACAGTCCTGTGTCTGGAATGGCCCTGCTGGAGCAGCAAGATGGGATCAGAACACCCACTGTGGTCCCCTCCAACCTGACCCATCCTGTGAAACTCAGCAACTCAAACATCTTAGAGGGCACGAGTGCCCTGACAGCACAATGGCTTTGGTCAGCTCTGTATCATTCCCCTGCAGGCCCCCCACCTCCCTCAGCCCCTTCAGGTTTAAGCTGTGTCCCTGTGATGTGGTCACAGCTTTGGGACAGCATCCAGCTCAGTGTCTGCTTACCAGGTGGCAACAAAACCCTTTGTACACGAGCCATGAAGAAATATATAATGCATATTGGGGGAAAATGCTTTTTTTCTCCCAAATGAACCATACCACCCTGTCCAAGAGATGTGGGCTGCTGGAAGCATTCCTTAACTGGAGGTGTAAGAGCAGATGATCCCAGCCACGTACATGATGAACAGATGGCAAATGAGCAAGTCTGGTGTCAAAGGTTTGCACATCTCACCTCCCCTCTCAGCTGACAGGACGTGGTGGGGTTAAGCCTGGGGCATCTTGTGGTAAAGTCATTTAAATGGGCATCGTGTGAAAGCAAGTCCCCAGTTCATGTATCACAGATGGAATTATTCCATTTCAGCTCAGCTGAGATTCGTGTTGGAAAATAAATGATAGATGACATCAGGGCGTCAGTCACGGGGACTCCCTCTCTCCTTTTGGTCACCTGCTGGAGTATATGATGTTTGGGCCTGGCTGTATGAGACCAGACACTCCTCTGGAGCAAATTATCTTGTTCTGTGCAAGTTATGTGACTTCCGTACCCAGATGATGCCCCCAGAAGCTCTGCAGCTCAAATCTGGAGAGTTGCAGGGCAGGACACAGCCACAGTCCACCCTGACTAGAAAAATCAGGTGATCCCAGTGAAGCACTAAACTACTAATGGGCCTCCCTACTAAATATATGTGCATTTATGTCCCAATTAGGCTGGTCCTTTCCTCTGCCAGGTCAATAAAACACCTGCAGTATTTCACTTATGACAGGAATAAAATATGTGAAAGCGCAAACAGCCTTGCATGAGAACTTTCTAATGAGAAAAGAACCTCATGAAAGATAAAGGGGTCATTTTAAACTAACAGGAATATGAAATTCCTGGCAGTCAGTTAGTGTGAGGGAAAGCTGGAGAAAAAAAAAAAAAAAAAGAAATAAAAAACAGGATTTGACAACCAGAAAATATTAAGAGGAAGCTGGTGAAGGGTCTAGAAATCATGTCCTGTGAGGAGCAGCTGAGGGAGCTGGGGGGGTTTATCTGGAGAAGAGGAGGCTCAGGGGGGACCTCATCACTCTCCCCAACTCTCTGACAGGAGGGGGTAGGGAGGGGGTTCGGCCTCTGCTGCCATGTCCCGAGGGAAAGGAGGAGAGGAAATGGCCTCAAACTGCACCAGGGCAGGTTCAGATCAGAGATTAGGAAAAAAATTTCTCCGCATTGGAATCAGTGTCAGGCATTGGAATCAGTGTCCCAGGGAGGTGGTAGAGTCAGTGTCTCTGGGAGTGTTCCTGAGGTGTCTGAATGCGGCCCTTGGGGCCATGGATTAGGGGTGATTGTGGTGGTGCGGGGTGAGGGTGGTACTGAATGATCCTGAGGGACTCTTCCAGCCTTGCTGATTCTGTGAATGCATTTTTTGTGTTTGAAGCAGAAGGAAAACCAGCCAAAATCTTCATACCTGTGACCTCGTGTGATGGGCTGCGACCTCTTGCAGGGAACCCTGTGGCCAGGAGGAGACTCTTGTCAATTCAGAAAGTCTTTCCAAAGGAGACACAGTGCTGCCAAGTCCCAGGGATAACCAGCAGTTCATCCTCTGTATCTATATCCCATCCAACCATTTCCCATTCTACCGCTTTATTAATCCCTAAGAGTGCATCAAGGCTTTGTCTTGGATCCCTTCCCAAGAAGGAAGTTGCCTGCCAAGAGGATCTCCACACATATGGGCCTCCTGTCCCCTCACACTCACACACATGTGTTCCCACATGTCCCATGAATCAAAAAGCCTGGAAAAGAGTGGGCAGCTTCTGTGGAGGTTACTGCACTTGTTGATGTTAAAATTACAGATTTCTTTAAAAAGAACCTACAGTTGAATTTAAATTCCATTTCCTCTGGCAGCAAAGTTAATGGGGTGGTTTATTTTTCTCCTCACAGAGCTGTAGGTTTCTTACAGTCAGCAAACAGGAGACAGGTTGCCAGGTAAATTGTTTTCTCACTCATCCGGCTCTCCCACATTCCCATAGATCTCAGGCACAGGAAAGGAGAGGGTAGAATTCATCAATGGGTCCCTTTTTGGGGCACTTTTTTAGGTCTTGCTAAATTCCTACATATAAATCTATAATTCCAGCCATGGACTGTATCTTTTCTCTCACCACCAGAAGCAAAGTGGAGATTTTGTGATTTTATTTTCACATTTTATTCCAGGACTAATTCTGAATTATTCTACAGTTACTCAAAGACACACATGCACAAAGCTCACAATTAATTACATTTGCTCTTGATGAGGGAGCAACAGAGGAGTCTGGATAGGTTTGAGTGATTTCTTAAGGACATATTAGTGCAAAACATTTTCTAGTGAAATCTATCATATTGGGGACCAGCTGAAAAAGCTTTCTTTGCACCACAAGAACTTTTGAGATTTCAAAAGTCCTGTCTGTCCTCTGTCAAATACAGTGTAGAAATACAAAAAAGCCACTCCAAAAATGAAAAAGTTGACTTGAGTCACATTATGTAGTTTCAGAGTTATAAGAATAGATTTTTTCCTTAATATTCTTGTCTTTTTTATTTTATTTATTTTTTTTTTTTAGTTACTGCTTGAAACTTTTTTAAGTGAAAAAAAATCAGGATAATCACTATGATCCCAAAAATGAAGTTTTATAGATCAAGATAGTAAAATGCTATTTTTTATTTGCCCAGAGAGGTTGTGGAACATTTCCATCCCTGGAAGTGTCCAAGGCCGGGTTGGATGGAGCTCTGAGCAACCTAGGCTAGTGGAAGATGTCCCTACCCACGGCAGGGGGGTGGAACTGAATGATCTTAAAGTCCCTTCCAACCCAAACCATTCTGTGATTCTATGACAAATAAAGTACCGACAATTTTGAAAGCTTTTCCACTACGTTTCCAGCTAGGCTACTCAGTACCACCATATCTTCTTTTCAAATGAGCTCGGATTTTTTTTGGGGGGAAAAAATCCCAAAATAAACAAAACCGAAAAAGGAAATAAGAATTGTTTAATGAACTGCTGGCAAATTCTATTCGAGGTATTCAAATCCCAACATCCCATTCTTTTCTCCGTCACGTCACATCAATATTCTGTAGGCAAACCCACCTGTTTCCACAGAGCCCTACAAAGACTTTCTGTGGGAGTCAGTTGAACCGTGGGCATATAGAAACCAGACCAGAAATGCAAAAAATATGGGATACAAACAGCCAAGCATGCAGGAGGTAACTCTGGGAGTTCAAACTTTTTCCAGAGGAAAGCGTGTTTGCCTCAGGAGTCTTTATAGAAGTCCAGGAATAATCTGTCCTCCAGGCCCAGGTGGAATTTAGAGCAGATCCATATCATAGGCTCAGTCCGATTTGGGGAAATGCACTTTCAGCTGAAATTGAGACCAAGTGTGAGTGGTTATTTCAGGCTGAGAGGGTCAAAATGTGAGGCAATGTCACACATTCACTGTCTCATTTCAGGGCATGTGACTTTAATCAAATGCATCCACTGTTCCAGCACTCTGCCAAATCCCAAGCTGAAAATTTGGGAGTACCTGCCTAATGATTGAGGACAGAAATGAATTCACAAGTTCCGTGCCTTGCAGTGAAACCAAAAAAATACCACCCGGCGTGACGGATGACAAAAATATTCCCTTATTCCCTTCACAACAACCGGGGAGTGAAAAACCTTCCTTCCTCTGTTCATTCCCAGAATGTGAAATGACAATGGAGGATTTTTGCTGCCACGCTCCAGGCAAATTTAAAAGAGAAAGTCTGTGTGTTTCCCTTGGGAAAGAATACACAATTTCCAGTCAGACTACATTGGCACAGGCCAGGGGAGTCTGGGAGCAGGGCACACAGGCACGAGGTTAGAGAACAAAATTCAAATGAAATGCAAAGTGAGGAGACGATGGAGGGGCCAGTTAGAAGGAAAGACTGTATAAGCAGGGAATATACCTTCAAAAACAAGCTGTGCTTTCTGCTTTATGGTTGTGTGGCAGCTGCTTTCCTTCCCCTCTTGAGTGCAGCAGGCTGGCAGTGGTGCAGGAGGAATTCTGAACCCCAGGAGCTGGCAGGAGTCCCCAGGTCTTTGCAACACAGAGTGAAAAGAGCAGGTCATTAAATGTCATTCAGAATTGCCACTGTTAAGAAAGGAAACATTTCTGGTTTGTGTTTGGTGTTCTTGAAGGGGTGCAAGTCCAGATCAGAGACAGGGTGAAGGAGGTTAACAAAATCTTGTGACATTGATACCTGATACAAGAAAATTCATGACACCGGGACAATGGGAATAAGGAATAGAATAGACTTTTAAAACATCTCCTGGCAAAGCAGGCCCACCTAAAATATGCCTGTTGGTTTATCCCATATCTGTAGCACAGCTGAATATCATCATTCTTTGCAATGGACCCAGTTTTGATAGGATCCTGTGGGTATTTTGCATGTAAAGTCAAAAAATAAATAAATAAGTAAAAGAACAACTGATGAGGAGGAAAAAAGGTTTTGTTACCAGCTGCTTGGGTTTTTCCAATAGTTTCCTAAGAAAATAAGTTTTATGCAATTATACAATCTGTCTGCCCATTTTGTCCTTCTCTCCAATTGTTTTTGAACCTTTCACATGAGATCATCTTATTTGGAAGCACTGGGCAGTGCTGGTGGGACATTCACTGTATCTCTTGCTGCAGGAGAAGGAAATCAGAGGCACCTGTAACACATACACGTTGTTTTCATCAGGTTAGACATGACCACAGTTTTGCTGCCATCAAAACTCTTCTCAACACCATCTCACCAAGTGTTCCAAGAGTTTCTTGTCAGCTCTTGACCCACCTACACCTGCACAGTGCTCTGCCAATGTTTTGCCAGCATATTATCCAGAAACACTATTCTGCAAGGCTAGGAAAAAAGATCCCTGATGTTACTTCTGGCACTTTGAGATGAAAAATTACAAGAAAAGTAACATTTACTTCTTATTTTCTCTGTATGTGTCCCAGGGGAGATCTGAGCCAAGAGGTACACAATCCACTGCAGAAGGGTCAGAAGCTGCTCTGCAGAGTTTGGCCTCTGGATCTGGGATTGCTCCCTGGAGCAGTGAAGCAGAGCTGGTCTCAGGAGTGAGTTACTGAAAGGACATAATTCAAACTTGCCTTTGCAACACAAGAAGAAATATACCGATGCACAACCACAGAGTCGCGACAATCACATGCTGTAAATCATCATGATGCCCACGAGAGAGGACAAGGGCAATGGCAGGTCATTTTTGGGTGCTCTGAAAGGACCAAATTGCTGCTGCAGACCTCACTGCAGGCATTTTGTGGTTGTGGTTTAGCCTTAAGCTCTACCATCCCCGTGCTATTTTACAGACCACATGCACAAACACAACAAATCATGTCAAACAGCCCTTGGAAGAAAAGATGATCTATCCAACAGCTAAATCATAAAGTCCCAAAATACACCGTTACACAATTTGTCAACAAATATTTACCTCAGTGGCTACTGAAACAAAGGAACTGGTGGCCTCTTTTCTCGGGGAAATGGATTATTTTTTCCTATTGCATCTCCATATTAATGTATTGGAAGAGGTTTCCAGCAGAGATGTCCTGCTGAGCAGGTGAGAACTAAAGCCTTTGATTCCGAGAGCCTGTGCAGAAGGGGAGAGGTGGTGGGATCTGACTCATTTGCCCAGGAGAGGGTACAAACCTGCAGCACCCCAGGGACTTTTTTTTTCCTGCCAGCCTGCAATCTGTGTTAATTTCTTTAAGTGTGATATAAAAAATACAGCCAATATGCAATATCTGCTGGAGCGATGGTAGGAACAAGCAGGAGACCTGCTGGGATTTACAAATCGTCTGTGACAAGTGAACACAGCACCATGTTTCATGGAAACAGTGAATTGGACACTTGCCTGATTCAGCAAAGAAGCTGTCTTTATAATTTGCATTTCACTTCAATTTTATCTGTCCCCTAGTTTTATTTCCAAGAATTTGGTTTTCATTAGGCTGTGCTGGTTAGGTTTTTTTTCCACCCTATGCAAACTTTCATTCCCCTTGAAATAATTTTTTAAACTAGATTTTTTTTTTTTTATTTACAGGTTGTCAAGCATAAAAACTAATTTGATTCATCATGAAGAGTAATCATGATCCAGAGCAAAGCTGAAGGATTCAATCAGCAGTGAAAGCTGACCAGCCAGTCTTCAATTCACATTAAAAAAAAAACCATGAAACTTTCCAATCCACTGAAAGTAAAACTGGCATTTGGGCACAGAAGGCACGCAAGCAAGGTCCTTTTTTTAAAAGAAATTATCACGAGTCAAAATCTTGAAAAAAAAAAAAAAAGTATTGCTTGTGAAAGTCAGATCCAGGGGAAAAAACCCAAGGCCACGATAAATTCCATCTGGGGATCCTGAAAAAGAAGAGGGGGTGGTGGGCAAGGGCAAATGTTTTGCAAATGATTCCAACCCTTGGCCAACCTCTTTTTATAGGGATGGCCTCTGTCTCCATATTCCTTCATGATTAGGGCTGCATTTTCCATAGGTATTAACCTAATGTAAGTGTCTGCTAAAGTTTTGTGGCTGCTTTTCCTTACGGGAATGTTGGCAGAGCAGGTTTGGAGGACTGATGGATGTTCTGTTTGCTCCTAGAATGCATTCCCTTGGGAATGCAGATTTTTCATAGTTCACAGACCCATTTAAACACCACAGATCCCTGCTGTTTTACTGTTCAACACAGTAACTGCTTGGAGGAAGAGATCATAGAATCATGGAATGCTTTGGGTTGGAAGGGACTTTAAAGATCATTGAGTTCAAACCACCTGCCATGGGCAGGGACACCTTCCACTAGCACAGGTTGCTCCAAGCCCTGTCCAACCTAGTCCTGAACACTTCAAGAGATGAGGAGTACATAAATTCTCTGGGCAACCTGTGCCAGGGCCTCACCACCCTCACAGTAAAAAATTTCTTCCCAATATCCCACTTAACCCTGCTCTCTGCCAGTGTGAACCCATCCTCCCTTGTCCTGTCACTCCAGGACCTTGGAAATTGTCTCTCTCTATCTTTCTTGTAGCTCCTTCAGGTCCTGGAAGGCCACATAGGAAACCACCCCCTGCCCTCACCCATCCCCCTGAGCACCCCCATGCTCAGGGACAGGGGGGAGTGTTGGGGTGTCCTGGGCAGGGCCAGGGCTTGGACTGGA